>NC_090450.1:338101359-338415248 GCF_031143425.1 Pleurodeles waltl | reverse complement strand
CGCTATGCGGGGCGCTCAAGCCTTTAACCCACTGACAGGAAGCCACACCATGTAGAGTGTGTAGAGAAAGGGTGTTTATGTGAGGTTATTGTGCTGTGAGACACATCACTTGACGTGTGATGTTTGAGTGTTTATAAGTGACAGAAGCACAAATTTAAAGAGCAATAAGGACCTAAACACATAGGCAGCTACACAGCATTAGCCTAACCATAGGGCCAGCAGGATGCTGGGTGTACACCAAAAACAAGCATTTGCAATGCCAACAGGTCTGGCTTATGAATGAAAGGGTCTTTTGTGGCACTGATAGGTTTAAACACTCAGCAAGGCATCATACAAGCACTCAATCACTCATTCATCCATTCACTGAATCATCCTTGCAGTCATCCTCTGATACACCTGCAATAAAACACACACTAAACAACATATGGAATATAAAATAAACAAACTACAAGTAGAAGAAAAAATGCTGCTTTTTAAACACAGCAGGCACATGCCTGCAATAATGAGACTAACTACAACAACGTTTGGCAGTCTTGCACGGATATTGCTAACAGTGTATTGTTGTTTTAAAGTTCCAGCGTGGCAGCCACATTTACAACCTATGTGTTGGCCATCTTTGAATGGTAAAAGAATGATACAAAATAGACACAAAAATGTCATAATGGTTGCCTATATTACAGGAAGAAGACGTGCGATGTGGTACACTGCAGATAAAATGAGTGGCAAATAAGTGGCCCATTGCCTAGAGGACTGTAGTATCCCATTATGATAAAAGGACGAAGCAAAGAAATAAAAGGAGAACTATAAAAGGAAAAAACTGAAAACTAAAGGACTAGTCTACCCGCCCATACACTGAAGCACAATCATTTTTAGGTGGATGAGCAAATAGGATCAGAAACTGCAGATTTTCGGAAGGCAAGAAACTGAACCATTACTGGAGGCTGTACACTAACATAGATGGAAGCAAAGAGTAAATTACACTCAGACAGACCAACAGCGGAAAAAAGCTGACCTAAAGGGGCCGTCCATGTATCTATATGGACAAATATATATCACTGAATGTATTATTATATGTTTTATATTACAAGATCCTGGCAGACCACTACGTCTGTCAAGCATTTCAAAGAGATTCCAGAAATAATTATTTCAGTGAAATCTTTGACTCCTAGGTTTGTCAAAGGGGGTAACCAACACCAAAATCCTTCCCAACCAAGGCAATCTGGGAGATTTCCTGTAACAAAAAACACCTATATGTAGGCTTTAGTACAAAGTAATAAGAGCCCAACCATAAATGCCTACTCACTTTAATATCTGCTTTGCACAATCAGTCCTACTGCCTTTATCATTATAAACAGGTCCATAACTTTTATCATTGGCTTGTCATCATAACCAACTCAGACCTACTGTGCAGGTCATAAACATTCTCACAAGACATCTATCAGGTGCACCGTAGCAAAATTAAAGCTATATGCAAAATTACAGTTGTCAAAACAATATAAAATCCCTACTAATAGAGCCTTTAAGGATTAAAATGTAACACCAATGTTCTATCTCCGTGGTTTCTTCAGGTGGGCCATCAAAACTGTTGCTTACTACAGTCATCTACGAGATTTCGTGTAGCAAAATTAAATTACACCAGAGTAATTTTGGGTTACATTTAAGTGAAATTCTTGAAATTCCCGCACATCAAGGAATGACACCGCTGTTTGTGGCACAATTATAGCGTGGGAGAAATGCTAACGAGCAGGAGCAGCTGTTGTTCGCAGCACTTGTATTTTTTTGCGCTTTCTTAGCGTGAAAGGCATCCTCACATCAAAAATTGACACAAGATTGCATTTCATGCTAAAATATAGTGCTAAATAACATATATGCATTTTAAATAATTTTCCTGAAATTTTGAGTAATTACATGCAAAGTTCACACACCCCTACAAAATACCTGCCTAAAGGCTTTGGCACAGTGTATTAGCAATCTACTTCTAAAAGCCTACTTCCTTTAATAAATGCTTTTCACTATAAGGTCTATTTTCTTTGTCATAAATTCTCATTACAAACGGATTACCCCCCATGGAATCCAATTTAACTTTTTTCTGTGAACTTATAAATCTTATAACTTTACCACTGGCCTGACACTATAACCAACACAGTCCTACTGAAGTGTGTATATCTGATAACCATAATGAACACAGTTATAAAAATACAAATACGTAGAGACTTCCAGGTGGCAAAACAGTGTACAATCCCACTAAATAGGGCCTAACAAGAAACTCTTCTACTACTCAGGTGTTTAAAGTGGTTGACCAACACCAAAACACCTGACTACTAGGGTAATTTATGAGATTACATGTAATCTCATACCTTCCTATATCCAACTGTGATAATACTCCTCAGTAAAAGGCCTACTGGCTTCAACAAATGCTGCTGACAAATAAGCCAAGCCCACTGCCTTTGTGATAACTTTCCTAATAAACAGACCAGGACTTAAGAAACCGGCATAACTTTTTTATCTGCGCACCAATCAGGCCTGTAAGCGTCATTATTGGTTCATCACCATAACAAAACTAAGCCAGCTGTACTGAGCGTAAACTTTCCACACAAGGCAGCTATCAAGCATACAATCATAAAATTACAAATGTATCCAAAATTACAGCTGGCAAAGCAAAACACTAGCTATCCTAAAATAACTTAACAAAGGTTCTCAAGGCGTTAACCTCTTTAATGCGGCCACTGGCCGATACCCACACTACCTCCCTGGTCAGGGTCCCGACCAGTGACTGAAAACAGGGAGGGAGATAAAAAATACTCCGGTGCAACCGAGGATTTTTCAAAATCTAAAAATACCCCTAAAGACAAGGAAGATCTGCCATGTTTCCTCCCCCCCCCCACCCGCCCGTCACTGTTTTGTTTTCTCCATCGAAGCACTGCTTCCTATGCCCCAAATGGCCTTCCCGAAGTTCTGGAAGGCCTTGTTTGAAAGGGGAGACTTTCCCCTTTCAAACGAGGCCTTCCTGAACCGGTTTCCTGGCCCTCGATGGCCAGCAAACCCCACTCGCCCCCTCGGCAAATGGCCCCCAGGAAAACCAGACCCACATATAAAAGTGATTGATATATATATATATATATATATGCTCCACATAAAATTCAGACGCTGGCACTCCATGCAGATTACTGTCCTTTATTTATATCCAAAATTCCATATCAATCCATATGACTGAGAAATCAAAGATTTAGGGCGACGGGTTTCAACAATCACGGTCTTCCTCCTTGGCCCTCCAAGTATTTAGTTCATGTGATCCATCCTACTCTTTATATAACCATTAGTCCGTTCCATAGACTTAGAAAAAATCTTTTTTTTTATATTATTGTTGTAAATTTTGTTTTTATTTCAAATTTTTTTCCTTCCCCCATTACCATGTACATTCTATGTCTATTTTGGGCTTGAAATAATAATTACCCAAATACCCAAATCACCTCTGGTATTTGTAATTTTCAGCCAACCGTCAAAATTAACCTAATGAACAATATGTCAATATTTTCAACATTATTATCGAACTAGTAGGATGACCACATGATTTTACTGACATTTCAAAATAACACTGAAAAATACAAAACTCTGAAACCCTGACCCAATTCTCCCATTTCTTAACAATATCTGACTATCCAATATGAACATGAAGTTCTTCAACCTTCTTCAATCCCCAAGGGAATCGATAGTTTAATCGAATAATGTATTCCGATTCTAATTTCCTCAAATGTTTCTCTCGTCACCCCCCCTTGGGGTACCCACTACCCTGTCAATACCAAATAATTGCATCTTATCCAACTTGCCATCATGTACTAAGTTACAATGGCGCGCTACTGGGTATGCGGTGTCCTTATTCACTATTGCTCTCCAGTGTTCAAGAATGCTTTTTTTGAGAGGAAAAATTGTGCTTCTAACATATTGTAGCCCATGTGGGAACTCAATAACATAGATAGCAAAGTCTGAAGTACAATTAATGCATTTCTTAATGTTCTCTTTCTTGCCCGTGGGTAATGTGTACTGTTTACGACTAGTGATGTATCTGCATGCTTTACATTTGGAACATTTGTAGAAACCTAGTTGTGTATCTAGGAAGGTTCCCTTCTTTCTCCTTACATAACTATGTACCAGGATATCTCTTAAGGAGCTGCTTTTCTTATATGTTACCATTGGTAGAGGGCTGACTAACTGACTGATCACTTTGTCAGCCTTAATTAAATGCCAATATTTAATAAGACTCTTTTTAACTTCCAATGAGTATGCATTAAAGGTTGTCACAAATCTCGGGGAATTAAGGTCAATATCCTTCTTTTTTGGAACTAATAGCTTTTCCCTTTGGACTTCTCTTGCCTTTCGGCAGGCGTTCTTAACAATCTTATACGGATATCCCCTGGATCTGAACCTCTGTATCATTGTCTCTTGTTCCCTGTCAAAACTTTGTTGTGTACTGCAGTTCCTCTTTGCTCTAAGCCATTCCCCATAGGGAATGCTCCATTTGACACTGGGTGGATGGTGACTTGCGGTGTGTAGGATGCTGTTTCCCGCTGTGGTTTTCCTGAAAAGGAAAGTACTTTCTTCTACACTGACCTCTACATCTAAAAATTCCATGATCTGTCTGTGTATTTTATATGAAAATTGTAAATTCAAGTTGTGATTGGGTAAAGAATTCAGAAATTCATATAACAGTGATTCAGAACCATCCCAGATCATGAATATGTCGTCAATATATCGTGTCCAGAAAATAATATGCTGGAACCATTTCGAATTCTCATCCACCATCACCCATTGTGTTTCCCACCACCCCTAAAACAGGCAGGCATAGCTCGGAGCAAAGCAACTCCCCATTGCAGTCCCGGTTGTTTGTTTAAACCAATGATCCTCAAATATAAAAAAATTGTTTTCCAAACAGAACCTTAACATACTCAGAATGTTCCAAGAGTCTGATAGGTTTATCTATGAAAAAATGTCTACATGCCTGAATTCCCTTCTCATGTGGAATACACGTATACAGCGATACAAAGTCTATGGTCTCCATGATATAATGAGCTTGTCACTGGATGTCCTCTATTTTTGTCAAAAAGTCTGTAGTGTCTCTGCAATAAGAACTCAAACTAAATACATAAGGACTTAAAAAATGATCTAAATAAATAGAGGCATTCTCTAAGAGGCTACCTCTTGCTGACACTATAGGTCGGCCTGGAAGATTACACATATCCTTGTGCATCTTAGGTAACAGATAAAAGCAAGGTGCCAATGGTTTTCATACCAGTAAAAACCTGTACTCGTCCTCAAAAAGCAGGCCTCTGCTGACATTTTCAAACAAAAAATCATGAAATCTACTTATAGATTGTCGGTACGCTGAAACAGTGGATATCTCACAGCAATTTGAATCTAACAATTGTCTCTTAGCTTCTATTTTTTTAAGTACATCCCATAACACAACATTACCCCCCTTGTCTGCTGGTTTAATAACAAAGGAAGATGCTTTGTTTAGGGATATTAAGGCTGACCTTTGACCTGGGGTTAAATTTTGTGCAAATACATTATTCGCTTTCTTCCACAATTTAAATAGATCGAAAATTTGTGAAAAGCGTCAATATTATCATGTGGCAAGATTGGATTATATCTTGATTTAGCTTTAAAACTACTACCACTGGTGCTGTCTTGTTTGTAAACCCAGATCATCCAATAACTCAGTGTCTGTTGCCCATGCTTTTTCACCTATTTCTAATTCTCGTAGAGCAGCTAGACCTTCTATATCTCTGATCATTAATCCCAAAGCACCATCTGTATTGTCAACTCTCTCTATCTGTGTTGTGACTGCATCTTTTTGTTGCACAAAGATTTTCATTAACTTCAATTTCCTAATTAGATGGAACATATCAATTCGTGTTTTGTATAATCAACATTTGCTGTTGGGAAAAAAGATAACCCCAATTCTAATACACTACGTTCATCCTGCGATAAAGTGTGAGATGAGATTTTCACAACCGTCAGCTTTCTGTCATTCATTATTTCTTCCTCCTGTTCTGACGTATATTTTTGCCAACTGGTTTTTCGCTTCCTTGCTGACATGCCACCTCTCCTGATCTTTCTATTCCTGTGCTTTCTCTGTGGTCTTGAACTCATCTGTAAAAAACAATATTCCTCCAAGATTGTAAAAGGTTGTCCCGCCAATGCACTTGGGCCCGGTGTCTCTTCAATATCTGAAATGTTCTCCACACTAGATTCCGATGAGGACAACTCCTGTCGCCATAGGGCTTCACCCTGTCTTTAGTCCTTTCTAGCTTGATCAAATCACCTACTAAATGTCAGGATACATCCCATTGCATAGTCATTTTTGTCACGTAGGAATTTTCTCCTCTTCCTCAGTTTAATTTCATCTTCATATTTTTTAAGTCGTTCCTCCATTGATTCGCAAAATTTCTTGATTTCATCCTGTGCCTCATGCTGTTCCAAACTAGCCTTTAACTTCTCAATTTTTTCGCTGGTCTGTGTTAATTCTATCGACGCATACTTAGATAAAAGTTCTAACATACTTTTGCATGTTGATGCCATCAGAAGCGACCATTCTTCCAGTAGTTTGGGATGTGGATTAATATGTGTTGGGTTAATCAAAATTCTTAGGCCCCGTGGGACCCGACTAACCTCAATATAATTATTTAATGAGATTACTTCCCAAGATCTATTAATTTCTTTCCTCCTTAATTTCTCAAAATGCCACAATTGTTGCTTCAGGGGCACCACATCTTTGGGGCCCCCATCCTTATTACCATACGTTTCAGATACAGTACTCGTCGCAGTTTCATCAAATAAGTTGCGCGCCTCCTCCATCCTCTGGCGCATGGCCTCACTCATATTTGCAGCGCGCTAAATCCCCTAAAAATTATGTTGTGTATGTAGTTGTTGTAAGCAACAAACATATATATATACATACACACGCACACACACGTGTACTTGTATGTATATATATTCGCCACCAGTTGTCTTGCAGTTGCAGCTTGCGTCTTCAAAGCAATGCACATACTTCAACTTACGCGTTTCAACTGTAGCTTTTAGGCAGCAATAAAAAAAGTCAAGTAAGTCTTGTGACTATGGCCCTCATTACAACCCTGGCAGACAGCGATAATTTGGGAAAAGATACTGCCAACAGGCTGACGGTACCTTTTCCCAAATTATGACATTGGCAGTTTGGCTCAAGTCAAACCGCCAATGTACCACTCCGTCCACCAAGGTGGTAACGGCCGCTGGGCTGGAGACTTCGGCTTCCAGCCAGGCGGCCGTCACAATCTCTCCCTCGGGATTATGACCAGTCTACCACCATGGTTTTCGTGGCAAGCGTACCGCCACGAAAACCATGGCCGTAGGCACTATCAGTGCCAGGGAATTCCTGTATAATTTGTGTATGTGTGCGCATGTGGGTGCGTAAATGTACGGGGGGCACCTTTACACACCCCTCCCCAGAGTCCTCCCCCACCCTCCCACTCTCTCTCTTGCCCCCCACACATTTACACACACGCACACATACACAATCATACACACACCCATACCCACATCCACCCACACATGCACACATAAATACCCACACACCGCAACACACACCAACATACATTGTTGCACATACGCATTCACAACATACACTCATATTCAGTCATTCACGCACGCATTCAACGAGACTAACAACTACATGCACGCATACAAAAACAGACACCCCCCACACACACAAAACACCCCCACACACGCACACACCACCTCCCACCCCCCTCTCCTGTCAGAGAACCTGACTTACCTGCTTGCAGGGGGTCCTCCGGCAAGAGATGGGATGCGGCGCTGCTGCCAGCAGCAGCATCCGCCAGTAAAATACCGCCAGACCGTATCATGGCTCATGATAGGGTCGAGGGTGTTTTGTTGGCGTGGCGCTGCTGCTGGCTGCATCGCCATTTTACCGCCGTCCGCCGCCATGACCATTCACGGTATTCTGCCAGCCTTCTGACGAAATTCCGTCTATGGTCATAATACGGGTGGGTGGCTGGTAGCCACGGCGACGGTATGTTGGCGGCCGTGGCGGTAGGCGGGATTTACCGCCAAAGTCATAATGAGGGCCTATGTTTCTCCTACAAAAGGATCAGACTTTTGTCTAGTGGCAGTATTGATGCCATTAAGTAGCGCAGAAGGTTTATATGCCTACTGCAAAGATCAAATCTGTATTTTATGTAAATAGCTGAATACATTAGTAAAGTTAGTCATTACTTGTGCTATAAAAAAAAAATGTAATGTATGTGCGGGGGGGGGTGCTATGGAGAGATAAAGGGCACTTTTGCTGGGTGGTAGTGAGGGAATCCGAGAAGGTGGTCAGGGAAGTGGATGAACCAATAATTGTTGGACTGGGCGCTGGAGGTGCTAAAGATTGTGATGATTGGTATGTGACAAGGTGAAGTAATAGTGTGTCTTTTTTTGAGTGTCTTGAAAGAACGTGCTGATTGAGGGAAGAAGCAAAGGTAAGGGGACCTCTACTGTTGCACGTATCACACACATACACACCCACCAGCAATTTTGTGACTGTCTACGTAGGCTAGTGTTTTAGAGCAACAGTTTAGCCAGGAGCAGAGATGGCATCTTGTTGGAAGACTGCTGATCAAGCCTTCCTTCGGGTTACATAGGACAGCTCTGACGTAGGATCAGAGACTGAGACAGCAGATACTGAGACAGCATTTGAGGGATAAGACAATGGTGCAGACTCTGGGAATGATTTTTCAGTCGGAGCAGTCCCATTTGATAACTCCTCTTCCAGTGTTTATGAGGGAGGTGATGAGGACAGTCCTGCTTTCACTTGGCAAGCACAGTCTGTGCAACGGGACAATCGCGGGTTAGCCTAACCCAGAGAGCAGGTGCATGCGGCGGCAAGCACAGAGAGAGTGCTCTCTTGGGAGCTCCTCAATTTAGTTCAGCCCCAAATTCCACCGCCCAAATCATATTGTGGAGACAAACAAACTATCTATCACAAAACAAACTGGTTTTATAAGGAAGACACCTGTGTTTTTGGTCCTGGGCCATATAGTGAAAAATACCAAACCCAGATATTTCAGGAAACTAGACATCCGGGGGAGTCCACAGAGGTGTGACTTCTGTGGATTCCCCAAAGTTTTCTTACCCAGAATACCCTGCAAAGCTGAAATGTTGAATAAAAACTCTATTTTTTCTTGCAATTCTGTCACACAAGCTACAGGAATTTGCTGGTATCCACAAAATTCCTGCCACCCAGTATTTCCCCACCTGTCCTGATAAAAACACTACCCCACTTGAGTGCCTGTACCTAGTGCCTGTGTCAGAAATGGATCACCCCATGGTCAACAGTTGCCCTCATGTAAGGACCTACATTGACCGTTATGTGATCTATTCCTGTCGCCTACCCACACAAGCGAGGTACTATTTTTATCGGGAGACTTGGGGTAGCGATGAGTAGAAAGAAATTTGTGTCTCCTCTCAGATTCCAGAACTTTCTGTCACCGAAATGTGAGGAAAAAGTGTTAATTTTGCCAAATATTGAGGTTTGCAAAGGATTCTGGGTAACAGAACCCGGTGAGAGCCCCACAAGTCACCCCATCTTCGATTCCCCTAGGTGTCTAGTTTAACAAAATGTACAGGTTTGGTAGGTTTCCTCAGGTGCCAGCTGAGCTAGAGGCCAAAATCCACAGCTAGGCACTTTCCCAAAAAACACGTCAGTTTTCAATGTAAAAATGTGATGTGTCTATGTTGCGTTTCCTGTCGCGGGCATTAGGCCTACCCACGCAAGTGAGGTACCACTTTTATCCGGAGACTTGGGGGAACACAGAATAGCAGAACAAGTGTTTTATTGCCCTTTACCTTTCTCTACATTTTTTCCTTCCAAATGTAAGCCAGTGTGTAAAAAAATACATCTATTTGAGAACTTACCTGTAATTCATATGCTAGTATGGGCACCCCCGAATTCAGAGATGTGCAAATAACCACTGCTTTGCAACACCTTATCTCATGCCCATTTTGGAAATACACTCTTTATATTTCAGCAAATTAATTGCTGTATACCCGGTGTAGTATGAAAACCCACTGCAAGGTGCAGCTCATTTGTTGGCTCTGGGTACCTAGGGATTTTGATGAACCTACAAGCCCTATATATTCCCACAACCAGAAGAGTCCAGCAGACTTAACGGTATATTGCTTTAAAAAATCTGACATTGCAGGAAAAAGTTACAGAGTAAAAAATTGAGAAAATGGCTGTCTTTTCAGCTCAATTTCAATATTTGTTTATTTCAGCTGTTATTTTCTGTAGGAAAACCTTGTAGGATCTACACAAATGACACCTTGCTGAATTCAGTATTTTGTCTACATTTCAGAAATGTTTAGCTTTCCGGGATCCAGCATTGGTTTCACACGCATTCCTGTCACTAACTGGAAGGAGGCTGAGAGCACAAAAAAATAGTAAAAATGGGGTATGTCCCAGTAAAATGCCAAAACTATGTTGAAAAATGTGGTTTTCTGATTCAAGTCTGCCTGTTCCTGAAAGCTGAAACGTTGGTGATTTGAGCACCGAAAACCCTTTGTTGATACAATTTTCAGGAAAAAAGAACACAAGCCTTCTTCGGCAGCCCTTTCCCCCCCCCATTTTATTGAAAAAACATTTTTTTTTGCTGTATTTTGGCTAGTTTCTTGGTCTCCTCCAGGGGAACCCACAAACTCTGGGTACCTTTAGAATGCCTAGGATGTTGTAAAAAAAAGGGTGCAAATTTGGCGTGGATAGCTTATGTGGACAAAATGTTATTAAGGCCCAACGGCGAACTACCCCAAATAGCCAAAAAAGGGCTCAGACCTGGGGTGTTGGGGGAGACCCAGTAGCTAAGGGGTTAAACTTCAATACCCTTCCACATAACAAAATACCTATCTGTAGGCAGTAGTAGAGAGTAAAAACAATCCACCCTTAAATGCTTAGTTACCTTAACATATGCTAACACAATAAATACACCAGGCCTACTACTTCTAACTTAAAAAAATAATAATAAACAGAGCAGGCCTTTGGCCATGATTACTAGCTTGTCACCGTAACCAGCTCAGCCCTGGTGTACTGAGTATAAGCTCTGAAACAAGTCATCAAGCACAATACAAAAAACTCTTTTTAGTGGAAGAACTCAACTTTGGCCCAATCAGATCATCTACTCATAAAAATTAATATGTGGGAAAAGCCAAAGCCCCATTCTCTGTAGTATTCTGAAAGCTCTTTTGTGTAGATCACATAAGGTTAGACGAAATGCATTGTCAAAGCTGAACAAAAAATTAATGTGGACTACTGTGTCCCTGGGTATCCTATATAAATTCTAGCACACCAATGCATTCTAAAGTATACATTTGGTGACGGAAAACGAAGCGGATCTGTGTTGCTTTTAGAAGAAAACAAGCATCATAAATTATCGTCTTATCTAAGACACTTCAACAGTGCCTCAGAAAGTTCAAGCTTCACCCCTTTGTAAGCTTAATATTTTATGCTTGTTTGCTGGAGTTCTCTAGGCAGTGGCACTGATAAAAAAATATATATATCACAGCTGCATGGTGTGGAAGCACTTTTTCTGTGGAAGAATACAAAGTCTGCCCAATCAAAATCAATCAATCAATCAGGACTTGGCTGCTGTGTTGGGGAAGGAGCGGCCTCTGCTGTGGCTACGATGGGTGCAGAGTATTAGTGTGAGGTTTATCGAGGCAGAGTGTAGTTGTCTTGCAAGGACGTAGAAGTTCAGTCGATGGTTGATGTAGGACAGCCCTAGGTTGTGGAGAGCCTTGTATGCAAGTGTGAGGATTTTGAATTGGCATCTCTTCTGGACGGATAGCTAGTGTAGGTTCCTAAGGTGTAGGGTGATGCTTGAGCACTTGGAGGGGGTTGAGGATGAGTTTGGCTTCGGTGTTCTGTAGAGTCTTGAGTCTTAAGTAGCTGGAAGGACACTCTGGCATTGTCAAGGCGGCTGGTGACCAGAGTGTGCCTGGCTGTCTTTCTGGTGCTGGTAGGGATCCATTTAAAGATTTAGCAGAGCATACAGAGGATGCAGAAGCAGGAGAAGGCTATTGAGTTTACTTGTTGATTCATGGATAGTTAGCAGTCGAGGATGATGTTGAGGTTTTGTGCATGGTCTGATGGAGAGGGCATCAGCCACAGTTCTGCTGGCAACCAGCTGTGGTCCCATATGGAGGTGTTCTTCCCGAAGATCAGGACTTCCATTTTGTCGCTGTTTCGTTTGAGGCAGCTGTTTTTCATTCATGTTGCTGCGTTGGTCATGGCATTGTGGGAGCTGTCTTAGGAGTTGTGGGGATCTTCGGCAATTGAGAGCATTAATTGAGGGTCGTCGGCATAGGGGACTATATTGAGTCCATAGGATCGGACGATGTCTGCGAGGGGGATCATTTAGAAGTTGAACAGGGTTGGGCTGAGGGAGAAGCCTTGGGTTAAGCTGCAGGTGATGTTATTTGGGTGCAGAAGAAAAGGGAGAAAGACGGATGCTCTGAGTGCAGCCTGAGAAGAAAGCGGCGACCCACTTAAGGGCATGTACTCCAGTCCACAAACATTTGGGCCAAGCCTCTCCCTGCAGTACTCCTGAAAGCTCTTATTTAGACTGATCACATAGGAATATCAACAGCTGTGCTGCTAAGCCAGACCTTACAAGCATTGGCAAAGCAAGAGGTATTGGCTTTGCCAATGTGTTTTAGCCATGGTGTACACCAGTGTGACTTCTGTTCAGCATGGCTAAAAGCTTGGAGAATGCCGTAGAGTGGAGTGGTGTAGAGTGGCACAGTGGTGGTGTAGAGTGTTGTCGAGTGGCATCGAATGGCGTAGAGTGTCATTGAGTGGAGTGTCGTGGAGTTGAGTGGAGTGATGCAGGGTGGCGCAGAGTGGAGGGGCACAGAGCTGAGTATAGCAGCAGACAGTGCCATGGCACAGAGTGGAGTAGAATGTGTTGAAGAGTGGAGTACAATTGAGTGGATTACAGTGTAATGGCGTAGACTGTAGATTGAGGTTTGCATGGTGTGGTAGAGCATTACCACTACAGGCATGTTTTCAATTTAAACGACCATTACATTTTCACAGACACAGAGTTTTACTGATAAAACTATACAGTGCACAAACAATAATGTGTGGAAAGGGCATCAACAAGTGTACTGATTTGTTTTGATTGTAATAAAATGTTCTTTTTCCATCACACTTCAGAATTTAAAAAAATTGTGCTTCATTTGTGCTTTCCTGATTCTGGAATATTTGCACAGTTTACTTACAAGCATTTAAATGGTGTTGTGTAAAAGAAAAAATAACATTCTACAGCCCTTATTGTCACACATGTATGAAGCAAGATTGCCGAATAAATACTCACTTTTAAGTCAGACACAGCAAATGAAACACCAAGCTTGCTTGGAATATAGAGCCTGACATTCGACCTCAATCTCTGAATGCACAGCAAAATTGACAAGATAAGAAAAAAATGTAAAGGTCTTTTTACAGAAAGCAGGAACTCGTAGAAGAATCCAAGGCGCAATGGTGAACAGGCTATGCTCCACAGGAGGGACAAAGACTGCTGGACAAATAAAGCCAGCAAACAGAAACCAAGCAAATGAGAGTAACAAACTACAAAGCCAACGGAAATCAATGGGCATAATGCATTCCCAGGGAAGCTTTCAGAATGTCTCAAACATGTATTTGCAAACCAGACAGCTGTGCTGTCTGGTAGGCTTTGGCCTAAAAGGGTGGATTATTCAGAGAATCCCCATTAATACACATAACAATATTGATGGTACTGAACAAGTAAGGGTACTTGCAACAACAAGGAAAAGGTGACATAAGAAGTAGCCATGCACCTTATTTAAGGCAAGGATAATGCCTACTGCTGAATAAATACCCTACAAGAACGAGGAAGAATATATAAGACCAATCAAGGCTGGCAACCCGAGCCAAACCTACACTGTCTTTAAAAGACCCACATTCCACCTACTCCTGCTAGACAATGGAGTCCAACTGCTCGGTGAGTTCAAGCACCCAAAGTTTCCCAAAAATGGACAAGCAGCATATTTGTGAGCTGCAGACAGGTTGTTCCTGAGAACGTAGCAAGACTGTCACCCTGTAAATGCAAGGGTGAGAAAACAGTAGTTTGGTTGCTGCCCTGAAAATGCAAAAGTAAACTTTCCAACTTTGTGTTACCTTTCTTTCCTCAATCTTCCATGCAAACTCAGTACTCTTCTTAGATCCTGGAGACCTTTGCTCTTTCTAGTGTACATCAGGAGGCACTCTCCTCACCTTCCACAACTTCCTACCAAGCTTTTTCCAATTTCATTATTAGCAGTGAATGACGTTTCATGGTGGTGAAACACACTTAACCTCCTCACACAGTTTTGGCTAGTTTTGGAAATGGCCATTTTTGCAGGGTTATCCCAAAACTATTTGCCTTCTTCCTCCTAGTTCTTCAGGTCTGTTTTTGCTGGTTTATTGACTCTGCACACTTTACCACTGCCAATCAGCGCTGAAGTGCAAGTGTGTCCTAGGTAAATTGTACTGTTGATTGGGTTATCCATGATTGGCATATCTGATTTACTGGTAAGTCCCTAGTAAAGTGCACTGGAGGTGCCCAGGGCTTGTAAATCAAATGCTACTAGTGAGCCTGCGGCACTGGTTGTGCCACCCACATTAGTAGCCCTGTAAACATGGCTCAGACCTGCCACTGCAGTGTCTGTGTGTGCAGTTTTATACTGCCAATTCAACTTGGCAAGTGTACCCACTTGCCAGGCTTATACCTTCACTTTTACTACGTCAGGCACCCCTATGGTGGGTCCTAGGTAGCCCTAGGGCAGGGTAAAGTGTATGTTTAAGGTAGGACATATACTAATGCTTTTTATATATGTCCTAACAGTGAAATACTGCCAAATTCGGTTTTCACTGTGCAAGGCATATCTCTCTCATAGGTTAACATGGGGGCTGCCTTTAAATATCCTTAAAGCGCAGATTCCCTTTATGAGTATGTAAAAATGTGGAGTTTAGGGTCTCTGAACTCACAATTTAAAAATACATCTTTCAGTGAAGTTAGTTTTTTAATTGTCTGTTTGAAAATGCCACTTTTAGAAAGTAGGCATTTTCTTGCTTAAACCATTCTGTGACTCTGCCTGTTTGTGGATTGTCTGTCTGGGTCAGTTTGACAGTTGAGCTGTTTTTGCACCTCTCTAGACAGTTACACATAAGGGGGTGGGGGTGTAGCCTGTATATCCTAATGAGCAAGCTGAGCTAGAGGGGAGAAAGGAGGGGTCATTCACACCTGAAAGTACTATGCCTGCCCTCATACAATGCAGTCTCCGACCCCCTGGTGTGTGTCTGGGGCCTGGCCTGGGCAAGGAAGGATCTCACAAACACTTAAGACTTTGAAGTTGGCAAACTTCAAAGCAAAGGCAGAAAGGGGTATAAGAAGAAAACCCAACACTCCAGACTTTTAGAATCTTTCTGGAATCAAGAAGAACCTCTGCCCAGGAGAAGAGCTGAAGGAGGAGAACTGTCCCTGTGCTGTGTTGCTTTGCTGGGCTGGCCTGCAGTTGCTGCTTCTGCCTGAAAAGAGTGCAAAGGGTGAACTTTGCTGTGTGTCCTGCTTGAGAAAGTTCTCCAAGGGCTTGGAGTAAAGCTTGCCTCCTGTTGGGAGTCTCAGGGACACCAAAGACTTCAGTTTCCTCATCCTGCAGCTCTGGGAACTGTGTGTTTTGTACTGTTCAAGAGGAGAAACCACTGAGATGCCGCCAACAAAGCCGCTGGCCGCACGTGACCTGCCGACGCCGCACGGAGTCGCATTGCCCCATTTCACACCATGACCCTGGTCTCACAGGCTATGTCATCAGATGACTTCACCAAGCCGCTGCTTGCACCACAACCTGTGGGCCCCGTACTCTAGCATTGCCTGCTCACACCGCAGCCTGGGCCTCCCCGACGACGACGCTCCTGCGGACACCGGCATCCCTGCCTGCACTCTGGCCTGTGGACACCGCTCGTGAGGGTCACGAAGCACCATCCTGTACTGCTAGCTTGGGTCTACCAGTTACAGCGCTTTGCAACGACGACGAAGCTGCCTGCACCGTGAACTCTGGACACCACCTCTTCACACCGCAGCCCTAGTCTCACTGATGCCGCTGGATGCCGTCACCGAGCCGCTGCCTGCACCGTGACCTGTGGGCACTGCACGTTGCATCGTCCCACTTCGCACCGCAGTCCCGACGCCATCCCCGCCAGCGCTCCTGACTTCATCAGCCCGGAGTTCGTTCTGCAAAGCATGTGACTTCAAGGGCCTGACGGCTCCTGCACCGACTCTGGAACCAACCCCCCCAACGTCAGTGACGCCGCTCTCCGGAGCTCACTGAGAGGATCATGACACCCTACAAATCCAAGGTATTGTTTACGGGTCTTCCAGACACGTAGCTGCTCTGCGACCCGCGGCCGGCTTAAACTGTTGGTTTTGTTGATCACAGCGCCGTGGTAGCCCCGGGTGGAGCTACTGACTTCAAGGAACTGTATTTTTGAGTAAATCTTGCAGAATTCATATTTTTATTACTGTATGTTGTATTTTTATCGTATTTGGTCGTGTGTTAAATAGATAAATATTGGCTATTTTTCTAAAACTGGTGTGGTGTCTTTTTGTAGTGTTTTCACTGTGTTAATGTGTGTTTTGTGCAAATGCTTTACACATTGCTTCTGAGATAAGCCTGACTGCTCGTGCCAAGCTACCAACAGGGTGAGCAGGGGTTATCTGAGCAGATATCTTCCTTATCCTGACTAGAGTGAGGGTCCCTACTTGGACAGGGTGCAAACAGACTGTCAACTAGAGACCCCATTTCTAACATTTGTTGTCAGCGGTGAGGATAGGACTTGCATTTGCACCTGATCTTCAGTGACTATTGTACACTACTACCATATCGCAGACCACTACGTGCCACATACAGATTTTCTTTTTGATTTTTTTGTCTCTTTGACCTATTTTGATAAGACAGCCATATGGCACAGCTTTGGTGGTTTTCATTTTGTTCAAGCTTAGGTAGCTCTTGTTTGAAGTGTGAGCACTGCAATAAACACCTTTTATATTTGTCGCCACAAGTTAACTTTCCTTCCTATCCCCTTTTGAATTTGAATCAGTCCCTAACTTCTTTGATAAAAAGTTCCCTGCCTAGATCGGAAGGGGAAGCATTTAGTTTTACTAATTTCTTCTGGGCAATGGGGTGCATCACAGAGAACCAAGGGAAAACAGGCGCCCTTCAGAACTTTACTAGATGTACCTCTTAAGGCAAAAGCAACTGCTTAAGAAGTCTGTCACTTGGCAAGCAAAATAACAATAGATCAAACCCAGATCTGTTTTTTTTTTTTTGGGGGGGGGGGGGGTCCATCATTTTTTTTTGTGGTTTTGCTATGTACGCCCTAAGGGGCAACAGTATGCCCAGACATGGGTCCCCAGCTTGCTGCAACTCTGGATTCAAGCTAGCTTGGCTGATGAGGGGGTGATACACCCTGAAACCGGTCTCAGTATGAATGTTTCCGGTACAAGGAGGACCTGGCTTGGCAGTTCGGGCTGGATTGTTCACATGGGGAGCAGGATCAACACTTATTTGCATATGGCTGGATCCAAACTAGTGTGATGTAGCAAGCAAAATAACAATAGTTTAAACCCAGATCTGTGACTGGGGGTGAGGGTTTGACAAGTTTCAACAGTCCATCCATCATTGTATTTTGTGGTTTTGCTTCCTATATACATTTGCGTACAGATTTTTGCTATATTAGCCTGTTATGCTTGTTTTCCATAAAATTAATTATTTGCAAAATCTGGTTCGTAATAATGAGTCCAAATGACCGATTTCAATACTTTTTAAAAAAAAAATTAAGTTTGCAATCACATTCTGATTTATAGGAACATTTATTCACTGGTAAGAACAAGACAATTAAATAGTTAATTCTTGTTGTATATGTTATGGTGACGGGAAGGTCTTGCACACTCCATTATTTTTGTACTCTCCCTCTAAGGCAGAGGTCTTCCAGCTGTGGGCTGTACCCCACTATGGGGCCATGGCTGCATTTCCAAGGGAGGCGCAAATGGCTCCACAAGTACGTGTAAATGAAGATGACCTGGAAGCACGGCTTGGTGCATTTCCACACCGTCTTCATTTACATGAAATCCTTCATGTGATAAAAAAAAAGTACATGGGGAATCTCATAACATAAAATAATGTATTTCCATTCAATTAGCTTACCTTGCGCTTTTTAAAAAAAAGGTTTCTGTATTATTTTATATACAGTTAACTGAAAGTTAAAAAGAAGACAGTTACAGAATATTTTGTACTTTTTAGCCACATTTTGACCCTGCCACCTCCGCACTCAGGTGGTGGCACGGATCAAAAACATGGCTATAAAGAACAAAACAGTCTTCAAGTGTTTTGTTTTTCACTTTCACTTAACTGTTTTTAAAGTAATGCAGAATCCTTAAATTAAAACTAAATGCAAGTTAAGCTAATCGGATTGAAATACATAATTATTTGTTATGAAAATTATTTTGGGTAATGTGACCCCTGCAGATGCGGGGGAATAGTGATTTGTGTATTTGTAGTGCTATGAGGTCTCGGCCTGGTGCAGAAAGCACTGTGAATATGCAAGTCATTGTTTAAAAATAGTATTGTACATAGTATAATGTAGGCTGCGGCAAAATTAAAAGTGTTTTAAGATAAAACAATTGCTTTCAATGTCTATATTTTAGTAATAGGTAAAGTATACCTAATGCAAACATTTGTGTGTTTGTTAAAATACACTTTCTAGAACTCAGCTTATAAGACCCAGACAATAAATATCCAAAAAAATAACTAATTGTCACAATAAAGTTTCAAGTGATTCCATCAATTAAAGCCTGTACTGGCAACTATGGAGACAAGTGCAGGAAGAGATGACCCCCAAGGATGTGGCCACAGAAATGGATGATGGAGGCGGACTCAACTGAAGCTTGGTTCAGCAGATAAATAGGATACAGGGCAGACTACGGTTAGATACAGCATCCAACAAAAAAAAGCATCATTAATGGTAAGTAACTTCTTCTGATGGCTAATTCTAACTGCAGATTTATCTTAGAATACCAAAGAAATACCTCCCTTAGGTGGTGGGTCTGTGGAGTTGACTCAGACCAAAAAGTCTTACAGAATCAAGCAGGGGAAGTGTCCTCCCTGCAGATCTGGCAGTCAAGAAAGCCATCATGGGAGTTTTGTGAACATATGCTCTGCCACCCACATCGCTACTTGCCAGATGCCAAGAAGCATCCTTCCCTATTGTTAATTCCTGGTCCAGGGTCTTCTCAACAGTCAGTCGGATGTGCAGGGGTTTCTAAATGGGGACTCAAAGTTTTAGGGGAAAACACCTTTGGTCAAACCTAGGTTGCCACATCATTTCTCCACTCCTGTCCCAACCTCGACCCTCCTGCACAGCTTTCTGGGACAATCCAACACGGTGACTTCAAATCCGCAGATAACATATTTGGTAGCATGCTGCCCATCATATACCATTGGGTCAAAGAAGCCTTAAGATCCTCAGGCTGAACAAAACATACATTTGCTAAAGGCGCTACTCCTTTAACATTATCTACTTGGAAGAGTAGTGAAAATGCATTTGGGTTCAGTTTACTGGTGGAGGCCTCCACAATAAGCTCTCTGCAGGGGATTGCTTGGTGAGAAAATCCAATTCACCACAAGTCAGTCTATGACGTCTGGTGACATGCCTGCTCGCAGTTGGGAAAGACTATAATTTCAACCACCTAACCATCAGTGTATGTGTGCGTGCTTCATTAAACTGAGAAACATCTTAAATATTGCTCACACCGACTGCAGAATGTCAATAAAAACTTTTTTTTTACTATCAACAGAGGGAGGCTGTAACTCTAGCTGCCCCCTGAAGAACCCTCTGTGAATGAGGCCCTCTCTACCATTGGAGGCAGATGTTGTAGGAAAGTACCCTCTTTTTGGCATGGTTACCCCCACTTTTTCCCTGCTGTCAGTATGTTTTGACTGTTTTGACTGGGTTCCTGCTAACCAGGACCCCAATGATTGTGCTCTCTCCCTCTAAATTTGGTTGGTTAGGACTTTGCACACCCCACAATTGGCATACTGGTGCCCCTGTATAAGTCCCTAGTATATGGTACTTAGGTACCCAGGGTTTTGGGGCACCACGGGTTCCCCATGGGCTGCAGCATGTATTATGCCACCCATGGGAGCCCATGCAAAATGTGTCTGCAGGCCTGCCATTGCAGCCTGCGTGAAAAGGTGCATGCACCTTTTCACTACAGATCACTACACTAGGTCACTGTAAGTCACCTCTATGGTAGGCCCTCCTAGCTCAGAGGGTAGGGTGCAGGTACCTGTGTGTGCCCCTACGAATCCAGCTCCATTACACAGGACTTCGTAAGTGCGGGGAAGCCATTTTTACAGCTACATAATTGTAACTCCAAACCTGGGCATGTTTGGTATCAAACATGTCAGAATCATTCCCCAATAATGTTGCCAGTATTGGTTGTATGATTCCATGTACTCTGGGGGGTCCTTAGGGGACCTCCACAGCACTGCTCCTACTAATCTTCTGGGGTTTCCCAGACAGCCCGTGCTACTGCCATCCCTCAGACAGTTTTCTGCCCTCCTGCTGCTTGACCAGTTCAGGCAGAACAAAGGACTTCCTGTGGGAGAGGGAGGTAACACCCTCTCCCTTGGGAATAGGTATTACATTTCGTGGGAGGGGTAGCCTCCGAAAGCCACAGGTATGCTTTAAAGGGCACATTTGGTGACTTCCTTGCTTAAAACACCTTGCACCAGTCGAGGAAACACCCCCGGTCCCTGCTCTGGCCTGAAACTGGACAAAGGTAAGGGAAGTGACCACTCCCCTGTCCATCACCACTCTAGGGGTGGTGTTCAGAGCTCCTCTAGGTGGCCACTTGATTCTGCAATCTTGAATCCAAGGTGGGCAGAGGCCCCTGGGAGCATCCGAATGGCCAGGTCAGGTAGGTGATGTCACAGCCCCCTCCTGATAGGTGGTCATTCCCCGGTAGGTGAGCAATCCCCCTTCCTGGACTATTTACGGTCTCCTTCTTGGATGGGTCCTCAGATTTGACGAGCAAGATTCCAGCAGGACTCCTCTGCATCGTTTACTTCATCTTCTGGCCAGGGAGACTGCAACTGGACCCTGCAAGAACCGACACTCTGCAACTTCAGCGACAACTCCACTCTGCAACATTGTTTCTCCATCTCCTTCCAGCAACTGCAACATTTCCCTGGCTGTGCATCCGCTGAGGACAATGAGTCTTCATCCTCAGAAAAAAGAAGGAATCTCCCTTGGAGTGAAGGAGACACTTCACTGAATCTGCAGGCACCAACTACTAAGACGACCAGCTGCGTGGCTCTCCTCCGGATCACAGGTGGTGGTCTGGAGTGGTCCCCTTGGTCCTCTCTACCAGCTGTCCAACTTGGGAGATGGTAAATCCTTGCCTCCCCTTGCAGGACAGTACTGCTGTACAACCAGATTCTTCCAGCTACCAAGGCTTATTGGTTCCTCCTCCAAGGGATCTTCAGGCTCCGGGTAGCCCTGGCCTCCACCACTCCGTCCTGCAAAGCAGAGTCTCCTGCCTGCTACTCCAGCGACGTGAGACTTCTCTTCAGGTGTGCTGAGGAGGCCTCACTGTGACTCCTATGCCTGCTGCCAGTGAGTTGCCTGTGGGGCCTGCCTCCTCTTCTTGTAACTCTCCCAGCTGCTGAGGGGTACCCCAGACTCCCCTTCTTGGGTCAAGTTCCCTGGACCTTGCTGGTCCTCTTCCGCCTTGCAAACCTTCTTCTCCGTCTCTTGCATTTGCCAAGGCTTGTTGGTGGTTTTCCAGCACCCCTAACAGACTGCATCTCGACCGCTGACGTGAGACATCTCTTGCATCACTTCTAGGACTCCTCTTCAGCTCCGGTGCTGCACTGCTGACCTTTTTTGTCCACAGTCGACCTGGTCCTGCATCCACAGAAGGGTGGGTAGTGGCTCCTGCTACCACTGGACACTCCACCACAAACTGGACTAGGTCCCTTTCCTTTGCAGGTCCTCTTCTGCCTCTTCTGTCAGGATCCACCTTTGGGTCCTTTCAGTCTTGGATGGGTCTTGCACAATCCTTTTCCACAGTTCTCCTACTGGTTTTGGGATAAACCAGGCACATATCTCTGCTCTCCTGGTCGTCACTCTGGTACTCACCTCTTGGGGTTCTTAGTTCCTCCAGCTCCCTTCTACCGATTCCACTTCCTTGGGTGACGGACTGCCTTTCACATTCCACTTTTTTAGTATATGGTTTGGCCCTACCCTAGGGCCCTCACAATTTGCTATTGCTTTTACCAATGCCTATTGCTTTCTATGCTATTTACTGATTGCTAATGTATATAGTATATTGTGTTTATTTACCTCCAGTTGGGGGATTGCCTATACAGCGTTCTAGTATTGTTGTTAGTATAGTAAAGTAACTTTATTTTTGTAACACTGTGGTTCCTTCGTGTGTATCAGTGTTGTGTGACTATAGTGGTATTCCATAAGCTTTGCATG
Organism: Pleurodeles waltl; assembly: GCF_031143425.1. Taxonomy (NCBI): domain Eukaryota; kingdom Metazoa; phylum Chordata; class Amphibia; order Caudata; family Salamandridae; genus Pleurodeles; species Pleurodeles waltl. The sequence goes on along the minus strand of NC_090450.1, from coordinate 338,392,618 downwards.
TCTCCTAGATACGTCTGTGCTGCTCATCCACAGCTACCTGTAGAGAGCCTGGCTTCCTAGACACTGCCTACACATCACTAATAGGGGATACTTCGACTTAGTATATGGTGATAACACCATAGGTGCTCACCACACATCAGGCCAGCTTCCTACAGATGCGGCAAGTCAATCTATCTTTCAGGAGAGGTTTCAAGCCCACTGGTATATGCTAAATGTATAATGCATTATCAGTGTAATGAGGGGGAAGCATGCCATACCTCTCACTATCATCATCATGGGGTTTACCATGCTCAAGCACAGGGCCTGAGTCGGAACCAAAAAGATAATTGAAACTTTGCTGATAGCTGCAACATGATAGACGCACAGGGTTAGAGTCAGGCAGCACAACTGATTGCGCTTTTCCCAGCACAATTTTGAACAACAAAACATTTTGTTTACACTGCCTCTTCTGTGGCAGCAGCAAAAGCATGGAACTCTGTCACTTAGACTCTGCAGAATTACAACCATAGCACATTGTAGAAAAGTGTTAAAAACCTAGCCAATTGATCAATTACCTTTTACTGGTTTTGCTTCCAACATTTTAAGCACCAATAACCCTTTCCAGTTGAACATTTGTGCTATATCAAATATAATATAAAAACATTGCAAGGCATTAATTTTGCATTGTGACACAGAGTTTGCATTGGTTTGGGGTCCGACACGGGTATCAGCATCATTTCCAAGGATACAGACAGCACCCGGGAGGAACCCTCCGGCATTAACCAAGCTATCCAACTGTGTCCCATCCCCCTCAAGTAAAGCAAGACATGCACTAAATATTTGCAACTTGGCCTCTAAAGACATTGACATCCTGCTGGGTCAATGACGGCCTGGGACCGGTGACCTCAACAGAGTGCAATTTACATCTTGACGCTCTTGCGCCTTCTCTTTGGAGTCTAAAAGGCAGGTTGTGGTCGAGTTCCAATTCACTTTTTTATGCTTGCGTTTATATTTGGACATACTGTGAGATTTAGAATTGGAAGTGGAACTGTTGCAAGAGCAATCGTGTGATCAGATAAGAATGCGAGCCCATGACAAAATGCGGGATCTACACGAAGGCTGCAAATTCTTCCTGTAATCCACAACATACAGCTTTGCCTGCTGTTCTCAAATCCACTTTGAATTCATGAAGCCAAACTTATAAAAAAAAACGTAGGTTTATTCTGCTTTTAGGCAGCAGACACACATTGTGTAGAGCAATGAGAAACATCTGCTTTTTCCAGTTGTGCCTGGCTTGAATCATTTTGTTTTCAGCACGGACATTGTTCCCTAGCACTGGAAAACATTTTGGAAGTTGCCAGATACCCCGAAATTCAAGAGCTGAGCTCCAGATCCACAGAAAAAGGCTGGAAAGAAAGGAACTAATGTTAGTCCGCAGGGTGGCACTTCCGGGATGTTATTTGGCCAATGCGGTGCAGGACAATGGCACCTTGAGGTAAGCGGGAGCACAACTTAGAATATTACCCAGGTGCCAGTCTGTATCTGAAGATTTTTCGAAGGTGAAGAATCTGCAGTTAGAAGTATCCACCAGAATATAGATAATTGGAGTTTGGTGGCCCAATGAAACGGGGCATTCCACTGTCAACTTCATGCCCTTCTTCTGATGGCAGGGGGTAATAAATTGCTGATGAGCCGAACCACCTGGAAGAGTCACAGCGGCAAAATGGGCAGCCACAGGTGCACTCTCTGGGTCATGGCAATGAGAAACACTGTAGGTGCAGTTCTGTGCCACAGCTGGGAGGTCAAATGTGGTTGTGCCTCTTGGCGAGGTCAGCTGAGGAGGCACTTCTTGGTCACAGTGGCGAGGTCAGCTGCAGGTGTATTTCTTGATCACAGCAGCAAGTCAGATGCAGTTGCACTTCTTGGGCACTTTGGCATGGTCAACCACCTGCATTTGCAGACTGGTATCACAGCTATGGAGAGAGTTATGTCCACCAAAGAGCTCTCCTACATAACCCTTCTTCACCAGACCACAACAGCACTGGGGTATGTCTGCTTCTGGTGCTCTCTGAATAATCACACACCCTAAGGATTGGCAGGCTTCAGATCAGCTGAACAACTTCTTCAAGCAAAGTGGGTGATGTCCCTTCATCTCTGAGAAGTTGGCTGCCTATGTAGACACTAACTGACATGTTGTGTAACAGTCTTCTGTGTACTCTGAGGAGGGTACTGTTCCATGGTCAAAAAGAACCACAACTGGGTCAGTGGTTCCTACTTTCATGAAGTTAAAGTATTCAGGAAGTGTGGACTTTCAGCCCTTTCAGAACTGGGTTGAGGTGGCTCTTCTTTCAAGTATACATTCCAGGCTGCTCTCCAAGCACAGCCTGAGTGATGATTCTCACAGAAGGGTAGTCTCCGGCCTGAAACACTTACAACAGAGGCACAGAGAGGTGCGCACTTTCTACACTGTCACGCAGAACAGTGATCAGAGGAAAGACAAAATGAAGGCCTCACCTAAGAGGTCCCTTTCATCTTGAAAAAAACAGACTATATCCCACCCTCCATCCTACCATCTGTCAAATGGTAGCACAGCAGGAACACTAATCAGAAGCTCCTCTCAGCAAAAGACTGATCAGATTTTTAAATGGAGCTTGCCCCATTCTTTCTACATCTCACCTCCCTCTAGCTTCAGGTAGGTCATCAATACTTTGACAGTCTGGGGAAAAAACAACGCACCTTGATCTTGCGCACAAGGCCAAACCCAGAGCTTCTAAAATGGATCCCACAGGCCTCCAATACTCTGGTTCACTCATACACAAAATGCATGTACTACACAGCTCATGTACACAAAAACAGCAGATATTTGGGATGATAGAGCTAGGGTCTAGGTTAGTGCACAGAAGCAGAACTTCAAACAAAGGACAGTAGTCTTCCAATCTAGTCACACAGGAAAAAAGGTCTGATCACAACCAAGGATTCACAGTACACTACCACCACCACTCAATATGCTTAACCCATGCCAAGGACAGTAGTCCATGGTCAGTAAAATGAGACTTGGTGAGCCCTTCCAGGTCAACGGAAAAGTCCAGGATCTAACTTATGTCACTAGACAGGCTTAGGCCTTTGCACACCCACTAAATGAATGTTAAGCATTTTGCTTCTTAATGTATTGTTCCCTACTGATATGATGATTTTGTTTGTAAGGAAATCTGGAATGCCATAGTATAGTCCTTTGTACGTGATGGAATTTTCTGGTTCAAGATTTCAAATGAGCAGCAGAATGCAAAATGGCTTTCGGGGAATGGAGGGAAAGTCTAGTAAGGCATATCCATGCTCAAAGTGTGATACTCCTGTTTATATGATGGTCTTCAAGCCTCCTTTTGGGAGGAAATGGCCGATGTTTCTGAGTTCATGGTAAGCACCTTCAGCAACGTAAGTAATTTGAACTTTAGGTCCAAGTTGCAGTCTAAAGTGATGCTTAGAGATTTGGTTGTAATCACTACTTTAGGAGAAATGTGGATTAATTTAGAATATCTAACTACTCTGATGGAAGCAGTAGATCGTGTTTGGGAGAGAGGTTGAGGAATTCTGTTTTCTGCGAGTTAAGTTTCAGTTGAAAGTGTCTCATCCAAGCTAGGACAGGTAAGCAAGTAGTCAGGCTAAGTATGTTATTTGTGCTGTCCATTTTTACGTACACCTGATTATCTCCAAATTGGTGGAAAGATACTTCAAGGTGAGCCAGTAGTTCAACTAGAGGGTGAGCATAAGGGTTGAGTAGTAAGGGTGAGTGAATGAAACACTAAGGCACTCCAAAAGGTGTTGGTGTTAATCTGAAGGAGTCAGCACCAAGTTTCACACACCAGAATCAATTTGACAGGTAAGATCTGAACCATTTCAGGAATTTACTGTCGATGTCTATTCTACTGTGAAGTACTGACAGAAGAGTATTGCAGGATTGTAATGTTTTGCTTGTACTTTGCTGCTGTGCCTGTGTAACACTTCCATCACCCCCCACAGTATAGAATGCTGTGGGAAATGGTCTGAAACTGGGAGAATGTGGGTGGCAGTTAGACTGGTGGCTGGGTGCGGAGTGGGAGCAGTCTTTCTGTCCGGCTGTTGAAAAATAAAAGTTTCATACTTACCTCTGGTCCCGCATCTTCAAATTAACAGCAGCAGCAGGACATCACACCCGTAATCCGGGGTCACTGGGATTCGTGATCTGGTGGTTTTCAGGAGACTTCCAGAATTCAGGAGGAACAGAGATCACTGCTACTGCAATCACGGTGGACCAGGAGGCATATAAGGGGCCTGCGTTTGGCAAAGTGTCCTCTATATAGGTACTGAACGTTTAATATATTTTTCAGCACAAGGCAGGTCCTCCATTCGCGCAAACTTTGTAAGCAGTTTTAGCCGCGTGCTCAAGCAGAGTTGCGGTGCACCTGGGCTTGCAGAGTTCTTACATACGCAAGTACGACACACAGACAGCAGTCCTCTTTAATCAGGCCAATTTGGAAGCCCTGCTGCGCGTGCATTACTGCTCGGTGACACGCGCACCAAATTCCACACATAGCCGGCATCTTTAATTGGGCTGTCTGCTCTATCTGAGCTTTGCTCTGTGTGCGTTCATCCTTGGTGACACCCACACTATTATTTGGAGCGGTACACCTATTTCTTCACTCAGTGACCATTTTACATTGGGAGTGGTACACCTATTTCTTCACTCAGTGACCATTTTACATTGGGGCAGCCCTCTTCCATAAAGCTCAGCTAAACATCTGGTTATACTCTGTGACACGCACACCACGTTGTTATTAGTTGATATGGCAATCTACAAGCACAACGGTGATGAGCCCACCCTGCTCCACATAATACGAGCATAATTAGTTAAACAGTGCATTTTCAGTGTTGCGCACACTTTGATTTGAACTAAATATTAAATTCCTTGTGCATCCTTCAATGATATGAACACCTTATGCAGCTTGTGCATAGACAACAGTGATGCACACCCCCCAGCCCAACATTATTACAATAATATGTACTAAAGTAGCAAGCTTTACAGTGCACTCTCAGTGGTGGGCACACTGCGCTCCAGGGTCTGACGTGCACTCCACACTCAACACCAGTGCTCATAGCGTGTATACACAGTAGTCTGGAGGTTGCTACTGCATTTGTGTGTCATACTCATTGAATACTGTGAACTTGAAGAATTGCTGTGTATTTCAACCTGCATGATTTGGAGAGCAGAATAGCGATAAACATTGGTGCATTATCTCTGCATAGTTATACTGTTAATAGTTCCTCCCATCATGCAAACAGTGAATTGCACCACCTCATTGCATTTGTACCCAACCCATCAGCACCTGAGACAGATTGGGAGCAGTGGAAAGAAGGCTTTGAAGCATTTATGGATGCTCTTGAAGGAGAGCTGTTCACACAAAAAACGTTTGCAATTTTAAAACACTGTCTTGCCACAGAGGGTCGCAAACTCCTAACGCATATTACCAAAGATGTGGTATTAACAGTGGATGGTGAAGGAGATGGAGCAGTAGACCAATATGCTACAGCTATTAAATCCTTGGGAGGGGCATGGACAAGATGGTGGCACATCAGGATGCCATCTTCACTTTTCTGCTGCCCAGGCCTGCACATGCTGCAACACATGGGGCCCCGAATAGCTCACCTTGCTGCTCAACGACAGGATGCTGTCCCACATAGATGGGGACCACACAGAAGCAGTGTTGCGGGGTAATTGATGTCTCCTGCGGCCTGAAGCCGCAGACTGCTACACCGAGCAACCTATAATGGAAGCCCCTCGCAATAATAACATGACAGAAGATCTACAAAGCCTGCGGCTCCCACAGTCAACCAGAAGTTGCAGCCCAGATGAGAGTCCTCGACCCCAGCCTTAGACCTGCTGTTGTAAACAGAACGTCCGGAGCAGAGCGGGATCACTCACTGCCCAAACATAGCCCCGGAGATGCGGATCAGGCCAGGGGCACGTCGAGTACACAAGACCAGGACTCATGCACTAGGCCTGGACAAAACTGCGTGAGCGGGACCTCAGGGTATGCCTCTGGTGGCAAAGCACTTTCCCTTGGAGCTTGTTGATTCAGCAGGGCAGCGGGTGGGCGCGCGGACAGAGTCAGGCCTGCTTGCCGACCTCCACGGCATACCGAGGCCTAGTGCTTCATCACTGACATCACCCCTCAGGCCACGCCACTACTACTACTACTACCTCTGGAGCAGCAGTGCCTCAAAGGGAAAGGCTCGCCCAGGGATATTACATCCAACGCCACTATGCGGCCCCCTGGGACCAAGGGGCGGGCTCCCAGGTCCTTTTCTACACTGCATCTGAAGCTGCCCTGCAGGCCTCTTATTGAGCATGCCACGAGGCCCCTCAGATGGGTCCGAAATCTGACAACCACCCTCGGAGCCCCCTGCGCTGCATTCCAGTGATTGCCTTGCTTAAGGAACACAGAGATTCACACCGCCAATAAAACAGGGACGGTCCCCTGTAAGAGTCACCTCTTTCGGACCCACCGCCACCATACTAGCAAGGCAATGGACTGTCAGCACACTGAAAGATATTGAGCAGCCCCCACAACATCAAGTGGACCCTAACGAAAGCATCTCTCGAGGGGAGGGGAATCGGCGACTGAGGGTGAGGCCCACGACCACTGTCAAGCTCATCACCCATACGGAGCAGTCTTCCTCACATGCCACTCCCAGAAACGGTCCACTACCTCTGATTGCCTCTACCTCTCCTCTTATCTGAGTAAACACAAGGACCAAGCCCAGGAATGCCCCAACACCTCGGTCGACAGGAGAGCGAGGTTCTCACCACCACCACCCATCAAGTACTGGAGCCCAACATCCTCGGAATGAATTGAGAGGAATCTGCACCCCCTGCCCTCCCTCTGGGGCCCTCAGCCTCCTCAAAGCCCAGTGCATCCACGAGTCAACGAGTTATTGATCATACGGAAGTAGACTAACAACATTGTGTCACCAGAATACTCTCCCAGAGGGCGGGCAGTTCAGGCCTCGAAATCCAATGCCCACACAAGCAGCAACAAAACAACGAGAGACCAGTCAGTTTGAGAGATGCTGACCCGCTCCAACCCGGTCCAAACTAAAGAAGCTGGTTCCACTTAGCCACTCAGGATGGTCCAGGAGTATCCACCGATTCTGACTTAGCCACAGTCACAAAGGGCTTCTTGACCCCTTTTTTTGATTTCTTGAAAGCTGACCTTCAAGATATCCACAGAGATATATCTCAGGAACTTTAAGGCCTCTGCACGGACCTGACCTTGATTGGATAAGGGTCTCAGGACTGTAGGAGAATGAGATAGCCCCGACAAAGACAGAGTTGCTGCGTTAAGAGATCCTGCACAAGCACGAACAACAAGGCACCCCCTATAGACCCATGTCAAAGATCTTTTGAAGAGGTCCTGCTGTAATAATATCTATATCAGGGGGCTCCCTTCAGGTGCATAGGATCAGAATTGAAGGATACACCCTAGCACTCTTCCACTCAATCCTGGACTGGGAGGATGACAAAGATTTATAACTGGATTGGGTACACAGAGCCGGCAGCCCCCGGATGTAGTAACTTTTCCATACCACATGATTCTGTTTTCTAACAAGTTTAATTGGTAACATGTTTGAATCGGTTGATATAGATTTTACTCCGTCACAATATCTGGTCTTCCACTATGGCAGTCAAGCATATCAGTCAACACAGCAAAGGTCTCACCAGGGCACTCCCTAACCCTCCAAACCGTCACTGCTCCAGGGCGCACTGTAAACCCTCACACCCATCTGCTTGACAAATAGACACATTGGATGTGCTTCAAATGGTTCCTACACCAACTCTGGCCCTCCACCGAAACTAAGAGAGGAGGGGTGACCATACTGTTCTCTAGGGACTTCACGGGGGATATTCTGTCCAAAGTGGCAGAAGTAAAGGGACACCTCCTTGACTATCGACTACGGGTGGGGAATTTCCACTTTACCTTAGCAACCATCTATGCCCCTAAAGAACACCAAGAAAGATTTATCATAGATGCCTTAGCCCGTCCTCTGCACCCCAGACACAGCTATTCTAACAGAGAGCGACTTGAATTTGGTAATGGACAACCAACTTGACAGATCTGGCCATCAGTCTGACCAGACTGGAATGTTTTCACACACAGGTCTTCAATGGTTGAAGGACTATGGAAATGACCGACACATGGCGAAAGGTCCACCCCCATTAAGAGGATTACACTTTCTTCTCAGATGCTCAGAAAACCTATGCCCGCATAGATCACTTCTTAGCCATCCCTGCCTTTTCACAACTGATATGCCACACTTGGATCAAACTCAGGTCGTTGTCTGACCACATTCCTCTAACTATGACTGCACACATTGACAATACTCAATATGGGACCTCAATATGAGGAAAACACTGCTCCATTGGCCCTACGCTTAGGAGGCCATCACAGACTATTTTAGCAACAACGACAATGACACAATGCCACTCTCCTCCATTAGGGAATCGCTAAAGCTTGTCATAAGGGGAGAATTTATTGCAATCTCAGCGGCCGGGACCCAAACCCGCAAATAAACAAGACAATGACTGGAACACACAGTGCTAGAATGGGAAACTACACACAAACGCACTGGGGCTCCAAGAGTTTGGTGGGAACTGGAGAGAGTGCAGTTGCTATTAAAGCTACTTGACAGGGTTGAGTATGCGATGGCCTGATGGAAACAGGTTCTGAAACATGTTCTACCTGGGAGCAATATTTGGGGCCAGTTGGTGGCAGATAGGTTGTGCACAAAAGTTGCCTCCATACCGGTTATCCAGCCCTCTCGGACTGAAGCAGCGTGTACGGCCTGCAAATAGCAGCCGCCTTTCAACAATTTCAATGCACCCTTTAGACGGCCCTGGGGGCAGACCCCTTAGAATACACAAGCTATTTGACCACGTGCAACCTTCCTCCCTACCACCTAACGAAGCGGAGGCCCTGGACAAACCCATACACATAGAGGAGGTCATATCGGTTGAAACCTGGAAAGATCCCAGGTCCCAATGGCTTCTCCTCCCATTTTTACAAAGTCTTCCGCCCAGAATTTCCAACCCCTTCTTACAAGGCTCTTCAACTCCCTTGCCGACACAGGCTCCCTCACAGAATGCATGCTTGAAGCCACTATTACGGTCACCCCCAAAGCAGGGCAAAGGCTACACTACAGCAGGTCTTACAGGCCCATCTCTTTACTCAATATAGAGGCCAAATTCTTTACTAGCATATTGCCCACTGCCTTAATCCCCTCATGCCTGGAGACTCCTCACACCACTCGAGAAACAGGTCCTTCTTAAAAAAGATTACAAGTGCCTCATTTTAGAGATTTACGGCCTTTTGAGCACCCAGCCTGACTGCCTAAGTCACCGGACCAGGCTCTCTGGGAGACAGAACTAGGCTGAGAATTGACTGACAAAGAATGGGGAGATATATTCTATAGGGCCCATCATTCGACCCACAGCATAGCTAACACTGAAACAGCATACAAACTAACATTTTATTGGCACTATACCTCTGCAGGGCTCCACTGATGGAACCCGACCGGATCCATAGAATGCTTGAGAGGATGCAGGAACATGGGCATTCTGCTACATCTCCTGTGGCATTGCCAAAAACTTGAACGGTTCTGGGACCGCATACTAGATGACACAGACCACACCTTCAACACTAAGATCCCCCGTTTTCCAGCATACACTATCCTGGGCCTTCCTAATCCCTTAACCTACCCACTTCGATCCAAAAGAGGGAAACAGATGCCCTAGTTCTAAGCGCAGCACACCAAGTAATTTTATCGCAGTGGGGTATGGAGACGATCCCCAACTATACTGCGTGGCTCCACAAATTTATGGTTTACAATGGGGATGGAGAAACTGTCCCTGGCAGAAGGCCAACAAGGCCGAGAATATCACACAGCATGGGTGCCCCTACTGCAAGTTCTATCTTCAGAATTTAATGAGCTGACCTACCCTACCTACCTAAAGGTCCTGTGCATACTGACACAAAATAGAATGACCCCAGGTTAACACCACCTTACACTTGCACATGCCCGCAGACCCACAATTAGACTCACTCACCTATACACTTAGCAAAACGACCATCTAGATGAAAAGAAGGAGGATGTGGGGGAGAGGGAGTTTTATATTGTGGGTGTTAAAGTTTTTTTGTTTACTCATTTTCTTACTATTATACGGACGCCATGCTGCCAGCCTCCAGGTGTGGGTATTAAGCTGTGTTCTCCGCCAGCTGGCCAACATCAACCGCTGCCAGTTCAATGGGTTGTAGGCAAATAAGTGTGTTGCTCTAACAAATAAATAGAATTAATCCATAAAACTTTGGATGTGCATTTGAAGGCATGCAAGAATGGTACTTTAGAAAGACACAAATTCTACATGACGTTACAAATGTCAGGAGAATCTGTGTCTAGCCATGTAGGGCATTACGTATGCTAGCAGTGTCCTGAGAGTACAAAATCTTTGAGGAAGAAATGATTAAGAACCATTTAGTGGAAAACACTAAATAGTGCAGGATGCTTTATTGTCCACTCCTAACTTTATGTTACAGAAAGCCCTTGAGACTGCAACTAGGATTGAAAGCACCACATCATACATGGACAAAATGTTGGCAACTGACAGTTACAATCACAATTGCAGGGTGTTTGGCTGTTAAAAGTAAATACAAAAAGAACAAGAAAAAAGATGACCTAGAGAAAACCAACAAAAATAATAAGGTTGACAAGAAGTCTCAGTTTGAATAGTTAGAATGCTACATATGTGGCAGCACATCTCACCTTGGCAATGCTAAAGTGTGTCCAGCTGTAGGAAAACATACGCAAAATGCACGAAAAAAGGTAATTTTGCAAGGGTATGAAGTTTATCTGGGAGAGCGTTTTCAAGCAAGGTGCACAGAATAGAATCTAACAAGCATGATGAGGGGGACACATCATCTACTGAAGAAGATGAAGTCTTTGCCATTACTGGAAGAAATTTAAAGTCTCATGAGGAGGATGTGTGGGGTGTGACAGTGCAAGGAACAAGAAGATCCTTTGTTTATTAAACATAAACCAAATGAGGATTAAAATAATATTGGATTCAGGGTCTCCATTTACACTTGAGAGTGATAAGAAGTAGAAAGAACTATTTAATGAACAAGGAATGGCTTTAAGGTGTTCTACTATTCATCCAGTGGGCTATGGAGGTAAATCCATTGAGGTTCTAGGAGAGTTTGATGCAGACTTAGGTTTCAGAGATGACAAGTATCGGGGTATTGTGGAAGTGGCTAAGTATGATGCATATCTATTAGGATGGTACGATCAAGGAAATTTGGGAATCCTATTGGACCCCAATAATCCTTATCAAGTCATACTAAAGAAAGATTATGTGAAAGTACTAGCAGTGCAGGAGAAAGCCATACAATGAGGTATTCAAAGACGAACTAGGTTTGTTTAAGAGGTTCATGCACAAATTAACAGTTAACAAGGAAGCTCAACCAGTAGTTCATAAAGTCTGCAGAGTTCCATTGGCATTACGTGCAGAGTTGAAAAAAGAGCTTGATAAATTATGCGAAAATGATGAGAAAGTCTTGTTTGGGTTCCACCTTTCATTTTGGCAAGAAAGGCCATTGGTTCTCTGCGCCTGTGTGTTGACTTGTGATCTGAATGAGGAAATATGGCGAGGATCAGTATCCCTTACCAAACATCACAGAAATGCCTTTTACGCTCAAGGATGGAAAAGTTTTTAGTGTGCTGGATATGACATCAGCATATCACCAAATTAATTTACTCCCAGGTTCTAGGCACTACACAGCATTTATTACCCTTGAAGGGCTGTGTTAGTTCAAACGCATGCCCTTTGTGCTTGCTTCTGCTTCCGCCGTATTTCAAAGGAAAGTGGAAAGAATGTTCAGGAGCATGGTTGGACTGATGGCCTTTCAAGGCGATTTTTTAGCTTACGGTGAGAATCAGAAACAGCATGATGAAAGATTGCATCGGGTATTGTCCACTTTAAGAAGCAAAGGTGTAACTCTTAGTCCTGAAAAATGCAAGATGACCACACCCACTATAGAGTATTTAGGTTACAAGTTATCTTCTGAGTGGAACCAAAAACCAGGTTAGTAACAGCCCTAGTGGATTTTTGTTCCCCGGAAAATAAGGACCAATTGAGGTCATTTATGGGTCTAATTGAGTTCTATGCAAGATTTGTGCCCAATAGTGCAGTGAAGACATTTAATCTGAAGAGTCTTCTTAAAATAAAAAAAATCCAGGTTTGTATGGTGTACTGAATGTGCTAGGGAGTTGAATCAAATTAAGACTGAAATAGCACAGGCCATACCACTTAATCCTTTTGATACCAAGGATCAGACCGTAGCTGTGACTGATGCCAGTCAAGAATGTTTATTAGCAGGGCTCATGCAGCACAGAGGGGGTAAGGATGAAGTGGTTGCAACTGCTTCCGGAGGTTTGAGAGGAGCCAAAGCAACCTATTCTGTCATAGAACGGGAGTGGCTAGCTTGTTGATGGGGCACAGTCCATTTTAAACCATATATGTGGGGTTCAAAATTCATTGTACGAGTAGACCATAAATCTTTGGTACAGTTATTTTCCATCAAGGGTGGCGAACAACATCCAGTATTGCCAAATGGCAATACAGGCTTCAAGAGCATAATTTCAAAGTTGAGTATGTGCCAGGAAAGAAAAATCTTCTGGCAGACTGCCTGTCCCAATTACTTGGAATTGTGAATGATGGTGTCAAAGAGGTATTAATGGAGGATGACACTGAATTCATATGCAGTGCAGAGAGGTGCAATATCAGAACACAAATGGAGGAAAATTAGGATATAATGAGTTGTATAAGCCTGGGCTGGTCTAGATGGAGTGCCAAGAGTGGATCAGGTATGAAATATAAACATGTTTTTGAGGCGCTATCTATAGTCAATGAACTTTTGTTTCATGCCATTTTACTGGTAGCTACAGAAGTGATGAGGAACAAAGTACTCACTTTGGCTCAAGAAGGGCACATTGGCATGCGTGCTTTGAAAAGAAGAATCAGACAGAACGTTTGGTGACCTGGGTTAGATAAAAATGTGGAGGGCACATTGGCATGCATGCTATGAAAAGAAGAATCAGACAGAACTTTTGGTGACCTAGGTTAGATAAAAATGTGGAGCACTTTGTGATGGACTGCATGAGTTGTGCCATCAGTGACAAGTCACAGGTGACTGTGCCTAGTCTAGTGGAGGCAATCGAGGCTCCTAGGATAGCATGGGCTAAGTTAGCCATTTCAATTATTGTCCAGATGGTGTTTTCTGGTAGAGTTCCTGAATATAGCATAATGGTGATAGATTATTATAGCCGTTGGCCTGAGGTAAAGCTTGTGAAGGTTCCTAATTCTATGTGTGTTATAGATTTTTTAGAATCTATTTTTGCCAAGGAAGGGATTCCTGATGAGATTTTGTCCAATAATGGGTTCCAATTTACATCTACTATTGAAGAATTCTTGAAGTTGATGGGCATAAAAAAATACCAAAACGTCCCTTATTACCCAAGGACAAAGGCCTTGTTGAGAGATTCAAGAGTTATCATGGAGAACATACAATTGGCTAAGGCCAGTGGGCAGAACTGCAAATTAGAACTGAAGAAATTGTTGTAGGCAGTGCGTACCAAAACAAATGCAGACAGATATGTTTCCCCTTTCATATTATAGAGAGGACGTGTGCCAGCTTCCAAAATATTGAGGGAATGAAAAGGAAATTTCTAGATTTCGAAAGAGAAATTTAAGGTGGTGGAAAAGAAAAAAGTTCAGGCACAGAATAAATATGACCAAGCACAGCAGAAGCATTGGGTGAGGGAGCTGAGTGTAATAGTGAGCTACTTTTTGAGGGCGATGTACCCCAGAATCATACCCAAAGGAGAATCAAAATTGTCAGTACCTAAGAAAGTGGTGGAAGTGAGGAAGACTGCAATGAAACTGGAGGATGGCAGAGGGTGAGAGGATGTGAAGGGACAAAAGATGGGTTACAGGTATGTGTAGGGCATCCATCTTCGTCCAGGGCAACAAGTTCTATTTTTTGTAACAGTAATGTCCAAGTTTTCTTGTATTGTGACAATATGCTCTTAGTTTCCATAGAAGACATGTTAGTATTTTCTCTTATTTAATGGCCTCCTATTGTTGTAGGGGATTTTCAAAATTGTAAATGTTACGATTTGCATTTTCTGTTATGGTTCAATCCCTATAAATTTGTTTCATTTTCTTTGTTGTAAAGGAGGAAGACATGGTGTGTTGTAATACTTTGCTTGCACTTTGCTGCTGTGCCTCTGTAACGGTGCCACGAACACATGCTGATATGTTGGTGGGGGTGTGGTTCTGGAACTGGGAAAATGTGGGTGGGATTTGCTCTGGTGGCTGGCTACGGAGTGGAAGCAGTCTTGCTGAAGAATAAAACCTCATACTTACCAGTGGTCCTGCATCTTAATACGTATCATGGTTGCTACTATAAAATGCAGATGAAAAATCTAAGAGTACTAGTAAGCATGAGGCTCGTTCCTGGAAAAGTCAGTGGTGTCATCTGCTATCCATAGATGGCTGATTTCAGTACTATACCAAGGATTACATCTTCAATGGTAGGGACCTAAGATGTGATGCTTTTCAACTGCATAGCTAACATATTTTTTGGTAACTCTGAAAGGTGAGGGAGGTCAGTGATTGGTCTTAAGATGTCCGTCTTGTTAGGGTTGTCATATGGCTTCTTAAGTCCTGGCCCAGCAGGTCCTATTTTTAGCCGGTCTAGAAAAGAGCCATGTTCAAGGGAAGTATTTATTATATTAAGCCAGGGAAAAGGGCAACTGCATAGGTCTTAGCCATATGTCGATGAACTGGGCTGTAAGAGTAATTAGTGGGTCTAGTTTCTAGAATTTCACTTTATTCATACTCTGGATGGCAATGGGTGTGAATTCGCACCACTGGAATAGGTTTGGTTTGAGGTAAATTATAATATTTTGTGAGCTATGTGAATTTCTTTCCTGCTGCCGATGTTCTGCAAACATCACATTTTGAACTGATTATTTGCTTCTTTGTCTGATTAGTGCCTATTTAATGGATTGTCTCTTTAAGGAGATTTTTGTCAAAGTCACGTCTTTTTTGAAAAGGCAATGCTTTAACATTCTAAAGAAAGGTCTGGTATGTTTTTCCTATCAGACTTGTGGAGAGCCTGAGAGTGTTAACAAGGGTCTTTCCTCTAGTTTCCCACAGCAGCCCTTTTAATATTTCTACTGGCTGCTCACTTGAGAGTTGTATCTGTGGGCAATAGTTTTTTTCTGATGTTACTACAGGAGAGACAACTACATGTAAGCAGAGAAAGAAAGGATCAACATTGTTGTGCTGTGCCTGAGCATAGTAAGTAATCAGGTTTGTGAGAGCATCCTGGTCAATGTTTTTGATATCTCTGGTGGCACTTACTGTCTTTCCATCAGACACTTTGGATGAGGGAGGAGTCATGTGGATTTGGAAGGGGAATAAGTGATGATCAGACCAGTCCACTGGGAGTGGATGTGAGATTTAGATAGTAAGTTATCTGGCAATAATAAGATGAAATATGGCTCCTGTGGCAGGAGTCGGACACTGGCGTATTGGCATAGGTTACGTTTGTGCAAGAGAGATATTAGATGGGATGTGATGTCACTGCTATGAAGTATTATAGATATGGAAGCTAGGATGCAAAGCATAGGTCGATTGTTTATCATTGCATCATTTAGGTAATTGTTTGTGCCAGCCTATGGACTACGTTTCTTAAGTTAGACTGGAAGACAGCTTTGTTATTATTTTGAGAGTGTCTTCGCCTTTGGATTGTGTCTATCGGTTGGGAATTCATTTGATGTTTTCTGCGGAGCTTAATATCACAGAAAAAAATAATTTTGATGCACAGCTGTCAATGTTTTGGCTGTTTTTAGGAGTCACACAGGCCTACTGAATACACATATTTGCATTACATGAAGGCAATGGTGTGAAACAGATTGTCAGTGGGGATACTTACTGAACTGTATCAGAGATGCTTATGTGGGGAATTAAGCTGTGCCCCTAATGTTACTAAGATTTCTTGTAACCTGTTGGTTTGTGCAGTGGTTAATTTGGAAATAAATTAAGTGCCAGAGCCCAAAACATTTCTTGGAAGTCCACTGCAGCTGGCCCCGTCCTCCTACTTGCAAGTTTTCAAACAATACATTGAATTGCCAATAAGGAACTATGCTAAAAAATAAAATAAACACACAGCCCACTATGTGGTGGATAAATACGTGTCAGTGTTTAGGAAAGGGTGACAGTGCCAAACATCGGCACAAATTATGCACGGGTTGATGTCACATTTTAAAGACGTTTACTTCAATTAAGTACTCTATCTTCTAAATGTATGATCTTCATCTTCAGGAGAAACAGTCGGTCTGGCGAAAGTTTTGCCTTCCAGATTTTGTTGTGTATTATTATCAGATCTGTAGTCAGGCTAAGTGGCCAGCGAGAAATTCGGCAAGCTGGAAGATGCTGCTTATTAAAGTGCTTTTGAGGGAGTCAAAGAGACTGTCTGCTGTCGTATGTGAAGACACCACCTGTAAAAGAATGTCATGTGAGAGGAATTCATGAGACACATCACTAGACCCTTAGTTGGAGATTGTGCTAAGATGTCATATTAAACTGGAGGTTGTGTTGAGGTGTGTGAAAGCAAAGAAGCCATAAGGGCATCATTCAGATGACTTTGAAGGAAAGCGCCAAAAACAAAGATGACATGGGTGATAAAATCTTGAGCAGAAGCATCAAGATGACTAACATCATGGGTCAAGTTGAGATGTAGGGAAGATGAGCAGATGTCAGATGCATCAGTTTGCACATGAGGAGACGTAGCAGGTGGATGACTAGAAGGCATAAGTGATGCTTCTAAACTTTTCAGAGAGCTAAAGACAGATCGTCAAGATGACCACGTCTTTGAAAGACTGGATAAGAAATTTCACATCTGAATAGATCCTTTTGTGTAGGTCACAAAGTTGATTTGTTTATACAGTGGTAGCGTGCCTGGTATACTGTATGTTTTAGTGTTCTGCTATACTGATAAACTAAAAGTATTTAACCAATTTGAGAAGAAGAGCAGATTGGTTTGTTTTATAGCTCTTGAGCATGTGCTACGTTACATTATCTGCAATTCTCAGCTCAGGATTTAAGAACAAGCCTTATATTTCAGATGTGATGGCATTGTTTTAGTACTTCAGTCTATATACCTTTTCGGGGCGGGGGGGATTTCTTTGAGATTGAGAGCATTTCTTTTACAGGTAATATTGTGAAATGTGACAGAGGGAGCGAATCAGTGAGAATTAAGCAGTGTTTGAACACAACATAATGTGCCCTTCTAGGGGCAAGCACAACAGATATAAACAGTATATTTCAAAGCTAATGAAAGTTCAATACTTGTTGTAAAGGATAATTATGTTTGCGCGGTTGAACAGCATGAAGATGTGAGAAATAAAAGCTTCTAGGAAATACAAAAAACAACAATTTATAGAGACCTAAACTACACCACCAAATATAGTTTTGAAATTAGGTATAAAACAATTTGGCTTTTTAAAAGTAGCTGACATATATAATTTAGAATAAGAATGTATAATTTAGAAGCATACCAGGAGCGCTGATAAAAATATAGGTAGTTCTATTTAAAACATAGCCTATGTTATGTGTATTTGTAAAGCACACCATCACTATTGAGAGTATCCTGGCACTGAGCAGGTGTGTATGTCTAGCCGTGCCTAGTCAGGGCGTTAGCTGAATGAACAAATTACTTACCTTCGGGAATGATTAATCTGGTAGAGACATATTCTAGTTGCAGATTCCTTACCTTAGAATTTCCCCAGGCATCAGACTGGACATGGAGATTTTTTTCTTTGAGCTGTACACTTGCACGCCATCAGGTGGTGTCAGTCGACTCCTCGTCAGTCATTGGTGTCGTGGTCGCCATGATGAAGTCGTGGTTGACTACAGGCGCTGCCTCGGCGCAGTGACATCAGTTTCTTTTCACGACTTTCCAAGCCAAAACACAGAGCCATGAAGAACACTGAAATGGTGCGCCAGAGCTAAGGCTATTGAAGGGGAATCCCTGTCCCTAGAAATCAGTTCGCAAGCAGGGAGGATGGGTGGATCGGTAAGGAATCTGCAACTAGAATAGATCTCCAACAGATATATCATCACCGAAGGTAAGTAACTTGTTCATCTGATAGAGACTTCCAGTTGCAGATTCCTTACCTTAGAATAGATACCCAAGCAATGCCATCCTCATCCTCAAAGGTGGGCTGCAAACCAAAATCATACTAAAAAGTCCTGCAGGACCGAACGACCAAAGTAGCTGTCTCTGCAGTAATGTTTAGGAAATGTGTGCAATGATGCCCATGTTGCTGCCTGGCAGATGTCCGGGACAGGACCTCTGCATGCTAACGTTGTGGTAGCAGCAGTTGCTCTGGTCGAGTGAGCACGCAAACCCTCTGGAGGTTGCTTCTTTGCCAAAGCGTAGCACATTTTGAGATAGTACGCTTCTGCACCGCCTTCCCTTTCTTCGCACTCACATACCCAATGAAGCGTTGATTGTGCACCTGGAAATCTTTAGTCCAATTAGGGTAGAACGCCAATGCTCTTTTTGGATCCAGAAGATGGAGTCTCTCCTCCTCATGAGAAGGATGTGGGGTTGCGTAAAAAGTAGGTAAAGTGAAGGATTGGCCTACATGAAAAGGTGTGACAACCTTGGGAAAAAAGGAGGTCCTCATGCGTAGCACTACCTTGTCAGGATGTACAGACAAGAATGGAGGCTTGGAATAAAGAGCCTGAAGCTCACTCACTCTGTGAGCAGAAGTGATAGCCACCAGGAAGACAGTCTTGAGGGTAAGGAGCCGCAAGGGACAATTGTGTAACAGCTCAAAGGGAGCACACATCAAGTAAGTAAGTACAAAGATTGAGATCCCACTGAGGCATGATAAATGAAGTGGGTTGATATAAGTGGGTTAGACCTTTAAGAAATCTACCTACAACAGGGGATATGAAAAGGGAAGGTTGATCTGGTAATCTAAAGAAAGCTGAGATAGCTGCTAAGTAGCCTTTAAGAGTGCCCAAAGCAAAACCTTGATGGGCCCTGTCGTTCTTGATCTTCTTGAGAACGCTGGGCAGAAGTGGTATTGGCAGAAAGGCATGCAGGAGGCCTGACCTCCACTCGTGACGAAAGGCGTCGCTGAGTGAGAACCACCTTGGGAACTCCAACGCGCAAAACTGCAGACATTGCGCTTTCACTGAGAAGGCGAACAGATCTAACCAAGGCTCTCCCTACTGTTGAAAGAGACCTTGCGCCACCTCTGAATGGAGATGCCATTCGTGACTGACTATGCATCGACGGCTGAGTTAGTCTGTACTGGTATTGAGAGAGCCTGCCAGATTTTGAACCACCAAGGAAATTCCCTGATGCTCCAGCCATGTCCAAAGGCGAAGAGCCTCTTGACAAAGGGTCCACGACCCCACTCCGCCCTGTTTGTTGCAGTACCACATTGAGGTGGTGTTGTCGGCGAACACTTGCACCACTTTCCCTTTGAGAGAGGGGGAGAAATGTTTCAATGCAAGTCGAATCGCCCAGACCTCCAAAAGACTGATATGGAGCTCAGACTCCGTTGAGAGGCCTCTGATCGCCGCCTCTCCCATGTGGCCGCCGCATCCCAGAAGTGACGCATCTCTCACGACTGTGAGAGCTAGCTGAGGAAGGGAGAGGGATCTGCTGTTGACCCAATTTTGATTCGAAAGACACCACTGCAGATCTTTCGCAGTTCCCGCTGAGATCTGGACCATGTCGGTGAGATTCCCCTGGCGCTGCACCCACTGGAACTCTAGGTCCCATTGCAGAGCCCGCATATTCTATCTGGCATTTGGTGCTAATAGGCTGCAGGAGGCCATGAGGCCCAGCAGTCTCAGAGTCATTCTCACTGAAACCCAGGATCGAGGCAGAAACTTCGGCATGTTTATAATAAACCCCAGCGAATGCAAAAGGCTCGCCATAGTCTGAAGGTGGGAGATGACTTTCTGGGGCATGTCTGCCTTCAACAGCCAGTCGTCGAGGTAGGGAAAGACTGAAATTCCCGACCTACGCAGATGAGCTGCGACCAGCGCCATCCCTTTCATGAACACCTGAAGGGTGCTGGTAAGGCCGAAGGGGAGCAAGGTAAACTGAAAGTACTCGTGACCTACCACGAATCGTAGTTAACGTCTGTGGGCAGGCAAGACGGGAATATGAAAATAAGCGTCTTGCAATTCCAACGCCACTATCCAGTTTCCTGGGTCCAAAGCAGAAAGGACCTGAGCCAAGGTGAGCATTTTGAACTTCTCCTTCCTGAGGAAGATTGAGGGTTCTGAGGTAGAGGATATGACGCAGGCCCTTGTCCTTCTTGGGCACCAGAAAGTAGCAGGAATAGCAACTACAGCCTACTTCTGGCGCAAGAACCATCTCTATTGCCCCCTTGGCCTAGAGAGCTGTAACTTCCTCGCAGAGAAGTGCCAAATGATCCTCCGTTAGAGGGCCAAATGATGGAGGCATGGCCGGAGAGGAAGACTTGAAGGGGAGGAAGTAACCCTTTCAGACAAGCTGCAAAACCCACATGTCTGTCACGATGGATTCCCAGTGAGGTTGGTGATGGCTTATCCTGCCACCAACTGGTTGGAGGTGAGGGGATGGGCAAGGAAGGTTTGGAGGCTGGAGCCGGGGTGGGGGTGGACCGGGCAGACCTCTGGTTCCCTGTCCCACGAGCCAGTGGGATTCCACGTCCCCGGGCAATGCGCGGGGTGCACAGCATGCGTGGCACAGTGGCTTTGAAGGGGATGCGGCAGGGAGCCCCTTCCGTGTTCATGAGAGGGGAGTGAGGGGCAGTGGAAAGTCCACTGGATCGAGCTGTAGCCTGGGAGTCCTTGAATCTCTCCAGTGCCAAGTCCGCCTTATCTCCGAAGACATGAGAGCATTCAAAGGGCATGTCCATGAGGGTCTGTTGGACATTCCGCAGAAAACCAGAAGTTCTTAACCAGGTGTGGCGTTGTACTGCCACTGTTGACGCAACGGATCTTCCCAGAGAGTCTGTCGTGTCCATCCCACATCTTATGGTGAACTTGGCTGCATCTCTCACTTCGGCACCAGCCTGGGAGAGGAGCGCATAAGCCTTCTCTGGGATCTGTGGCAAAACATGCATGACCGTGTCCCACAAAGAGTGGGTATAACGGCCCAAAAGGAATGCTGTGTTCACCAACCGCAACGCCAGACTGGATGAAGAAAATATCTTACCAAGATTATCCTGTCTTTTTGATTCCCTATCCGGGGGAGTGGAAGGGAATGCGCCAGATGGCGAGGATGCCTGAATGACCAAGCTCTCAGGCATGGGGTCAAGAATTTAGGTCGTTCGGGGCAGGCCGATGGTGGTGAGTGATTGTCCTATTCACAGGAGCCCCTGTGCTGGGTCTGGACAAGGTACCCAGTAGGACATCAGTGAGGGGTTTCTTAAATGGAAGGAGAGGCTCCAACACTGAGGCTCTGGGCTGAAGCACCTCGGTCAGAAGATTATTCATGATTGCAACAGTAGGTACCCTCAAGCCCGCGGATCTGACCCCCATGGAGTAAGCAGCTGCCTCCGCCGTAGCCACAGTACGAGGAGGAGACAGCATGCCAGTGTCTGGGGAGGTATCAAGACCGCTTGCATCGCCCAATTCCTGAGCCCAGTCCCTGTTCCGCTCATCTTGCTGGTATTCATAAGGGTCCAGCAACCCCTCCCATTGTTCCGCATATTCATACCCAAAAGTAAAAAGGGTCTGAATCTAACATGGGGTGGCTAGGTCTTGTCGGAATCGGTGTTGACCAACGCTGTTCTTCCGGCTCTGGGTCGTCAGGGATTAGGATCGGGTCGACGTCGATTATGGGCCCAACCGACGTCGGGAGCGTCAACGACTTAGTCGGGGAAGGTCTCAATGGTATGACCAACGCGGATCCAGAGGAACCCTCAGAGGCTGGAACCAGAGCTGCCAGGGCTGAACCCGAAGGGCCCCCTCCAAACCCCCAGAACCGGAAGGCGCCACAAAGTGGTCAGACTGCCCAAATATGTGGCACATGGCCTCATAAAATTCTTTTAGTTGGGCAGGTCACTCTGGCTACCAGAAATTCGGGGAGGGGTGGGGCAAACCCAGAAAAAGGCTCTGCGGATAGAGGCCTAGAGGGTCAACACTCTTCGCGCGGCACGTCATCCGAATGACAGGGTGAATGCCTAGCCTTCTTCGACTTCTTCTTACTCAAATGTCCCAATGATCTGGAGGATGACGAGAGGTGATGACTCTGCAGCCGGCTCCAGACTTTTCTCTCCAGTGAGACCCAGAACAATGCGGAGTCGAACGCCAGGCCACCATCAGTCTTAGGGACTGCTCTCTCAAAGCCTTCAGGTGCATGTCCCGGCACTACGAGCATGACTTTGGGTCGTGGTCACGCTCCAGAGACCACAAACAGACCTGATACGGATTTGTCACTGACATCATTCGGTGACAATCCTCGCAAGGCTTGAATCTGGTCTTAGGTGACATCCTACAAGCACCAAAAGTCCCCCCCAAAATTTGACAAAAGTGTTGAGGCTGGTCAAAAAATTACCAGGGTAGCTCTTCTCCGGATCAGCGCGTGGTGCGGAATGAAAATAACTGACATAACTACGCCGAGTCGGCGCCTATATTCAACCCGACTTCATAACGGGGACCACGACGGACACGGAGTCGACCAACACCACCTGATGGCACGCAAGGGCACTGCTTGAAGAAAAAATCTCCAGAACCAGACTGACGCCTGGGGTAATTCTAAGGTAAGAAATCTGCAACTAGACGTCTCTATCAGATAGCTAGGTTTTCTGCTTCGCCTGGCGTTTCAGCTTCTTGCTAGTCACTAGTTAAACAAAACAATCACTTAGTAGCAAAAATGCCATATTGGGAGCATTTTTAGGTCTTGCATACCAGAAAGCCTTTAGCTTTTCATTTGATAAATACCTCTTGTAGGCCATACCTTAAGAACAAAAGTGGACTTAGAGCACCCCCAACCCCCAAAATTCATTATAGGCTGACTTTATTGTCACTCATTTGCTTGGTTCTTATTAGAAGACTTGCCTTCCTCTTCTTATATTTGTCCCTCCCCTGGAGCATGGCATCTTTCACAGTATTTTGATCGGCTGATTTTTATCCTTCCATTGGTCCCATTTAGGGAACTATTTTTTTTCTTTTTCATTTAGACCTCCATGAGACTGCAAGCATTTTCTTGCTCTATCAAATATGCTGCTTACCCCTCTTCAAATACCAATCCCTGTTGCTTCCCCTTGACTCACTGTTCTGTAATTCCCCATCCTTTGCGGCCATTTCAATTTTTGTTTCATTTTACTTTTTTGTGTGTAGGGCCCAGCAATTGCCATTTGCTGCTTTTAAGGTACTGTATGTGGAGATTGACTAGACTTTGTAAAACGTGAAATATGGTTAAAAACATGATTGCCGGAATGGAAAGGTGATACTTTAAGCAGATTACAGGAATGTGTCTGATGATATTTATACACACAGGAAGAGCGATTCCACATTATGAACTGTTCCAACTATCTAACATATGTGCCACATAATTACTGCAAACAGTACAGCCAATCAATGATGGGTGAATTTCTTGTATGTTTTTTTTTTGTATGCATTATCAATGATTTGCGTAGAGAAATATATGGACCTTTTGACCTTTCGGCTAAGAGGCTATGAAGTATGCCAGAAAACAAAGTACTGTGTATGAATATAACATGTACTAAAAGGTAAACGTGTTTTTTAGTACAAAGGGTGTTTTATGGTAATTGCATCTTTAAAATAGGGGCATTTATATGAGAAATTTTGTGATTAAAATGGATATACATAATTTCAAAAATTGAGTGGTGATGTCAAGTGGTTATATACTTTATGAGAATGGTGATTTTTAAATTAGATACGGGTTCAAAGTGAAATTGATAGGAAATATCTCTCTGGTGTAAGAGGGTATACAATCATTTGTCGACGTGTAAGATATATAGTCAAATGTTTTGCGTATTAGATATATGAAGTTATGAGGTATTTTTCTACCAAGTTCATCTTTTGTCAGTATGAGGTACTGCATTGTCTGTATTTGTAAATCTACATGGTTTTTAATTGTTGTTTTAGCCAAGGAAACTGTTTTCAAATTAGTTTTTTAATGAATTTTGTATGCTGCAGCCCTGAGGAAGCTCAAGTAAGAGAGAAACTTTTTGGCTGGTTTAAATCGAAGACATAATGAACAAAGAGAAGTCTACCATGCAAGATCATTTGGAGATTATACTGGATGGACTTTAAAATGAAAACAATTGTTTTGCATATTCAAACTATTGTAATTATTGACTCTCTATTTTTGATATCACACTGATAATCCCTATTTTTTTTCTCCCCTTCTTGGCTAGACTAGGGCAAGCCACACAAAAATACCTTACCTGAAATATTCAGGGTGGTGGTAGAAGTTTAAATTATCCTGTTCTCTAACAAATGGGCATATTTCTTTGCACCTTCAAGGCACAAATTAGAAATACTACCTCTTCCTGAAGGCACAAAGATTACGGGAACCTTCAATAGCTTGAGCACTGAAAGTACAAAACCAAATGCTAGTGTGATAGTTCCCACACAGGCCATTATAGTATCCACTTATGACAACTAAGGGGCCTCATCCCTGGGATAGTTGTAGTATAAAGTCCTCCTCTAGGAAGACAATATTCGGTTCCAGTGAATTAATCAAGTGAATGATAATCACTCAAGCTAAGGAACCATCTACATGCTCACAATATTCAACCAAGCAGTTATGTGAACACGGAAATATCCATTGATTTATCGGACCATAACACATAAACAACTAATTGGCTTACTACAATTACAGCATCCAAGAGAGGCAAACACACCAGATAAATTTAGCATTCTGTGTTGATCTCTCAGAAATAGATACACCTCAAATCTCATGAGAAAATACAGAAACAACAGGTGGTCACAATTCTCTCTTTTTTAAATAAAAATTAAATGCCCACATAAAGTACAGAAACAACAGCTAGCCGCAATTCTCTCTTTCTTAAAAATACAAATTAGAATGCCCATAAAAATGATCAAGTGTCTTGCCAAAGTCTCCAATTGCAGAAGAGGTATTTTTTTAAATGGCCCAGGAAGAACCCAGAACCATCTTACTTTTGACTAAGGATACTGTAGTTATTAAATCTAAACACATTTACACCTCATAGCAAAATACACCAGGTTTGGCATCCCTCTTTACTCATCCTTCAGGCAGATGGACTTGTAAATTGTGTTTGAATGTTCTTCAGCCAAGGAAAATTCCATGAAAGAGCTGATAGTTAAGGAACCTAACTAAAAGCAGAAGTTCATTAAAGAGTCCAACCTAATGAAGGTCAGAAACGTAATCAAGGAGAGTCAATTGCCATTGTTTACAGATTTGACCAACGGCCCGATCGAAACATAAAGAGCTAATAAAGATCAATCAAGGTAATAATTGTAAACAACATGATCTCTTTTTAGAGACTTAAAACAAGCAGCCTCTACTATTGACACCTACTGCAACTTACAGCAGAATTATCTAAATAACTTTCTTGAGCATTCCTGCAATAAGTAATACCTAAGATTTCATTTGCTTTATATTCCAGTTTTCCAAATCAAAGGTGCTTGGAATTCTCAGCACACCTTGTCAAATAGCTGTAAACTGTGCGAATATTAGGGTGACTCGAACGAGCACTGAAAAAGCTTATTACGGTCCTTCTTAGATCTAAGGAGAAAATACTTAAAAGAAGCTTTTGGTAAAGCCAATATCAGAACCACTGGTACAATGTATTGATACTCAATGAATAATTATGGTCTTTCTTTTTTTTTGTCTGGAGTTCTATAAAGTGTTTAACAAATCTACATTCGTAGTAATCTGCATTGCCTCGGACTAAACTCAATCTTGTTAAGCTTGCAATCGGCTAAGAGTTAAGTTAAGAAAAAATTATACTAATCTGATATATTCTCCTTAACGGGGATGCATATGTCAGACTCGAATACATGTAACAACACAATGATCAGTGAAGCAGACTACAACCCACTCTGGCTCTCCATCTCCTCATGGGACTGCATACTGCATCCACAGGATACTTGCACACATGCTTGGGATGTGGTGTGATGGTCCCCCTTATGCAGCCTGACAATGGATGGTCACTGAGGTGACGGGGAGGTGTATGGAAGTGGGGGCACAATCTAATGCCTTGTGAATTTCCCTCTTACCTGCTCAACATGGGGCTCCTTGGCAAAAGACATCCTGGCAATGGAGTGAGAAGCAATAGTCAGCTCCTGCCCATTTAACTCCCCCTCCTCCACTTCGACAATGCCTATAGCGAAAAATAAAAAGTATTACGAATGGCTTTTGTGTACACAATTGCTATACATGACAAGATCAGTACAAGGCAGTGCATGCAGAAAGCAGTGTTTGCTGGCAGCACATTTCGATTATTTGTATGGCTCGCACATGGTCTCCAATCTTCTAGTACTGCCCTAAACATGGAATGAGGCAGTGTGAAATAGATATAGCAGTGTTTTATGAAAAAAAACTGCTAGAAACATATTAACATTGGATAGCGAATAGTGGGTAAGAAACTTCAATGGTGGAGGCTATCTGAGAATGATGATGGGCGTCTTCTGAGGAAGTCATTAAAGCTTTCAGTGACCGAGGCAGGGTGCATCTGCTTTTGGTAGACCCAAGCACAGGAGAAGCATTTCCAGCCAGCCAATCAATTGTGCTGGCAACTTCATTTTATCAGCTACTTTGGAGAGATAACCACCCATCTCTAATTCACCTTATTTAGACAAGAGCAGTAAATGACAAAAGAAAAGCTCACAATCGCTATTCACTCAGCCCCTCAATGGGCAACATGTTCTACTTTTAAACAGCAGTTAAAATACAGCTACTGAGTAAGTTGATATTTTTATTGTTTTTCTGTGTGTGACTTTGCCTTTCTAATAGAACTGTACGTTGTATAATTACAAAACAGACTGACAACTGGATCCTAAGTTTAATTACCTTGGTACACATGAACTGGATGAAACAGAATACTGATACCACTTGATTATTTGTAATAAACAAAGCCAAATCATATCTAATAGCACTGATACCAACTCTAGTTCCATTATTTTCGCAGAGTAGGTACGTTATGGGAAAGGTGGGATTTAAGGAACTTTTTGTTTCACATATGGAGTTTAGAGAAGGAGCAAGTTTGCTATATATATATGTTCAGTGGCATGTGTAGCTGCAGATACACATGCTGTGCATTATCCTGCCATCTAGTGTTGGGCTCGGAGTGTTACAAGTTGTTTTTCTTCAAAGACGTTTTTTCGAGTCACGAGACCGAGTGACTCCTCCCTTTCGGCTCCATTGCGCATGGGCGTTGACTCCATCTTAGATTGTTTTCTTTCCGACATCGGGTTCGGACGTGTTCCTCTTCGCTCCGTATTTCGAATCGGGAAAGTTAGCTAAATTATCGAAAATTCGACAGTATTGTTATTGTTTGGTACCGGGTTAATGTTAGTGTATCGGCACAGACATCAAGAGCGCTCCGGCGGCCCTTCGGGGCTTCCGTTCTTCACCGAGGCCTGGTCTGCCCGACCACACCTGTCGTTCCAGACTAATGGACCGGACCCCCTTCCGCTTCTGTCCTAAGTGTCATTCGAAGTATCCTTATACAGACCAGCACCTGGTCTGTAATCTGTGTTTATCACCTGAACACAGGGAGGATACTTGCGAGGCTTGTCGAGCGTTTCGATTGAAAAAGACCCTAAGAGATCGACGAGCAAGAATACTGCAAATGGCGTCGACACTGAGAGAGCAACTTGACGTCGGAGAGGAGGAAAGCATTTCCATCCAGGGATCGGACTCGGACGAATCCGAAAGTGACCGAACATAGACGGTGCAGCGAACAGTGAGTAAACCTGCCCCGTCCAAAACTCACACAAAGATATTTAAGGCCATGGGGACGCCACCGCCAACAGGCCATGACTTAACCGATCGAAAAGAAGGTGACCAAACATCGGCACCGAAAAAGGCCAGGGATTTGCCGAAGACTTCCGACTCCGGTCGAGGTTCCGGCACCGAACGATCGACACCGAGAGTTCGACTCACCCAAAGTGAGAAAAATATCTTCGGAACCGAAAAAGACTATCTGAAACCTCGGTACCAAAAAAAGCAGCTTCGGAGCCGAAAAGAAGCTCTTATACAGAGGAGCAAGGACTTTCCAGCCAAATGAAGGAAAGACATAGATTTGAGCAGGAATTAAGTATGGAAGAACCGGACCATACACAAAGGAGGTTACATATCCAGAAAGAGACTGGAAAAATACAAACTCTCCCTCCAATCAAATCTAAAAGGAAACTTGCATTTCAGGAGACAGAAATGCAGCCTAAGGCATAGGTGGTTAGAGAGAAATCACCACCACCAAGGTTATCGCCACAACCGTCCCCACCACACTCACCACAACTGTCACCAGTGGGAACACCTCCAATGCAGTCGCCCACACATACAGGGATGACACAGGATGATGCTGATGCATGGGACTTATATGATGCACCAGTATCGGATAACAGTCCAGACTGTTATCCAACAGAGCCGTCACCTCCAGAAGACAGTACTGCATATACGCAGGTACTATCCAGGGCAGCGATGTTCCACAACGTAGCAATGCACTCAGAGCCAATAGAGGAAGATTTCCTGTTTAACACCTTAGCATCCACCCACGCTTCCTATCAGAGTCTGCCAATGCTCCCGGGTATGCTCAAACACGCAAAACAAGTCTTCCAGGAGCCAGTTAAGGGAAGGGCTATCACGCCTAGGGTTGAGAAGAAGTACACCCTCCCCCAACAGATCCTGTGTTCATAACACAGCAACTTACACTCGACTCAGTGGTTGTAGGAGCAGCAAGAAAGAGAGCAAACTCTCAATCGTCAGGAGACGCTCCACCGCCTGACATAGAGTAGAAAGTTTGACGCTGCGGGCAAATGAGTGGCAGCACAAGCAGCCAATCAATGGCGGATTGCTAATTCGCAAGCCCTACTTGCTCGCTACGACAGGGCACACTGTGACGAGATGCAACACATCATACAGCACTTGCCCAAGGAACATCAGAAACGTGCTCAACAGGTTGTGGAAGAAGGACAGGCCATATCTAACAACCAGATAAGGTCCGCACTAGACTCGGCAGCACGAACTGTCAACACGGGGGTAACCATTCGCAGGCATGCGTGGTTAAGAAGGTCTGGATTCAAGCCAGAGATCCAACAAGCGGTGTTGAACATGCCATTTAATCAGGAACAGTTGTTTGGGCCGGAAGTTGACACAGCAATTGAGAAGTTAAAAAAAGACACGGACACGGCCAAAGCCATGGGCGCGCTCTATTCCCCACAAGTCAGAGGCACCTTTAGGAAACCACAATTCAGAGGAGGTTTTCGACAGCAAACAGCAGAGCCTTCCACCTCTCAAACCAGACCCACCTATCAGGCACAATATCAAAGGGGAGGGTTTCGTGGTTCCTAAAGAGGACAATTCCCAAGAGGAAGGGGAAAGTTCCAGGCAACCAAAACAAGCCAGACCAAACAGTGACTTCAATGTCACAAAACCCCAACACTTATCACCAGTGGGGGGGGAGGCTAACCGCATACTATCAAAACTGGACACATATTACCACAGACGCATGGTTCCTATCAATTATCCAACAGGGTTATTGCATAGAATTCACAAAATTCCCGCCACATGTGCCACCAAGAACACACAATCTGTCCAAACAACACTTAGATCTATTACAAATAGAGGTCCAAGCACTATTACAAAAACAAGCAATAGAACTAGTACCCAATCATGAGAAAGGAACAGGCGTCTACTCACTATATTTCCTCATTCCAAAAAAGGACAAAACGTTAAGACCTATCTTAGATCTCAGAACACTGAATCTCTTCATCAAATCAAACCACTTCCACATGGTAACACTTCAAGACGTGGTTCCCTTACTAAAAAAGGAGGAATACATGTCAACATTGGATCTCAAGGATGCGTATTTCCACATACCCATCCAACCTTCTCACAGAAAATACTTAGGGTTTGTAATGCACGGTGTACACTATCAATTCAAAGTGCTATCATTCGGTATAACAACTGCCCCAAGGGTTTTCACAAAATGCCTAGCAGTAGTAGCCGCTCACATAAGGAGACAGCACATGCACGTATTCCCATATTTAGACGACTGGCTAATGAAAACCAACACTCAACAACAATGTCTTCTTCACACGCAATACGTCATAGAAACTCTACACAAACTAGAGTTCTCTATAAATTACCAGAAATCAAATCTGCAACCATCCCAAATACAACAATACTTGGGAGCAACACTCAACACACAAAGAGCAATTGCCACTCCAAGTCCACAAAGGGTCCAAGCGTTCCAAAATGTAACATCAAGCAAACAGTCAAACCAACACTACCCAGTAAGGTTTGTAATGAAACTTCTAGGCATGATGTCTTCATGCATAGCCATTGTCCCAAATGCAAGATTACACATGAGGCCCTTACAACAGTGCCTAGCAAAACAATGGACACAAGCACAGGGTCAACTTCAAGCTCTAGTGTTGATAGACTGCCAAACACACTTCTCGCTTCAATGGTGGATCCCTATAAATTTAAACAAGGGGCGGCCATTCCAAGACCCAGTGCCTCAAGCTGTTATCACAACAGATGCTTCCATGATGGGGTGGGGAGCACACCTCAACAAGCACAGCATACAGGGTCAATGGGACAATCAGCAGAAACAACTTCACATAAATCATTTGGAACTGCTAGCGGTGTTTCTAGCATTAAAAGCATTTCAACCACTGGTAGCCCACAAACACATCCTTGTCAAAACGGACAACAATGTATTATCTCAACAAACAAGGGGGGACACACTCGTCACAACTGTGTCTCTTAGCACAAAAGATTTGGCATTGGGCAATTCACAATCACATTCGCCTGATAGCACAATACATACCAGGCATTCAAAATCAGTTAGCCGACAATCTCAGTTGAGATCACCAGCAAACTCACGAATGGGAAGTGCATCCCCAGATCCTAAAGGATCACTTCCTCCGCTGGGGAACACCAAACATAGACCTATTCGCAACAAAAGAAAAACGCAAAATGCCAAAACTTCGCGTCCAGGTACCCACACCCTCAATCCAAGGGCAATGCACTATGGTTCAGTTGGTCAGGGATATTTGCTTACGCTTTTCCCCCTCTCCCACTCATTCCGTATCTGGTCAACAAACTAAGTCAAAACAAACTCAAACTAATACTCAAAGTACCAACCTGGGCTCGCCAACCGTGGTACACAACACTGTTGGACTTATCAGTAGTACCCCACATCAAATTACCAAACATTCCAGATCTGTTAACACAACACAAACAACAGATCAGACACCCGAATCCAGCATCGCTCAATCTAGCAATCTGGCTCCTGAAGTCTTAGAATTTGGACATTTAAATCTTACACAAGAGTGTATGGAGGTCATTAAACAAGCAAGAAAACCTACAACAAGACATTGTAACGCAAACAAATGGAAAAGATTTGTTTGCTACTGCCACACTAATCAGATCCAACTACTACATGCCTCCACAAAGGACATTGTAAACTACTTATTACACTTACAGAAGTCTAATCTAGCATTCTCTTCCATTAAAATCCATCTCACTGCAATATCTGCCTATCTACAGATTACACATACAACACCACTTTTTAGAATCCCAGTCATTAAAGCATTTATGGAGGGACTAAAAATAATCCTACCCCCAAGGACACCACCAGTACCTTCGTGGAACCTTAATATTGTATTAACACGACTCATGGGCCCACCATTCGAACCCATGCATTCTTGTGAATTGCAATATCTGACTTGGAAAGTAGCCTTTCTAATAGCTATCACATCACTTAGAAGAGTAAGTGAGATACAAGCATTTACTATTCAAGAACCCTTTATACAAATACATAAACAAAGTGGTTCTCCGTACAAATCCAAAATTCTTACCAAAGGTAATATCACCATTCCACCTAAACCAAACTGTGGAACTCCCAGTCTTCTTTCCGCAACCAGACTCAGTAGCCGAAAGAGCCTTACATACATTAGACATAAAAAGAGCACTAATGTACTACATTGACAGAACAAAACAATTTCGTAAAAAAAAACAATTGTTCGTAGCTGTGAGAAAGTAGCCTCTTTCTAGCCTTGCTACCCCCACTTTTGGCCTGTTTGTGAGTATATGTCAGGGTGTTTTCACTGTCTCACTGGGATCCTGCTTGCCAGGGCCCAGTGCTCATAGTGAAGACCCTATGTTTTCAGTATGTTTGTTATGTGTCACTGGGACCCTGCTAGCCAGGGCCCCAGTGCTCATACGTTTGTGACCTATATGTATGTGTTCCTGTGTGATGCCTAACTGTCTCACTGAGGCTCTGCTAACCAGAACCTCAGTGGTTATGCTCTCTCTTTGCTTTCCAAATTGTCACTAACAGGCTAGTGACCAATTTCACCAATTCACATTGGCATACTGGAACACCCTTATAATTCCCTAGTATATGGTACTGAGGTACCCAGGGTATTGGGGTTCCAGGAGATCCCTATGTGCTGCAGCAATTCTTTTGCCACCCATAGGGAGCTCTGACAATTCTTACACAGGCCTGCCACTGCAGCCTGAGTGAAATATCGTCCACGTTATTTCACAGCCATTTACCACTGCACTTAAGTAACTTATAAGTCACCTATATGTCTAACCTTTACCTGGTAAAGGTTGGGTGCTAAGTTACTTAGTGTGTGGGCACCCTGGCACTAGCCAAGGTGCCCCCACATCGTTCAGGGCAAATTCCCCGGACTTTGTGAGTGCGGGGACACCATTACACGCGTGCACTAT
Organism: Pleurodeles waltl; assembly: GCF_031143425.1. NCBI lineage: Eukaryota > Metazoa > Chordata > Amphibia > Caudata > Salamandridae > Pleurodeles > Pleurodeles waltl. Next base: position 338,359,544 of record NC_090450.1, on the reverse strand, counting down.
ACATAGGTGTATAGTCTATACCTATGTATAGCGTCACCATGGTAACTCCTAACATGGCCATGTAACATGGCCATGTAACATGTCTAAGATCATGGAATTGTCACCCCAATGCCATTCTGGCATTGGAGAGACAATTCCATGATCCCCCGAGTCTCTAGCACAGACCCGGGTACTGCCAAACTACCTTTCCCGGGGTTTCACTGCAGCTGCTGCTGCTGCCAACCCCTCAGACAGGTTTCTGCCCTCCTGGGGTCCAGCCAGGCTTGCCCCAGGAAGGCAGAACAAAGGACTTCCTCAGAGAGAGGGTGTTACACCCTCTCCCTTTGGAAAAAGGTGTCAGGGCTGGGGAGGAGTAGCCTCCCCCACCCTCTGGAAATGCTTTGATGGGCACAGATGGTGCCCATCTCTGCATAAGTCAGTCTACACCGATTCAGGGATCCCCCAGCCCTGCTCTGGCACGAAACTGGACAAAGCAAAGGGGAGTGACCACTCCTCCAGTGTGCTCCAGACCTCTGCCATCTTGGAAACAGAGGTGCTGCTGGCACACTGGACTGCTCTGAGTGGCCAGTGCCAGCAGGTGACGTCGGAGACTCCTCCTGATAGGCTCTTACCTGTGTTGCTAGCCTATCCTCCTTCCTAGGTAGCCAAACCTCCTTTTCTGGCTATTTAGGGTCTCTGCTTTGGGGAATTCTTTAGATAACGAATGCAAGAGCTCATCAGAGTTCCTCTGCATCTCTCTCTTCACCTTCCGCCAAAGGATCGACCGCTGACTGTTCAGGACACCTGCAAAACCGCAACAAAGTAGCAAAGACGACTACTGCAACCTTGTATCGCTGATCCTGCCGCCTTCTCGACTGTTTTCCTGGTGGTGCATGCTGTGGGGGTAGTCTGCCTCCTCTCTGCACTAGGAGCTCTGAAGAAATCTCCCGTGGGACGACAGAATCCTCCCCCTGCAACCGCAGGCATCAAAAGAACTGCATCACCGGTCCTCTGGGTCCCCTCTCAGCACGACGAGCGTGGTCCCTGGAACTCAGCAACTCTGTCTAAGTGACTCCCACAGTCCAGTGACTCTTCAGTCCAAGTTTGGTGGAGGTAAGTCCTTGCCTCCCCACGCTAGACTGCATTGCTGGGTACAGCGTGATTTGCAGCTGCTCCGGCTCCTGTGCACTCTTCCAGGATTTCCCTTGTGCACAGCCAAGCCTGGGTCCCCGACACTCTAACCTGCAGTGCACAATCTCATGAGTTGTCCTCTGGCGTCGTGGGATCTCCTTTTGTGACTTCGGGTGAGCTCAGGTTCACTCCTCTTCGTAGTGCCTGTTCCGGCACTTCTGCGGGTGCTGCCTGCTTCTGTGAGGACTCCCTGTCTTGCTGGGCGCCCCCTCTGTCTCCTCACGCAAGTGGTGACATCCTGGTCCCTCCTGGGCCACAGCAGCATCCAAAAACCCTGAAAGCGACCCTTGCAGCTAGCAAGGCTTGTTTGCGGTCTTTCTGCGTGGGAACACCTCTGCAAGCTTCTTCACGACGTGGGACATCCATCCTCCAATGGGGAAGTTTCTAGCCCTCTTCGTTCTTGCAGAATCCACAGCTTCTACCATCGGGTGGCAGCTTCTTTGCACCCTCAGCTGGCATTTCCTGGGCATCTGCCCAATCTCTACTTTGTCGCGACTCTTGGACTTGGTCCCTTTGTTCCACAGGTACTCTCGTCCAGAAATCCACTTTGGTTGCATTGCTGGTGTTGGTCTTCCTTGCAGAATTCCCCTATCACGACTTCTGTGCTCTCTGGGGAATATAGGTGCACTTTACACCTACTTTTCAGGGTCTTGGGGTGGGCTATTTTTCTAACACTCACTGTTTTCTTACAGTCCCAGCGACCCTCTACAAGCCCACATAGGTTTGGGGTCCATTCGTGATTCGCATTCCACTTTTGGAGTATGTGGTTTGTGTTGCCCCTATACCTATGTGCTCCTATTGCAATCTACTGTAACTTTACATTGCTTGCATTCCTTCCTTTTGCTATTACTGCATATTTTTGGTATTGTGTACATATATCTTGTGTATATTTGGCATCCTCATACTGAGGGTACTCACTGAGATACTTTTGGCATATTGTCATAAAAATAAAGTACCTTTATTTTTAGTATATCTGTGTATTGTGTTTTCTTATAATATTGTGCATATGACACCAGTGGTATAGTAGGAGCTTTGCATGTCTCCTAGTTCAGCCTAAGCTGCTCTGCTATAGCTACCTTCTATCAGCCTAAGCTGCTAGAAACACCTCTTCTACACTAATAAGGGATAACTGGACCTGGTACAGAGTATAAGTACCCCTTGGTACCCACTACAAGCCAGGCCAGCCTCCTACAGTAGCCTTCCAAAAACCTCATGCAGGTAATCCTATATCCAAACAAGGCATTGCCAGATGGATAGTTAAATGTATTCAAACTTGCTATATTAAAGCAAAAAGAGAATTACCTATTACACCAAGAGCACATTCCACTAGGACAAAAGGTGCCACAATGGCTTTTCTTGGGAATATACCTATTACAGAAATTTGTAAGGCAGCCACTTGGTCTACGCCTCATACATTTACTAAGCATTACTGTGTAGATGTGTTAGCAACGCAACAAGCCACAGTAGGATAGGCTGTATTAAGAACATTATTTCAGACAACTTCAACTCCTACAGGCTAAACCACCGCTTTTTGGGGAAATTACTGCTCGTTAGTCTATGCACAGCATGTGTATCTGCAGCTACACATGCCACCGAATGGAAAATGTCACTTACCCAGTGTACATCTGTTCGTGGCATGAGACGCTGCAGATTCACATGCGCTCTCCCACCTCCCCGGTAGCCTGTATCCGTTCTTAGTTGAATGAAAATTGTAAATAAATATTCTTTTGATGCACATTAAGTACATACATAACTACTCCATTGCATGGGCACCACTAGTATACTCACAACTCCTACCTCACCCTCTGCGGGGAAAACAATCTAAGATGGAGTCGACGCCCATGCACAATGGAGCCGAAAGGGAGGAGCCCAACACTAGATGGCAGGATAATGCACAGCATGTGAATCTGCAGCGTCTCATGCCACGAACAGATGTACACTGGGTAAGTGACATTTTCCATATATATATATCAAAAACACAATTACAGGGATGTTATAGTTAGGAAATAGACCTTAGAAGCTCAACAAAAAGGTTATAGGGACGTTTTACATAGGCAATAGAATAAAAAAATAAAAAAACGTAGAAATTAGGCTCAGATTTTTCACACACAAAACCATAGAAATTCAGCAGTGCTAGTTACCTGAGCTAACTATAACTTACTCCCCCCCATGCACTACTTATGACCTCATGTATTACATCGCTCAAGACACAGTCACTGACACCACTGATGGCCTCACTGATGACATCTCAAATTACATCACTGATGAGATCACCCACTGACTAAGTATTTTATAAATGTTCTTCACACTGAAAAACATATACTGAGCTGCTGCATAAGTTAAGTTTGTAATCTTTCTATAGTACCAATGAGTTTTAGTATTTCTAACATATATCATCCAAAGTATAATCCCATTTTTAAAGCGGGTGTACTATTTATCAATGAACTAGCCTCTATGCTGACCTGTCTGCTGCTGATGTATGAGTATGGTAGTGCTTGGCGACAGTCTAAGCTGTTCATTGAGACTTCATTCCACAGTGATGGCGGAGTATAGTTCTGTTTTATGACAGTGACCTATTTTCTTGCACCTCTCTCTTTTGTGATGAATTACAGTAGTAGGAGTTTGCAATAAAATTCATATGTTTAGTAAGATGTTTGTCTAGGGTGATGGATCATTGTAGTAGACATTTACAACAGATTGACCTCGCTGCTGACACATTTTTGCAGGATGAAGAATAATTTTACTAGTGGTTTGTGACAGCGCCCTGTCTGCTGAGACCACTCTACTGGGTGTGTGTTGTAGTGGTGTGTGTAAAACTGATGTCTGCACTAGAGCCTCTATCCATGTTGATGAATGGTGGTGTTGTGACAGACTAACCTGTATAGTTAGATTTCTTATTTTGGGGATTAGTGTTTAGAGCAGTGATTTACAAGAGACAGAACTCTCCTCTAAGAACTCTGTCCTAGGTAATAAGTGAGCGCAGTAGTTGAGAGGGTTACAGTGAGCTCTCCACTGTCACTGACCATGTTATGAGTGATCTAACATGTGAGGGCATAAGCAGTGCATTGATGGGGGCGTAAGTTACAGTTGGCTCAGGTAACTACAACTGCTGAATTTCTATGGTTTTGTGTGTGGTAAGTCTGAGCCTAACTACAACGCCCCTATAAACTTTGCCCTTTTTAAAAAAAAAATGTTAAGTGAATTTCTAATGTTATTTTTAATACTATGTCCTAACTATAACGTCCCAGTAACCTTTGTTTTTTCAGTGAATTTCTAAGGTTATTTAATGCTATTTCTAACTGTAATGCCTCTGTAACCTTTCCTTTTTTGTGTGAATTTCACAGATTTTATTTTAAAATAAATTGTAGCACAATTTCACCTGTAAGTTAAATTTAGTAATATAAATTTTTAAAAGTTTATAAATACATTTTATTCTCACATGTATCCTTACTATACATTTTAAAAGTAACAATTAACAAATCACGGTAATGCAATTTATGTAGTGTTTTTGTAAATGCAATACAAGTGTTTCTCTTTTCATAAAATCATTTTATGAATCCGCGGATCCACTGCGAATTTGAAAAGAGAGCCCATGCGGTTACTCTATGGTTACTAGTTTCTGTGATGAAATTGTGGTGGATCACGGATTCGTTTCCAAAAGTTTGTCAAAACATTTGAAAAAATATATTACTATTCTATACAGGTACCTCAAATGTTAACATGCACATCAAAGAAAACACATCCATCCATTAATATTTTATGGATCAAATCTGTTTATTATTACTTCAAGTTATAAACATTACAATTGCTGCTCATCGAAATAAGACAATCACAAGGCAGTTGTACTTGTCTGGGGGTGCGGAGGTAGGCCATAACAATCCACTCCTTGACAACCTTGTCCCAATGGGCCACCTTTCAACCCTCCTCTGCTTGCTCACACCCCGGAAGGGTCGCCCTCTGTCATGTGCTGCAATATGAAGCGTACTCCATGTATAGCAATAAAAAACATGAAAATACATAATAAAACATCAACATTGTTTCCCTGCCACTGGCACGCCATACAGCAATTACTCAATTCCTGGCCATGCTCCCATGTGGTCCTGGTTCTCCAGAAAGTTTCCTCCGCTCACTCACTCCCATAAGCTCAAGTCAACCCCAGCACTCTCAAGTAAGCTGGACATGTCAGTTCAGTGAACTCCGTGGATGGGATCTGTAAGAATGGTTGCCAGAGGTCCCTAAAATCGCCACTGCGATGCTGTGAGGTCAGAGTAAGCTTTTCCAAAGTGAGAATGAACCACAGCTTATGAAGCCATGATGTATATGTCGGGGTCTTGTTCGTACCCCACATCGCTAATATCAGCTGCAGTGCCGCATTGAGGGCCAAGGCCATCTGCCGCCCTTTCAATAATCTCAGGGGGAAGGTGAGCGGATTGGGCAGGCCCAACAGAGTATACGCAGGGAATCTAGGGATCTGAGTGTCAAACGCCGTGTCTATAATATTCTCCCTATATCGATGAAGCTTGGGGCAATGCCAAAGTAAGTGCACAAGGGTACCCCACACCCCCTCCAACAGAGGCTATACTTAGTGGGATCCCAGGCCTGAATCCGTGCTGGGGTGAAGTACCAATAGGAGGCCACCTTATAGGCTGTCTCTGTGCCTGCCGCGTTGTAAGCAGTATGGTGTGTCCTGTAAAAGATGCTATCCCACTCTTCGTCAGACATTTCCCTTTCCAGTTCCCTCTCCCACTGCAACTGACCCTTAGTCTTAGGTGGGCGACCCTCCCCTCGCAATAGGCCGTAAAGCTCCGAGATCACCCGCTTATCATCCTTTTCCACTAGGATCAATTTTTCAAACGGGGTTAACAGCCTATCGATTAATGCCCTATTAGCTGGCAGCATGGCCCAGTGCCGTATTTGATAGTACATCATCCTGACCGCCTCTGTTAAGCTATACGTCTCCCTCATCTGGTCAAAGGAGATCACCCCCTGCTCATCAAAGAAACATCCCACCCTTTTACAGCCTCCTTCGTACCATTGGCGCAGCGCTTCCCTTTGCAGGCCCGGTCCAAAATCAGGGTTCGCACCCACGGGGGTCATTGGGGATGGGAACGTCGTCAGCCCCAATCTGCTAGCCACCGCATCCCATACCCGCATCGTTACTTCCGTGATCGGAGATGCGTACAGACCGCTCGCTCTATGGCGGCGTCGGAGCCAGGGCTCCTTCCACATATGGGAGCCCGCCACCACTTGGTCCATAAAGCACCAATGTTTCTCAGTAGACGGACGACTCCATTCTAATAAAAAACGCAATTGCGCTGCCTGAAAGTATCGTAAAAGGCAGGGGACCGCTAATCCTCCTATCTCCTTGGGGCAGTACAAAATCAGACGCGGAAGACGCAACGCCCTGCCCTCCCAAATGAACTTCAGAACCGCCGTTTGAAGGGTTGCAATCGTTCAGGGCGGGGCGCCACGGGAAGCGCCTGGAACACATACAGAACGCGTGGCAGGGTGGTCATCTTCACCGCCGCCACCCTGCCCAACCAAGACAGCTTAAGTCTCCCCCAGGTCTCTAGGTCGCGCTGCACCTCCTGAGTCAATTCCGTGTAATTCAGTGTCGCCGTTCGAGCAACAGAAGGTGCTAAATCAATCCCCAAGTAAGGAAGCTTCGAGGAAGACCATATAAAATGTAATCTGGCCTTCAGATCTCTTTCATGCTCTGCGCTTATAAACCTGCTCATGGCCTGCGACTTTAGCATATTCATCCGTAATCCCGAGACCCGGCCAAATTCACCTAGTATCCCCATTAGTGCGGGCAGTGAGGTCGCGGGCTCCGCCAGGGTAAGAATCACGTCATCCCCATACAGAGAAATGATGTGCTCATCGCCCCCGAACTTCACACTCGTGATCTGAGGGTTATCCCGTAGCCGCTCCGCCATGGGCTCCATATAGAGCGCAAACAGGAGGGGTGAAAGCGGGCACCCCTGCCGGGTCCCTCGTTGGATTGAGAACGGCAATGAAAGCGTCCCATTGACCCGGACCGCCGCCCAAGGCGCCTGGTAGATACAACGGATCCATGCCATAAAACCCGGGCCCAACCCAAAGCGCTCCAGCACCTTGAACAGGTATGGCCTGTGGACTCTATCGAACGCCTTTTCGGCGTCAATAGAAAGGAAAAGCGCCTCCCTGCGGTCCGTTTTATCCAGTAGATAAAGCAATCGCTTGGTATTATCACTACACTGCCAGTGCAGTATAAAACCTGCTTGATCGGGATTCACAAGGCCCGGTATATAATAATTGAGACGGCGTGCCAATATTCCAGTGAACAATTTGGCATTGGTATTCAAGAGGGAGATCGGCCTATAGGAGGCGCATTCCTTGGGGTCTTTCCCCGGTTTAGGAATAACCACAATAGTGGCATTCAACATACTGGCTGTGAGAACTCTCGTCGCTCGAAAAGAATTAAAAAGTCGCACTAATATCGGTACAAGTTCCACACAGAAGGTCTTATAAAAAAAGGTGCCGTGAAGCCATCCGGACCAGGTGACTTCCCCACCTGCAAACGTGAGATTGCTGATATGACCTCTTCCGCCCGTATAGGTTGATCTAATGAAGTCGCCTCTCTTTCGCCCAAAGAAGTAATTGCTATACCCTCTAGGAAGGCCTCAGGAGCTGCATTACTAGGATCCTCAGCTCCATATAGTCCCCCGATAGAACTCAGCAAACGCCTCCGCAATTTGATCGCTCGTGCACGCTTCCGCTCCTGAGGGAGAACGAACCAGTTTTATCGTCGACGCCGCACGCTGCACACGTAACCGGTGTGCCAATAGCTTCCCACATCTATTACTTCCTATATAATACTTGTGCTGAAGGCGTGCCACCGAATACTCTGCCCTGTCCCAATCTAGCCTTTTCAGCTGCTTCCTTACTTTCTCAAGCTCTCGCCAGACTCTTGGAGCAACCATATGTTTATGGGAGCGCTCCAGTACCGCCACCCTCTGTTCTAAATCCTCTCTCATCAATCTCCTTGCTTTATTATCCCTAGCGGACAACGACGTCACCTCCATTAATATTTTAAAGCCTATGTGTGTTGAAAACATATTTTACAAGTTCGGCGGACCCACAAGATGGAACCACGGATCAATTGTTATCCCTGGAACCCACCGAAACCTCAACTAATGATTGGCTACAGTAAGTCCACATCCATGTACACTGCAAATCACACCCCAAGTCAGTCCTTTGGCTTTCAGGTCTCTTTAGAGAACACTGGAGCCCAGTGCTCTATTGCACTGTTTGCACTCCTGCAAAACTACATTGTTGGAAAACAACTATGTCTTCTCCAGAAGAGAGAAGAGACCATCAACCACTTGAAGATGACGAAGAAGATATGCCACATTCTAAGGTTTAGAAACATTTTTCAATTTCATCTGGCAATAAAAAGGAGTGGTTAAAATTGTACAATGTAACATCTGCAAAAGTGAAATAAGGAAAAAGTATTACCATGGAACTCCGTCCATGTGGAAGAATTTGAAAACAATACACCAGCATACCTATGAAAGGATGATGAGAGAAAGGGCAGGAGGTGGAGCATTATCAGCAGAAGGACCTTCTGCGCAACCATCAGCAACTCAGGACATGAAGACTATCCTTGGATTTTCTCAAAAACCTTTTGAGATGGTGACTCATTGCAGAAAATTTCACATGGCTGTGGGACACAGTAAGTCTTCTGCAGCTGAGTACATGGAGTGATTAATAACCATAGGTGTTATTTTGTTTGTCCTCCCTGCTCAAAGTTCCATTGTTTGCAAAGACCGAAGCCAGATGCCTCCTCCAAGTTGCCGTCCCTTAACCATTTTACTGCCTTGGCTATTTTAGTTCCTAAAACCCCCCCCCCCCCAAAAATGTAAATCTATATCCAAAAATCCATACCAAAAAATGTTTTTTTTTTTTAGAATTACTTCATCTGGTCAAAGAAAGAGTAACCTTTATGTTTTAGATTTTTGTACGTTTAAGTGTTTGTAAGTTTTTCTATGTATACATGTATTATACCCAGCATAAGTGAAATTAAATTAGTACATCTGACTATTTTAATACTCACCAAGGGGAATAAACCTCTAAAGTATTAGAGAAGGCACTTGCAAATGTTTTGCAATGTCATATAGAATACTAAAATGAAAATGGATGTGTAAGTGGCTGTATAGGTTTATAAGTGCAAGCGTAAGTGGCTCTCTTTGTATGTGCATAACTGTATTGGTCTACGAGTGGGTGTGCAAGTGCTAGGTGGATGTGAGAATGAGTGTATGGATGTGTGAGTAGGTGTGTACAAGTATAAATGGAATCTAGTAGGTGTGTTAAATATTTTAACACTATTGTGTCCTTAGTATTCTTTCTTAATAAGCCCCTCTTTATGATTAACGTTTTAATTTAGCAATGTAGCACTCCCTTGAGGTTGGCTTTCTTGCTTCTCTAAGAACAGCAATTATGTTTTCTGGTAATCTTAGATGAACAAATTCTAAGTCTTCAAGAGCCAGGCTGCCAGACTGAAAGACTTTGGTTCTGGGTGTAGCTCCCTTCCTTCTTCCATTGACAACAGGTCTTGCTGTATTGGTAGTTCTAAAGTGTTTTCTTGTGCCATTTATGTAAGCTCTGAAAACCATGTCTGCCTTGTCCATTGAGTGGCAATAAGTATTAAAGTCATCTTGCTTCTCCTACATTTGTTGATCACTCTGTGTAACAGCGGTGTCGGGTGATTGTGTATGCAAATCTCCCTGACCATTCTATTGACAGGACATCCCCTAGGAATTGGTGGTATGGTTGTCTAGATGCAAAGTTACTTCATTTTGCGTTTCTTGGCATTGCAAATAGATCTACTTTTGGAGTTCCCCAACTCGTGAAGATCTTTTTGAGTACTCTTTCATTGAGTTCCCATTTGTGAGAGCATGATGCTTGTCTGCTGAGCTTCTCCGCTTTCATATTGTCTGTGCCTGGTAGATGAACAGCTGTTATCTTAATTTTCCTCTTTATTGTCCACTTCCTGATTTCTTGTGCTAGCCTTGACAAAGCAAGTAATTGAGCGCATCCTCGTTTGTTGATGTAAAACATTGTAGTTGTATTGTCTGTTTGAATCAGTATTGTCTTTGCTAACAGCTCTTCCTAAAAGGCTTTTAACGCTAGAAGAACGAGTTACTTACCTTCGGTAACGACTTTTCTGGTGGATACATTAGCTACCTGTGGATTCCTCACCTAATGAATACTCCCATTGCGCCAGCATTCGACGGAAATCTTCTTCCTAGCTTCTGCACGTCGACGAGGACGTCACATTTGCCCACGCGACGCCGTCTGACGTCATACAGGCAATAAGAGGTCCTCGCCGACGTGCCGACGTCAGTTCCAACATTTTTTACGTGCCTGAGAATAATAATCCATTGACATGAAAGAACAATAGCAATATTTAATGACATTGCAAACAACACATCATTGTGAGAAGTCTGTCTACTAATTTTTTTTTTTTTTTTTTAAACAAGTAAATAAATATATAAACTATATATAAAAAAAATGGTAGCTAATGTATCCACCAGAAAAGTCGTTATTGAAGGTAAGTAACTCGTTCTTCTGATGGATACAACTACCTGTGGATTCCTCACCTAATGAATAGAGTCCCAAAGCAGTACCGCACTCGGTGGTGGGTGCCTGAATGGTCAAACCAAGAAATCCTGCAGCACTGACCGTGCAAAATGGCCGTCCCTTCTGACCTCAGAGTCCAAACAGTAATGCTTCGCAAAAGTGTGAAGGGACGACCAAGTTGCGGCCTTGCAGATGTCGACCACAGGAACACCTCTGGCCAAGGCCGAAGTGGCCGACTTAGCTCTGGTGGAATGAGCTCTAATACCATCAGGAGGATCCTTCTTTGCTAAAGAGTAACACATTTTAATGCAAAGAACAACCCAACTGGAGAGTGTTCTCTTGTGGACTGCCTTTCCTCTCCTCTTTCCCACGTAACCGATGAAAAGCTGATCCTCCAGCCTGAAATCCTTTGTCCTGTCTATGTAAAAGCTTAGCGCCCTCTTTGGGTCCAAGCGGTGTAGTCTCTCCTCTTCCTTTGAAGGATGAGGCGGAGGATAAAACGTGGACAGAGTAATTGTCTGGGTCAAATGAAAGGGTGAAACAACCTTCGGAAGGAAAGCAGCCTTGGTCCTCAACACCACCTTATCCCCATAAAAAGTTGTATAAGGGGGTTTTACCGATAAAGCCTGCAACTCACTCACTCTCCTTGCAGAAGTTATAGCAACCAGGAAAACTGTTTTAAGAACTAACAATCTTAAGGGGCAAGAATGCATAGGCTCAAAAGGGGACCCCATAAGGGAAGTTAGGACCAAGGACAAATCCCATTGAGGCATAACGAAAGGATTTGGAGGAAATGTATTCATAAGGCCCTTCAAGAATCTAAGTACTATAGGAGATTTAAATAACGAAGGCTGGTCTGGAAGACAAATGAAGGCCAACAAAGCAGACAAGTAACCCTTAACAGTAGCCACTGCACAACCCCTCTGTGCTAAAGACAAAGCAAAAGATAAAACGTCTGACAAATGAGCACGTAAGGGATCAATCTGTCTCTCTCCACACCATACCACAAATTTAGACCACCTATTAGCGTAGATAGATTTAGTGGAGTGTCGCCTGGCCGCTAAGATAACATCCACTACATCAGGCGGGAGAGAAAAGGAACTCAGGTTGCCACGCTCAATCTCCAGGCATGAAGGTGCAGACTCTGGAGGTTGGGGTGTAAAACCTGCCCCTGCGACTGCGAGAGGAGGTCTGCCCTGAGAGGGAGACGGAGCGGAGGGCACAGTGAGAGTTGGAGAAGGTCGGAATACCACACCCTCCTTGGACAATCCAGAGCAATTAAGATTACCTGGGCCCGGTCTTGGCGAATTTTCCTCAACACTCGAGGAATCAAGGATATGGGGGGAAACGCGTAAAGCAACTGGTCGCACCAGGTCCTCTGAAACGCGTCCCCAAACGCTCCTTGCACCGGATACTGGAGGCTGCAGAATAACGGGCAGTGCGAGTTCTCCCGGGTGGCAAACAGATCTATCCGAGGAAACCCCCACATCTGGAAGATTAAACGGACTTGATCTGGATGGAGACGCCACTCGTGGTCGGCCGAGAAATGGCGACTGAGATTGTCCGCACGTACATTCAAGACTCCGGCCAGATGATTTGCTACCAAGCAAATCTGATGGTCCTTTGCCCAGGACCATAGTCGAAGAGCTTCTCTGCAGGGAAGGTACGACCCCACTCCTCCCTGTTTGTTTATATACCACATTGCGGTAGTATTGTCCGTCAGGACCTGAACCGACTGACCGCGAAGGGATGGGAGGAAGGCCTTGAGAGCCAGCCGTACAGCCCGTAACTCTAACAGATTGATATGAAACATCTGTTCCTCTGGAGACCAAAGCCCTTTGATCTCCAGGTCCCCCAGATGAGCTCCCCACCCTAGAGTGGAAGCATCCGTTATGACCGTGGTCACTGGTGGAGGCTGCGTGAACGGCCTTCCCTGGGAAAGATTGTCGTCCGCAATCCACCACTTCAAATCCGTGGCAGCATCTCTGGAGACCTTGACAGAACCTTCGAGATCTCCTTTGTGTTGAGACCACTGCCTTCGGAGGCACCACTGAAAAGCCCTCATGTGCCAGCGAGAATGCGTGACCAACAGTATGCAGGAGGCAAACAGACCGAGCAGACGTAGGACCTTGAGGACTGGAATGACCGCTCCACTTTGAAACATTGGAACCAATGCCTGAATGTCTTGCATCCGCTGAGGCGGAGGAAAGGCTCGATTCAATGTTGTATCCAGTACTGCCCCTATGAACAGAAGGCGCTGAGAGGGCTCTAGGTGAGATTTGGGCACGTTCACCGAAAAGCCGAAGTCGAACAACAACTGGGTTGTCGACTGCAGATGATGCGACACAAGCTCCGGGGACTTGGCTTTGATCAACCAGTCATCCAGGTAAGGGAATACCGCTATCCCCCTCCTTCTGAGCTCTGCCGGAACCACCGACATCACCTTTGTGAAGACTCGAGGTGCTGAAGTAAGACCAAACGGGAGGACCGCAAACTGATAGTGCTGCGACCCTACCACAAACCGGAGATACTTCCTGTGCGACTTGAGTATCGGGATATGAAAATAAGCATCCTGCAAGTCGACAGACACCATCCAATCTCCCTTGTTCAACGCCAAAAGCACCTGAGCTAGGGTCAGCATCTTGAACTTTTCCTGTTTGAGGAACCAATTCAAAATCCTCAGGTCCAGGATTGGTCTCAACCGACCATCCTTCTTGGGAATCAGGAAGTACCTTGAATAACAACCTTGACCCTTTTCCTGCTCTGGAACCAACTCCACCGCGCCCTTTAAAAGGAGGACTTGAACCTCCTGTTCTAACAACAGGAGGTGTTCTTCTGAACAATAAGATGGGCGGGACGGGATGGGGGTGGAAACTCCCGAAAGGGAAGGGTGTAGCCTTTTCTCACAATGCTGGTAACCCAGGCGTCTGATGTGATGACCTCCCACTTGTGAAGAAAATACAGTAACCTTCCCCCTACAGGAGAGGAGTGAGTGGGAATTGGTGGAAGCCTAAGGCTGCTTCCCCTGCTGCACCCCTCCAGAGGAAGAGGAAGAGGCAGAGTGCTGCTGAGAGGCTCCCCTGGTACGGACCCTACCCCTCCCTCTAAAAGATCTATAGGAGAGAGAAGAGGTAGGCTGCTGGAATTTCCCCCGAAAGGAGGAGAAGGATGAGCCACGACCAAATCCTCGAAACCTCCAAAAAATCTGGAGGAGGCAGAAGTGGTGGCTTGCAATCCTAACGACTTGGCCGTGGCCCTGCTCTCCTTAAACCTCTCCAAGGCCGAATCTGCCTTGGCACCAAAGAGCTTGTCCCCATCAAAGGGGAGGTCCAGCAGGGTCGACTGTACATCTGATGAAAACCCTAAGTTACGAAGCCAAGCCTGCCTTCTCGTAACTACAGCCGTGCCCATCGCTCTAGCCACAGAGTCAGTTGTATCCAACCCAGATTGGATAACCTGGGTTGCAGCAGCTTGAGCGTCCGACACGAGATTCAACAGCCCTTGAGGAACCTCTGTATGCGTAGATGTAATTTCGTCCATCAGAGCATAAATGTACCTCCCTAAAATACACGTAGCATTGGTGGACTTTAATGCCATGCTACATGACGAGAACACCTTTTTGGATTGCATGTCCATCTTCTTGGAGTCTCTATCCGATGGCACAGATGGAAAAGACCCAGGCGCAGACCTTGCCGAGCAGGAAGCCTGGACCACCAAGCTTTCAGGTGTTGGGTGTCTGGTAAGAAAGCCAGGGTCAGCCGGTGCAGCCCGATACCTCCTGGCCACAGACCTATTGACAGCCGAAGAAGACACCGGCTTCTTCCAGACCTCCAACACAGGTTCCAGCAGCGCCTCGTTGAACGGCAAAAGAGGTTCTGCTGATGTAAAGGCCGGATGCAACACCTCTGTCAGCAGATTCTGCTTCGCCTCAGTCACCGGCAAAGGCAGTTCCAAGAAGTTACCTGCCTTCCTTATAACAGCATGAAAAGTGGCCACCTCTTCCGTATACTCCCCCGGAGATGACAAGTCCCACTCAGGGGAGGTATCAAGGCCACTAGCCGTGTCCAGCCCATGAAGACCCTCACCAGAGTCCTCAATCTCTCCTTCCTCCAGGTTCTGCTGATACTCCTGTTCTTCCAGGAGACGGAGAGCACGTCTCCTCGAGTGCAGCCTCTCCTCAATCCTCAGTGTCGACATGGCGTCAGCAGATGTCGAAGAACGACGCCGATCTCCGGATCCGTCCGACATCGGGTCAACAGGCGCCACAGGCAGCTTCGGCGCCGAACCAGGAGTCGGATGGAGAGAAGACTGCTTCAGAGTCGCAGAAGGCCTAGACGGCGTCACTGGCCGAAACACCGAAGCCGCTGGAGTCGAAACTCCCAGAGCCGAAGTCTCTGGAGCCACCGGAGCCGACACCGGCGCCGAGCCCACGTTCCCCAGGGGGAGAAAGGGCATAAAGGGTGCTGGTCGCAGCGGAGCCGGAGCACCCATGTTAAAAGCCAAAGGACCCGAAGGCCCAGCCGGTGCGCCACCTGGAGCCATCTGCTGAAAGATGGAAAACATCGCATTTAAAAAAACTGTATTATCGGCTCCAGGGGCCGGAAAAGCCGGATACTGGGGTGCCTGGATCGAAGGCGACACCGACGCCAGCCTCGACGTCTGCAACATCAGAGAGAACATTTGAGGCTGTGGAACCTCAAATACTGAAGGCGGTTGGCCCGAAGACCTGGGCGAAGTCGGTGAGGCTGGAGAAGGCAACGGCGTCGACAGATGGGGAGTGACTGTGGGACTGACCTCCCAAGTCTTCCGACGCCGAGTCGATGGCAACCTCGACGAGACCTCTCTTTACTCGACCGGTGCCGGGAGTCCCGATGATGCCGATGAGACTTCGGTGACGAGGATTTTCGATGGTGTCTCTTCTCCTTTTTCTTCGACTTCGCCATTAAAAGCTTGGCCTCACGCTCCTTCAGGGCCTTCGGATTCATATGCTGACATGAATCACACCTGCCAACATCATGATCGGAACTTAGACACCACAGTCAGAATGTGGGTCCATTACCGACATTTTGCCCCCAGACTCACGACAGGGCTTAAAACCTGACTTCCTCTGAGACATAGTAACCTCAGAGAAAAAAGCACAGCCAAAAAACACACTAACTGTCTAACAGCAACAGTAGCTCCCTCGAAGATAACCGTTTCGAATGGCACGGAAAAAAGGGAACTGACGTCGGCACTTCGGCGAGGACCTCTTATTGCCTGTATGACGTCAGACGGCGTCACGTGGGCAAATGTGACGTCCTCGTCGACGTGCAGAAGCTAGGAAGAAGATTTCCGTCGAATGCTGGCGCAATGGGAGTATTCATTAGGTGAGGAATCCACAGGTAGTTGTATCCATCAGAAACAATGTCTTTAGTTCCAGGATATTGATATGGTATACCGCATTCTGTTCCTTCCAGACTCCTCTCATCTGGAGTGCACCTTGGTGAGCTCCCCAACCCATATGAGAGGCATTTATTGTACTGTTGGAGGTGGTTGAGCATAGTTTCCACCTTGTTTTATATGTGATCTGTTCCACCATGCAGCTCCTGTATTTTCTGTGCAACAACTACCAGATCTTCCCAACTCCCTGTTGCTTGTGACAATTGGTTTTGAAGCCATTCCTGGATTGATCTCATGTACAGGCTTGCATATGGAATCAAAGGGATACATTATGCCATTTTGCCTAATAATTTCCGCACTGTCCTCAATATCAGAGCTTGCCCCTTCTGGTACAGTTGACGATCCTGCAATAGTGACTGTATCCTCTTTTCGCTGGGATATAACTTCCCTTGGATTGAGTTGATCCTTACTCCAAAAAACATTTCTTAGTGCTCTGGTGTGGGGGATGACTTCTCTATATTTGTTGAAAATCCCAAAGTGAATAGAGTTTATACTACCTGTTGTATCTGACTTTGGCTAGTAATAGCAAACTCCCACAGCAAGTGCAAGTCAGCCAAAAATGATAGACATGTATTCTTGGTCTTCTTAAGTGGGGGTGCAACTGCTTCCAGACACTTTGTAAAGGCTCTTGGTGCTGATTTGATTCCAGATGCTAGCACTGAGAACAGATAGTGAATCTTGTTTACCACAAATCTCAGGTGTTTCCAGTGTCTTGCACTCAAAGGCCGCAACATGCCAGGAGTCCTGAATCTGTCATGACTGTGAGCTCTACATGGGGAGGAGAAAGAGGTCTGCTGTTGTCCCAATCGCTGTCCATGACCCAGCACAGCACCCCTTTTGCAGTTTCCTCCGATCCTGGTCTAGGTCAGAGAAATTCCCCTGTTGCTGTGACCACTGGGCCTTCATGTCCCACTGCTAAAGTTGCATTTAGCAACAGATATGTTTTACAAATAGGATGCAAGAGGTGATGAAACCCAGCAGCCTCACAGTCAGTCTCACTGAAATCCACAGAAGAGGCTGAAACATCAGACTTGCAGCCCAAATATCTGGACTCACAGTTTTGGGGATTAAGGCAGAAACTGCACTGTGTGCAGAACAGCACCGATAAAAGGAAACATCTAAGAGGGAGTCAGGTGTGACTTTGCCACGTTCATAGTGAACCCCGGCGAGTGCAGAAGGTTACAGTATTCTTGAGGTGGGAGAAGACTGCCTGGGGTGAGCCTGCCTTCGACAGCCAATTGCTGACGTAGGGGAAGACTGGAAGCCCTGACCTCCGCAGATGTGCTGTAACCACCACCATCACATTGATGAACACTTGAGGGACACTGGTAAGGCTAAAGGGGAGCACAGTAAACTGATAATTCTCCTGGCCCACTGTGAACTCCAGGTAGTATCTATGGGCAGGCAGGACGGGAACATGGAAATAGGCGTCCCGCAAGTCCAAAGTAACCGTTCAGCCTTCAGGATAAACAGCATATAACACCTAAGCTAGGGTGATCATCCTGATTTTTTTCTTTTTCAAGAAGCAATTGACGAGGCATAGATCTAAGACAGGAAGGGGTCTCCACCCTTTTTTTTCACCTGAAAGCAACAGGAATAGCAACCACAACCTACTTCTGATGCTATCACCCTCTCAATGGCTCCTTTCCGCTGGAGCGAACTGGCCTAAGGGGGAAAAAGCTCCATGGGCCAATCAGAATGATCCATTTTTAGAGTGACGCTCCTGTGAGTTTCTTCAGCCTCTCATGGACCCAACCATCAAGATATACAAATATTTTGACACTTAATTTCTTTACAACTATTGAAGGAATTAACACTAATTCACAAAGAGCAGAATCTGCGGACAAAGATCTAGCTTCCTGACAAATTTGGTGTAATTGCGTTCATCAGCTTTTGCTGCACCCTTCTTAAAGAAGTCTTTGTAAAATGCATGGGGATTTTGAGTTTTGAGATCCCCCTTTTTTCTCGGCCACCACTTAACGGATCACCCTGAAACGTTCCGTGCACAAATTAATCAAAAAGTAGCACCTATTGAAAATGTTTTGTGGAGATTTGTCAAACCCGCCAAAGTTATTAGTATCACAAAAAAAACTATTTTCCTATGGAGCAGCTGGCTTAACTAGAACTACCGAGTGGTGGGTACCACACACACACACACATGCTTTGTCTTCGGTTGCAACACTGATTGAGACAGTTCAGAGGTATGAGGTTTTGATTTGGACAGGATAGTGATCTGCTCAATCTCTTTGGAGCACAAACATTGCAGGGTTCCCTCCACAAGCCATAGGTTGGTAGTCATGCAACTACAACATTTGCTGTACAAGAATGAGACCTCACAAACATTGATGGTAAACCATGAACTGGGCTTTAAAAATGAGTCTTTTGAAGGGGAAGGTGGTGGGCTTGGGAGGATCAGATAGCAGCTACTTGCTAAAGCAATCCAGTCCACTCCCCATTTATCTGTTGTGATGTTGCTAATCCAACTTTCCCATCCCCCATAGCCCCCCGGAATTAGGTCTCCTCCTGCTTAGGCAGATGTATGTGTGTGTAGGAGAGGATGCCCAGGAAATAGTTTCCATTCTTGCCTGAATCCAACGAAGATAGGAGCTTTGGCCTCCAAGCATTACTCACATGGACATCCAGAAAATGGAAGATGTAGGCCACGGTATCCTTGAGAAAACACTCAATTGGGGTGAGTGTTTGGGGGTGGGGGGAGTGGATTGTGTCTCTTCTGATGAGGTTTGGGTGAGTATAGGCTTTGGCAGTCTACACCCCTCCTATCGGGCTTGCATGTGTGTAAGCATCTCTTTCAAAGCCATAGGGGCTGCAATGGGAGCACGCAGGGGGTGAGGCCTCACAGAGGAGCCAGACAGCACTTGGCCGACACACCAGGGTTCTGCCCACAGAACATTAGTTGGTGGCACCCTTTCTTGTTGGACTACACCTGATGTGCGGCAGGGACTACAATGCTCTGGGCATGTCCTCACACTGTACCGGATGTTGCTGGGGTTTGTGAGTACGCAATCCAAAGGTTCAGCTGCTGTCACACTCTGCTGTGGGTCATTGCTCAAGGCCTGAAGGTGGTAGGAGCCATCAGTAAAGTGGATCAGAAGGTACTTAGACTTCTCAGGGTCTCGATTTGGGGCCTTCTGACTAGGTTTTTGCATCATTTGGTGACGCTCCTGGCACCTGGTCCATGGACTCTACTGGGGTAAATTTACATTTGACATGGGGACTTGTGCAGGGAGAGATCTCTTATGGACCTCTATCTCTCTCTATTTTAATGTAGACTATAATTTCTCAGCCAACAAGGCTTCCCCCACCTCATCACGGTCTGTGGTTAAATGATACAACGTGTACAAGGGTGAAGCGGCCCTGGTGCTTGTGCTGCCCAAGGATCAACAAACCTGCCACGGAAGTGGGCCATGGCGGCAAAACCCCACCCCCTCCATATGACCTGACAGAATCTGGTCATGGTGACTAGAGGAGACAAACAACGTGACTAGTGGCCCGTTCCCCCTTTGTTCAAGTGGACTTTCATCTCTGGATGGAGTGACTGGCACACTGTAGATGAGTCCTGGTTAGCAGTGGGTGAATTGGACGACATTCTCCATGGGCACTTTACCATCCCAAGTAGCTCCTCTGCCAGGCACACAGTAGGAGTTGTGAGCCTCGCACATCATGGTGCTGAATGACTGGCTGAAAGGAGGATATGAAGACCCAGTATTTCGTACTGTAATGTTATTAGTTGGGAAAGAGAACATACTGGTCTTAAAACAGAGGGAACGCTATCCCACAATCACTCCCAGAGGTAACTAAGGCAGCAATTCTGTGCTGGCACTCTCCCCTGCAGTGAACAGGATGGGATTTAACAAAAAAAATGCTTTACATCGTCTTTAAAGGGAAAGATGGTTTTGTCATAGTGCCTGATTCAAGGGGTTAGAACAATGGGACTACATTGGTATCTCCAAGATGGGGGGTCATTTGGCAAAGCAAACAAATGAATGAAATCCTTCCAGACCCACCAAAAGAATTTTGACCTTCACATGCAACTCAATTTTATAAATATTTACTATGCTGGTCTACCACCACATTTTCTTGATTGAGCCCCTAAATAAAGTTTATTAGAAGACAAAGCCAGCCTTGCCTCGGAATGGTGCTGGGTTCCTGCCCATTAAATATTTTAAGCATAAAATGCTTCTGATTTGTTCAAGTACATAAAGAATACTGGGAAACATGGGTGGGCCGTTTGGCCAAAGTAACTGGACAGATGCTAAAATAGCCCCATCTGAGCCGGTCATCACCTCACAGTTGTACCTCATACATGCTACTTCCCTGATGACCGTTCAAAAATACATGAAAAATATTATCTTTGATAGCATTACAGTGAAAGCGCGAGGGGATCTCACCCAACAGCCATAGCTCTGAATGTGTGAAGTAGCATGTAAATAATCTAAATCTATGAGGCACAACTGTGAGTGCCCTATGTATCTTAAAGTTGTGTTACACTAAAACAAAAAGATATGGCTTATTGACAACAACAAAAAAACTAGCCTACGTCTGCCAGACACTGAAGTTGTCTTAACATCGGTCACAAAGACTCCAAATGATGTTGGCCTCATCTGAGTCCTTCTACACAGTCTTTAGGAAATAATTTTCTCTGTAAATTCTTGGTACCGATGTTTTATTGTGATCCAACTAAGGTAGCCATTAGGCTGGCTTTGTCCTGCATAGAGTTTAAGGGAAAGCATTGGTGCACAAGTCTAAATTAAAAATTTAAGGTGAAGATTACTGCGCTGACTTTTATGGTACAATGGAGAGGTCGCAATCTAGTCTGGCGCCTTTGGTCTTTTCTTTTGTTTGGACAGTCACATAAACACTCAATAGCGTGAGCTTTTTAAAACATCTTCTTAGATTTTCTCATAGCAATTATGAATTTCTAACATAGATAGAACTTTCATAGTATAATTTTCTGTTAGCATTCATCTTGCATTATTCTTCCCACTGAATTAACATGTTACAAACTCAACTTCCACTGACCCAAAGAAAAGGTAGGTAAACAGCCAGTGTTATTTAATGCTGTGCTTCGAAGGTTTATTGCTAGTAGGTGATGGGTCTATGTTTAAAATGGATTCCACAATATGTAAAGGCTGTGCAAGAATATGACCTAAAAACAAATGGATTGGCATTCCTTTACATGTTTTTTGCCATTTCTATGTTTACTGTACCTTCTATTCTGAGTGCACAAATACAAATTCACATGATGAATCCCTGTACCACAACCAGTTCAAACAAATGTATTCTTGGTTTTCCAGATACTGCAAAGGTCACCAGGTCAAGTGACAACTGCATTTGCTCAGACCCCCGTCTGTGAAAGAACCCCCCCTCTCTTAGCCTGGGCAGTAAATCAGACAAAAAGAAAAGACACAATCTGCTGAAACCCATACTCTGTTGCCTGACAGTAGCTGCTCTTAAACAGCGAAGGACAAACCAGATATATTTATGAGCGCCCTGTAACTGTTCATAGCAGATTTGAGGTATTTCTAAAAAGGGTTGAAGTTTTTACTCCACATAGCTCGGAAAAGGGGTCAGACTCGTTAAGTAGAAATTCAAAGCAGGACGGAGGGGAAAGTGTAAAGTACAGGCTTGTTCATGAGTGTAAAAGCCGGTGCTTGTGCAATGGGGAAGGCTAGAGTCTCGACACCGGCCGACAACTCGTTATGCTCACATAAAATCTCATCTATATACTGTGTACCTCAGAGTGTTTGGGATGCTGTGTTTCCTGTACTGCAGACACTCAGAAGGCCCTAGCATTCTGTCCACTGAGACCTCTGCAGCGGGGACACAAATCCGTCATAAACCTGTTGGATTCAGAGGGTTAACATTTTTGTGCCACTCTTGTTCAGGGATTCCAAATAAATCCTTTTAGAGTGGGCCTCTTTTTGCATGGTTAGCCCCCACTTTTTGCCTGATTCTGATGTGTCCTAGAGGTTTTAGTGCCCAGGGCCCCTGCTAACAAGGTTCCCTGGGCCAGTGCTCGTTCCCTGAATTTGTTGTGATGCTTGGCACAATTGGATATACTCTTACATATAACTGTAGGATCCTAGTAAATGGGTACCCCTGTACCCAGGGCATGGGGTAGTATGAGTAGGCCCCTGAGGGCAGCAGCACTGGATGTGCCACCCTCTAGGGCCCTGCACCCACGACTGCCAGTCAGGCTGAGTGTACGTGGGCAAACCTGAAAAGGCAAACTCGACATGGCACACTCTGTGAGCCCTGTCCACCTTACACTGCATAGGATATGGGTGAGTCACCCCTCTGGTAGGTCTTACAGCCCTAAGGCAGGGTGCACCATACTATAAGTGAGGGCATAATTGCATGAGCAATATGCCCCCACTGTGTCCTTGCCAAACCTGGGACACAGTGAGTGAACAGAGCAGCCATTTTAAGTGCATGTACTGGACACTGGTCAAACACGGGTTCCCCTGCTACAAGATGGCCACTCGGCACTATGGGTTGTTTGGTATCAAACAGCTCAGGATGATAAATCCAAACTGGTACCAGTATTGGATTTAACCCGAAAAGTACCCAGGGGTCACCTTAGAGGTACCCCCTGCAAAAGCTAACCTAACAGGCACAGTTGCGGACTGGTTCCATCCAACATGCCACTTCCAGAGAGCCAATATACAAACTTGGGGGATAGCCCTAGCTCTCAGGTTTGTAAAACAATGCCCTTCCTGGGTGGAGGAGCAACACCCCCTCCCTCAGGAATGTTCACTCTCCTGGCAGTGAGCTTCAACGGGCTACCGCCCTTGAAACCCAAGCCCCCAGGCCTGCTGCAAGCAGCAGATGGCTTCCCCCTTTGTCAACCCCTACTTTTGGCAGAAGCAAAGGCGGGAAACCACACAAAGGGTAAAAGGAGGGGTCTCACTGAGCACGCACCACCTCTAGGTGCTTGCAGGTGAAGAGGACCCCCGGTTTAATTTTCCTCCATGTTGGATGGCAGGAAAATATCCAATGAGGTTTAGGGAAGTGACCTTTTGCACAGGAAGTGGTCACTGTAATGGGTGTAGCCACCCAAGGGTAGGTGTCCCATTGGACACTACTAGGTTCCCCCCCCCAAAACGCCCACAAAATTCAGTACTTGGTGGGCTCCCCTTGCAAGAAATTATATTCATCTGGAAGAAAAGCAGACAGCACCAAAAAACCTGACAGGATGAGAACAGAGGACCTACTGCACCAGAAGAGGCTCCAAGACCCCTACTTGCCGCACCAGAGTCCCGATAATCGCCGCTGCGGAGGAGTTGACCACTGGACCGACCTCAAAAGACCCCAAGGACCTCCAGGCTTTGCAAGTAGTCCAAGATGTCCCTCCTGAGTGGAGGTACCACTCAAACCAAAGGAACCTGCAAACTGGGGAGGGGCACTTCACCGATCGGATGATGTCTCGATAACCGGAAGTTGCGGCCAGACCCGATGACACATCGACAGCCTGGACAAGACCTGCAAGTGTGCAAACCTTGGTGGCACAGCACCCTCTCGTGGCTGAGTTGTGTCAATACCCCTAGGTACTGGTCAGTGCACGCCGGGCAACCCTAAAAACAGCTTGCCCAGAGCTGCAACTGGACAAGGAGGAAGCCCCAGTCAAGGGACTTCAGTGACACTCCAGACGTCAAGGCACACGGAAGAAGGCTTGCCTCCAGCTCCAAAGGGTCCCTTTGAGCACAGCATCCAAGACCTTAAACTCGCCCTGCATCAGGACCACCCTGGGCCCTCCATCGCGGGATCTGTTGTATGCCCCGGGTCCCCAAACCCTTGTGACCTCAACAGCACAAAAGGACCCCAAGGCACCATCATTCAATCTGCAAACCAGCTCCTTTTCCAAGTGGCCCCTCCAGGTGGCCCTGTGCCAAGAGACTTTTCAACGCAGCTCCCGCCGGAATTGGGAGCCACCTGAGCGCCCTCAGCTGGCACAGGTTGCCCAGCGACTACTCTGACCACCCTGTAAAAGAAGAGACCTGTAACTCAAATGTACGATTTTTTATGCATTTTTAAAAGTGACTGTCTATTGGTTCCTATGGTGCGTAATTACGCACAGAAAGACTAACGTTTTTAAAACTTTGGAAAGTCATATCTCAAAAAGTACTTAGCGTATCTTAAAGATCTTGGTCTTAACATTATTTTTTATAAATTCTAGTCTTGAGTTATTCATTAAGTGTGTGTGGTGCACGATTGGATTTGTGAGTACAGAAAACCAGCTACCTTACAAATTAGAGCATTAGTTAGTCTAATTTTTACCTCTGGAAACCAACGTATGGTTGCCTGGACCCCCTGCACAGTGTGCCTAGTTTTGCACACTACATAGAGGCACAGCCTCCTACAATCCTTGCAAGAGATTAGGATAGATATAGATAGGTGTCCATCAGGTGACATAGATGGGTGGGGAGTTGGTTTCTTTTAGGAATCCTACTGCTCTTGGCTAACATACATGCCTGGGTCAAACAACCTTACTTGCGTGAAAGTTTATTGTAAAATGGTTGAGTGGCCTATGGGCACGCGAAGGGGTGATCTGAACCAGATCACACTGTGATCACACTGAGATTTTCAACAGAAGCTTTTACAGACGTGTTCCAGCTAGCTGGAAACAATCCAGACATCATTCTGGGAATTAGAATTATCTGTACCACTTGACACACAATTAGCAGTGTATCATCGTTTAGGAATGTAGGCTCTGCCTATGGTGTCATATGATGTCCCTAATGGCTAGAGGTAGACAGTAATAAAAGGCTATTGGAGAAACACTGGGAGATTCCAAAAACTATTGCCAATGCTTTGAAGAAAGAGGCCTCTGATTTTACTTGTTTCTTTTTTACCAAGGAAGGACTGCAGTTATGTCATGGTCTCTTCAGTGATCAATCTTGCAATATCCAGGTATTCCAAAAGGACATGCAGTAGCGGCAAAACTAAAGTGGTATCCTTTTAACATAAGTGGCTACCACCCAAATGACCAATCCAAAACACTACTGATGGTTGGTAGTAGCAGTTTGTTTGTAACGGCAAGCAGACATTTTACCTTCATCGCAGTGAGGAGACCATGCACTAGCTTTCTTTAGTTAATTTGTGTATCATGACATAGTACAAGGTCTATTCCCTGATTGTATGATGTGTGTATAAGAGTACATGGGTACTTAATAGGTAGATTACGCCCAGGTTGAGGACCCTTGGTTTTATGTAGTTACTATGGTTGTAGTATGCTTGAAAGCACTGAACACTAGTCAATACTGTGGAATCCCTTTCTCATTGTCTTTTTGACCTTTTTATTCCCTGAAAGTCAAAACCTAAAAAAAAGGCTTTACTCATCAATCATGTGGAATTGTGGTAATACCTGGTACTGGTGTTTCCAAAGGCGGCAGAAATACCTGTCACAAGAAATGCCTACAGGCTCCCCTAAATTATGTTGATCACACAGGCCCGAGCATCAACGCCAGAGTCAAGAAGACTGTTGGATTCGAGGTGTTGTCTGGAGGTGTGGAATTATAGAGTTATAATTATCTCTGATGTGTTTAACACATTGCTAAAATGTGTCTACAGGCTGAGGGATGACTTCTTCAATACGCACTCACGAATGTAGACAAACGTATCAGTGATGCTTTTTGTAATATATGTAGAACTATTGAGAGGTATACAGGACACTATAGCAGCAGATTCTTTTGGTAGGAAAGGTGACACTTTTGGGGATTTGGTTTACGTAGTGACGAGGTTTGCAGTCATTTCCAGTCTCTTTTGAAAATTCATAATTTCCACATGGTAGTCTTGAAGTGTGGGTCTAGGCACTTCAAGATCTAATTTTGTCTTGTTAACTTACCAGTTACCTCTCTGACAAGGTGACAAGACCATTGCACTTGCTTTTGATGTGGTGGTACAGGAAAAAATGTATTGGTCAAAGACAAATTTTGCCTATTTCCAAACATAATCAGTACAACTCACTGTGAGTAAAAACAATGTTTCTATTTATCATCAATAATATCAAGACAAAGAAATTCATTTTAGATACATTTAAAAATAAATAAAAGCATAATAAGAGTAATGTCCTCACATTTAGAAAAGAGCATCACTCCTTACAAAAAGTTAACAGATATTGTATATTACATTACTGCATGGAAATATATATAACAAAGATTTCTTGAGTCAAAGATTTACAAAAACGGATTGCGAACATATATAGACTAACGCCTTAACTTCTTAAGCTAAGGAATTGAATACTGTTTTCTACATTTCGTATATAAGGAATGGAAGAATGGAAAATTTACTTCGGACTATCTGGTTTGACCAAAAACTGCAATAGCCAAACAACCGGCTTAGCCCTTCCACCTCCCAGTGATGTGTTTGACTAGCTAATTGTGATGTAACAACATGAAATTGCAAAAATCGCTTCTTGGCGTTCCGTGTCTCCAAAAAATCCAGACAGACAGGTTTGTTCTTGAGGACAAGCATTAGACCTGTCAGCGCTTTGCGTGGTTTTCCCTGCCTTTTTGCTTCTGCCCTCCTGTTTTTGATCCTATACTGAGTTTTGAATTCGCTGGCCTTAGGACTCTGGGCACTTTACAACTGCTGACCATTGCTAGCGCCAGTGCTCTCTGTCTAATCTGTAATGGTGATTGGTTTTTCAGCGATTGGCACATATGATTTACTAGTAAGTCCCAGTATAGTGCACCATGTGTGCCAAGGGCCTGTAAAAATGCTACTAGTGGGCCTGCAGCACTGATTGTGCCACCCACATGAGTAGCCCTGTAAACATGTCTAAGGCGTGCCATTGCAGTGCCTGTGTGTGCAGTTTTTAACTGTCATGTTGACCTGGCAATTGCACCCACTTGCCAGGCCCAAACCTTACCTTTTATTAACTTAAGTTACCCCTAAGGTAGGCCCAAGGTAGCCCCATGGGGAGAGTACATGGTATTTAAAAGGCAGGACATGTAATGATGTGTTTTACATGTCCTGATAGTGAAATACTGCTAATTTCGGTTTTCACTATTGCAAGGCCTGTCTCTCTCAGGAATAACATGGGGATTGTCTTGAAATACCTTTTAAGTGTAATTTCCCATAGGGATCACATAGAGCTATGGAGTTTGGCGTCTCTGAAATCACAATTTAAAAATACATCTTTTGGCGACATTGATTTTTGAATTGTAGGTTTGAAAATGGGACTTTTAGAAAGTGCGCATTTTCTTGCTAAACCATTCTGTGCCTTTGTCTGTCTGTGGAATACACGTCTGGTTCAGGATGACAGTTGGATTGTTTGTGCATTCACTCTAGACAGTCACACAAAGGGAGCGGCGGTGTGTCCTGCATATCCTGATGGGTTTGCCTGAGCTAGAGTGGTCAGAGGAGCTGACTCTTGCACCTGAACAGGGCTGTGCCTGTCCTTACACAAAGCAGTCGCCAAGACTCCCTGGAGTGTGTCTGGGGCCAGGGCAGAGAAAGGCAGGGTTTTGTGCACTACAAAGACCTCTCTTTGAAGTTTGCCTACTTGAAAGACAGAAATGGGTATAAGTACTGGACCTCTGACCCCACATAGTTAAGAACACTTCAATGTGAGCACTGGTGCAACTAAGAAGAAACTTAGCACATTGATTCCAGAGCAACTTCTGAGCTGGCGCCTTTTTTCCAACGGCACTCCACTGCCTGCACTGGAGCTATGGTCCCTGCTGAGTTCAACGACCACGACCAGCAACACGGGCCAGATGCTGCCGGAGGGCCTCCGCATTCCCGCCACTGTGCGAGTCCTGAGTGCTGTGTCACTGACATCCGTGACACCCGACTCTTCCGCAGCACCTGTGGCCCCGTGCTGAGATTGCAACACCACAAATTCGACACCTTGCATCTTGACCTACTGGATTCATCAACATCGTCGTGTCGTAAGGAACAGACGCCTCACTACTGAGGCTGCATCACTTTCCCTGCAACCGTGAGAAACTGTGCCTCACCTCCCCTGCCTAGCAGTAAGGAACCAATGACTCACCTCCCTGGTAGCAATAAGGAACCAACACGGCACCAGCTCCAGCGAGGCCTCACCTCTTCGACTCCGTGAAAGATCTTTGTTTCCTCATCGTTTTACAAGATACTGTATCCAGGGTCTGTGCAACTCCGTGACCAGCCCACACTCCCTTGCAAATTGAGTCCAACTGTTGGGAACGACTCCGTCAAGACACCATGATAGTCCCAGTTGGAGCTATTGCGTTTCTAAGCACTTTACTAAGAGGTAATCTTTGTAAATTCGTATATTTAATTGTGTATGATGGATTTTTGTTGTTTGGTTTTGTACTCCGCTAATTACTGTGTGTGTGTGTCTCTATGTTCACATTGCCTCTGAGATGAAACTGACTGCTCGTGCCAAGCTACCAAGGAGGTGAGCAGGGACTATCTTGGCTGTATGGCTCCCTTACTTTGACTAGAGAGAGGGTCCCCATTTGGACACGGTGCAAACCACTGCCAACTAGAGACCCCATTTCAAACAACAAGATAACCCTCAGTCAGTGTACACAGATGTGGTAATGTGATATTATCTTGCTTCCACACGCTTAACAAATCAGCTTTTACAAGTTAGGCAGTACTGGGCTTAGTACCCTCTGGTTTGCTCCTTATCCAATCTGCGCAGACAACATGCAATTGATTTTGAACCAACCTAACCCACCCCAGCTTGCTCCTCCCTAGGATGTAAAGAACACTCCATAAAGTTTCTTAGTAAACAACCACCTAAATGTTATTCCATAGGTGTGCATAATACAGTAAGGATTTGAAACATAACATGACCTCAATGGGGAGTATTCTTAATTCACAATGCATGGGAATGGTCATGATGTTAAGGCAGAGACCTAACAAAGATTTTAAAATCTCACTGTCAAAAGAGGCTGTTAGTGCTTGGACATTATAGGACATTATAGGCTGTAGCTGCTGTAAAGATAGCTCTACCGTTAAGGTTTTTTTTTTTTTTTAAGCAAAACCACTAATGATCTCTGTTTAAGGATGATGTTTATTTTACACACTTGGCTATTCCTTTTATTACTGGAACAAAATCTAAAACCCAGACAGTCAAACATAGAAACTCTCTCCAGTTCTTGATAATTCAGTTTACTCTGAAATGTCTAGTGGGACTTGAAAACCATACGTTTTGTTTGGCTTTATTGATCACTAATCCTTTGATATTACATTAAGTTTGGAAACAGACTAACAGATTTTATATTTCAGTTAGTGTAGGTGAAACTAGTAATGTATTATCTGCAAAATCAAAAAAAATATATATATATATTGTACGGCTTTCCAGGAAAGGTGCATCACTGATACAGTCATTAAGCCAGCATATCATACTATTAATAAATAAAATAAATAATGATGACAGCTCTATCCAACTCCCAGCTTCACAGGGAATGCCTTGGCCGTTTTGCCTTCAGGACCAAACTCAATTGTAGCAAAATTTTCTCTGTGCAGCCACCTCACATTTTAGGCAAATCTACAGGACTACTAATATTTACCAAAGAAGACCATAACCGATCACTAGGCATAATGCCAAAACAGGATTTTAAATCCATCAAACCCTTTACTTTAGCGTTAGATACCTTTCTATTAGAAGGTACAGGCTAAAAACTTAATTTAATGTACCTATTTCCCATTTGAAAACCCACTTGGTAATGGAGAAAAAAAACTTCTTAGATGTAATTCTTTCTGCAATACAATTTAGAAACAAACTGGAATATTTTCTGCAGATTAGCCGTTAGATTAATAGGTATATAATTCACTGGGTTCTTTTGACAATCCTTCTTGTGCATTGGGACGTCCGTGTGGTACTGTATCCTTGCGTTCAATGCTGTTCACTAAGATTATGACATTTGGAGCCCAAAATGACAGTTCTGGTTTGAAAAAATCTGACGGATTCTTGTCCACTTTTGGGTTTTGCTAATCTTTGGTATGGTAATGGCTCTCATCTTCATTTACATTAAAAATTCAATACTGCCACTGCAACTCATATTAAATCTTAATATGGGGATGATAGCTACAACAGCTGTATTGAATGCAAAAGAGGAATTTATAGAAAAAAAAGTGATGAAAAATGTGCAAACCTTTAGTCTTCTTCAACATTTACGGGGGGGGGATAACAGGTCTCTTCTGGCCCATGTGTAAGAAAATGAGTTACTTAACTGTGTAGGAAGCTGGCCTGGTGTGTGAGTCACAGGGGACCCCCAGCACTGCAGAGAGTCCACATGAGCAGAGACAGCACCCACCGTAGTCTCACAGGTCGGGGACACAGGAGTCGCAGAAGAAGCCCACGCAGCACTACTAAAGAGGATCCCACACCGCCGAAGGACCACGCAGGAGATTTCGCTTTGCAGGATGGAGTGCTGGGAGCTCGAGCTACAAGTCGCCTGAAGATCCCTTGGAGGAGATGCAAAGAAGCCTTAGCAGCTGCAAGAGACGAAATGCTTAGGGGTACTGTTTTGCGTGGGAAGGCAAAGGCTTACCTCTACCAAAGTTGGACAGCTGGCAGAGAGGTCTACTCCGGACCTGTGATGCAGGATCCATGCAGCTCAAAATGAGGGGAGATCCACGCAGCTGGTCATCGCTTTCTGTAGGTGCCTGCGTTTGCAGGGGAGTGACTCCTTAACTCCAAGGGAGATTCCTTCTTCTTATTATGCAGTCTGAAGAGTTGCTGTCTTCTGAGGATGCACAGCTGGGGAAATGTGCAAAGCTAGCAGGAGACATGGAAACAAAGTTGCAGAGGAGTCTTCTTCGTTGTTTCAGCGTTGTGGGCTCCTGGAGGGTCCAGTTGAGGTTCCAGTGGCCAGAAGTGGAAGTAGAGGTTGCAGAGGAGTCCTGCTGGAATCCTGCAAGACAAATCTGAGGACTCACACGAGAGAGAGACCCTAAATAGACCTGAAAGGGGGATTAGTCACCTAACCAGGTAAGCACCTATCAGGAGTGGGCTCTGATGTCACCTACCTGGACTGGCCACTCAGATGCTCCCAGAGTTCCCTGCCAATCTTGGAAACAACATGGCAGAACCCGGGGACCCTCTGGAGGAGCTTTGGGCACCACTCCTGGGGTGGTGATGGACAGGGGAGTGGTCCCCTTTCCATTGTCCAGTTTCACTCCAGAGCAGGGACTGGGGATTCCATGAACAGGTGTGGAGTGGTTTATACACGGAGGGCACCAAATGTGCCCTTCAAAGAAAACCAGTGGCTTGTGGAGGTTCGTAAAATGGCGTTCCCACACTCACAAAGTCCAGGAAAATGGATCTAAAGTTTGTGGTGGCACCTCTGCTAGTGCAGGAGTGCCCTATCACACACAGGTACCTTCACCCTGCTCTCTGGGCTGAGAGGGCCTACCATAGGGGTGACTAACAGTGACCTGTAGTAAAAACGGGTGCATGTACCCATTTGACACAGGCTACAATGGAAGGCCTGCAGAACCCTTTGCATGTGCTCCCTATGGGTGGCAGAATAACTGCTGCTGCTCATGAGATCCCCTTGAACTCCAATGCCTTGGGTACATAGGTATCATATACTAGGGACTTACATGGGGGGGACCAGTATGCTAATTGTGGGAAGAAAAAGGAAAAGTTTACAGGAGAGAGAAAAACTACTGGGGTCTTGGTTAGAAGGATCCCAGTAGACACAGTCAAACACACTGACAACAGGCAGAAAATAGGGGTAACCATGCCAAGAAAGAGGGTACTTTCCTACAACCCGTAACTAAAGTTCTCCAGCATTGGAATTTTTCATAGATTTATATGCTTGAATCATTCCCCGTTGTCGAGATGGGAGTTCCCGGTACTAGCATAGGGTTAAACCTAAAGGCCCTAGGCCTCTCAGCTTAGCAATCTATTAAAGTAATTTTGAGACAAAAGGACTAAACTTGAGAATCGACCAATTAGGTGCCACCACCCTTTACAATCTTCCTGAAAGAAGCACCAGTCTCTCAGATTTTCTTTGTACAAGTGCGTAGGGGCATAACAGTAATAAGAGAGGTAAAGGTGAGCTTCTCCAGGGAGGTGGGTGGGTCGCATGTGAATCTATGAAAGATTCCAAGACTGGACAACTATAGTTACAGGCTCATTTTCTTACTCCAGTATTGGAACTTTCATAGATTCACATGCTTGAATCAGAGTAATCAGCAATAGTGATGCACATTGTAGAATAACTATCACAGTTTTGCATAAATTGTCCAAGTAAACATATGTACATTTTAAAGTTTTTAACATTAGACATTTACAATTGTTACCTGAAATCATACTGGATCTGTTTTTTTTTGGGGGGGGGATAGATTTAATATAAACAATGTGCAGATCGGATGGCAGGATGAGAGAGAGAGAGAGAGAGAGAGAGCTAACCTTCACCGTAAAAGAGGTCTCAGGACCGCCTGTCCCACAGCTACTTCTCCGTGAGACACTGCATCTAGGCAGTAATGTCTGGTAAAAGTGTGGCAGCTTTTCCATGTTGTTGCCCTACAAATGTCATGGAGCGGCACACCTGCAAACAGTGCTGTGGATGATGATGATACTGCCCGTGTAGAGTGAGCACGAACAGAAGCTTGTAGTTGCTTGCCCGGTGCTTAATAGCAAAATAGAGTTGCTGAAGAAATCCATCTTGCGATGCTCTGTTTGTACACAGGTTGACCCTGTCTAGGTGCACTGTAAGCCACAAATAACTAGCTAGTCTTGAGAAAGGATTTAGTCCTCTCCAGACAGAACTTCATGCATCTTTTTATATGTAATGAGTGTAGCGCGTTTTCAGCTGCAGTTGTTGGATTTGGGAAGAATGTTTTCAAAACCAGCAACTCGTTTATATGGAAGTCCAAGGGAACTTTTGGTATGAATCGTGGGTTTGTGCGTAGGACTACTTTATCCTGCCTAATCTGTAGAAAGGGTCTTGGATAGACAGTATTTGGATCTCACTGACTCGCCTGGCTATCGTGAGAGCAATGAGAAGGGCTACCTTCCCAGAGAGAAGCTTAACTGAAGCTCTATGGATTGGCTCAAATGGCTGCTTCATGAGCTGTACATGAACAATAATAAGATTCCAGGAGGGAGGAGGGGGTCTGAAAGGTGGAAAAACTCCTAATAAGCCCTTTAGAAATTGCTTAATTATTCTGGATGACCACAAAGAAGGTGAAGAGCTTGACTGTCTAAAAGATTAAATAGCCGCCAGGTGAACCCTAATGGACGAGTGAGCAAGGCCTGATTGTGCCAGATGCAACAAATAAGGCAATATCTGTTCCGGTGATGAGGAAATAGGATGTACCTGTTGTTGTTGGCACCATTGACAGAACCTTTTCCACTTCCATGAATAAGTTTTATTGGTGCTAAATCGCTCAGGCCCTGGACAGTATATTCCTGCACTTCTGCTGGATTTCTAGATGTGCAAACTCATGGTGCTCAGGAGCCATGCTGATAATTGCATTGTTTGAGGATTCAGGTGCAAGACTTGTATGTTATTCATTGTTGGCAGATGAAGAGATATTTTCAGTGGGATGTGAGGTTTCACTGAGAACAGGAGAAGCTCTGCAAACCAATGCTGTTGAAGCTAGTTTGGGGCTACTAATATCAGTGTGCAGGGTTCCCTCATCTTAGTTAGGAACATTGAGACCAAAGGAATGGGTGGAAAAGCATAAGCAAAGATTCCGCACCATACTATGGAAAACACATTCCCCCTTGATCACCTCTGGTGATGCCAACTTGCATAGTATCGGTATCTGGTGTTTGACAGGCTGGCAAAAAGGTCGAGGTTGGGTGTCTCCCACTGAGAGAATATGTGGTTGACCATGGAATGATCCAATTCCCATTTGTGCCAGACTAATTTTAGTCTGCAGAGAGTTTGCTACCTTGTTCTGATGCCCTGGGACATGTATTGCTCGTAGTAGTACTCCATGCTGTATGGCCCAGTCCCAAATCTCGTGTGCTTCCTTGGAGAGGGGAAGGGATCGTGTACCTCTTTGTTTGTTGAGGGTGTGCATTGTAGTGGTATTGTCTGTTCTTATTAGCACCTCTGAATTGGCTATTTTTTAAAGGAACGCCTGCAAGGCCAGGTGAACTGCTTTTAGTTCTACTAGATTGATGTGCAGTGTTTGACGCAGTGGTGGCAATTTGCCACTGATTTTTAGGTACTGCAAAAACACTTCCCAACCATTTAATGAGGCGTCTGCAGTGATAACCTATGGACAGGGCCAATGCTGGAATGAGAGGCCAAAAGAAAGATGATGCTTTTGAGACCACCACTGCAGAGCTCGGACCATGGCCGGAATGATCTTGATGTCGTTGCTGAAATCGATTTTTTTTTTTAACTGACTTTACGAGAGATAGTAGTCTTTGCTGTTGTTTCATAGTGGGGCAGGCTATGCTGGATTGCGTGTTTTTTGCTCCTAGAAAAGTGATCATACGTTATGGTGGAGATTTGGACTTCTCCCAATTTATGGTTAGACCTAAGCTGGTGAGTAAGGCAATGCACTTTTTTGTTGACTTGCATGCTGCTGAGAAGATGTTTGGTTTTATCAGTCAATTGTCTAAGTATGGGAATACTTGGTTCTTTCGTCTCCTCAGGAAAGCTGATACAGGTGCTAGACACTTTGTGAATATGCTGGAGGCTGATAGTAGGCCGAATAGAAGGACTCGAAACAGGAAATGGCTGCCAGCTACCATGAATTTTAGGTACTGTCTGTGGGCTAAATGGATTAGGATGTGGAAATATGCATCCTTCAGGTCTAGGGAAGACAGATCGTCTCCATGGTTCAACCGGAGGAGGACGTCCTGGACAGTTATCATGCAGAAAGATTGCTTTTTCAGATAGGTGTTTAACTTTCTCAGATCAAAGATTGGTCGCAGTCTTTCCATTTCTTGTGAATGAGGAAGAATCTGGAGTAAAATCCTCTCCCTCACTACAAAGGTGGCACCTGTTCTATTGCGCCCTTGAGAAGCATTTTGTGATCTCCAGGTTGAGTTGGGGTAGATACTTTGGAGAGGACTTGCAAGGATGATTGCGAGGAGGTATTTAGACAAACTCCAGCATGTGTCCTAAGTTCACCAGCTTTAAGACCCATTGGTCCGATGGTATGGATTGCCATTGCTGGAGAGACAGGAAGATTTTCCCTTAGTTTGGAAGGCGCAATTTTGGGGGTAGCCAGAGCCTGGGATAGATCATAATCTGCGAGCTGAGTCTTTTGCTTGACAGGCTGGTCGCCCTCTTGAGGTAGCTCTATTATAAGCTGCTTGTGGAGGTTGCCTTTGGGAATATTGCTGGGGAAATTGTTGAGAGGTGGATGTGTACGATAGATATCTCTACTGTTGAAGGCATCCCACTTCCTCTCATGCCATGAAAGGAAGACTTCAGAAACTGCAGCATTCCTAAAAATGTAGCTGTCTCGGTGTCTGATTTTATTGACTGAAGTGCTTCATCAACATACTTTCCAAAGAGCGCTTGCCCATGTAACGGAAGGTCTAGTATCTTATTTTGTACCTGCAGGCGAAATGATGTGGCCTCCAGCCAACCTTGTTTCCTGAGAACAGCAGCCCCGGCAAGTTGACGAAATGCAGTGGTGGTTATGTCCATCGCACAGTCAATAACTTCTGCTGATGTACGTTCCCCTTCTTGCAATATCTTTTCAGCTTCGGGTTTAGTGTCCTCCGGCAGTTGTTTGATATACAAGGCAATGTCAACCCATAATTGTCTGTCGTATCTTGCTAGAACGACAAGGGAGTTAGCAGCTCTTACTGTTATGGACATTTAAGAGAATTTTTTGCGATATTGTCTAACCGTCTTCCTTCCTTATGCGGAGTCACAGATATTGGTATGGAGAGATTTTTGACCTCGTCAGGGCTGCTTGTGTTACCACCAAGTCTGGATGAGGGTGACCAGTTACATACGTCGGGGCATCCTCAGGTGCTTTATATTTTTTGTCTAGACGTGGCAGCACAGCTGTGACCGTCGCTGGGTTTTGCATGGCCTTTAAACCTTCTTCCCATATGTAATTTACTATTGGCACAGAGCGTACTGATTTTTGGAATGACTCCTTGAAGTCATACAGAAAGCAATCCATTGGCTTGGATGGCATGGGAAGTGCAAATCGTTTGGCGGCCCTTTCCATAAAAGTATGGAATCCTCCAATGTCCTCTAGAGGTGAACCTACCTTTGAAGGTGAAGGAGAAGGTGGAGCTGGAATGATATATTCATCCCATTCCGATTGGTTGTCTAGGAGCTCACCTTCCTCTTGTTCTCCTTCAGATATGTCCATGTCCTGTGGAAGGGTCATATCAGGTGTGAAGATCTTAGCAAATGGTTAAGTCGTAGGCCTCCAACGCGGGGTGGGCACGTGAGGAGCTGGTGATAGTCACTGAGATGGTACTTCCTTTGTGGGTTGAAACCGCTTTCTATAGTCAGCCAGCATGGCTGCAATTCCGTTATTAATGAATTCGGCACATAGAATACCTCTTGATATGGTTGTCCCTGTGGTGCATAATACTGTGGATCATATGCTTCACTGTAGTCATCATCATAATCTTGGCACTTTCCATTTAATTGAGAGGGACTGCGCTGTTCCAAATGGACCCTCATCATCAGATTTGTCGTCACCCTCAAGTAGATGGGTTGGTATAAAAGGGGTTAACTTGCTTGGAGAAGTATGCTCTGGGGTAATTCTTGGAGTTTCCTCTCTTCTATGCACTTTTTTGCTCGCTGACGAGCTTGTCAACGGTGTAACAGGTGCACTCGTCAATGTTGTCTTCATTGTGGATGATTTCAATGCTATTTTAACCGTTGACTGCTTCGTAGATGAGGCCACCATTGACGAGGTCGTCGTTGAAGGTGACGGCAATGAAGACACTAAGGTTACTGTTGTGGATGAAGTCGTAGTATACGTCTTCATCGAAGAAGATGTAGATGACGATGTCCTCGTAAACGGTGGATAACTCGTCGACGTTGGTAGGCCGTCGCTGGGATCGACGAACAGCCCTTGTTGGTAACGTGGTCGACATGGTTGTCATCGGCGGTGGGGATCTTATAGATGGTCTGTCGCCTGGAGGAGCAGAGGAAGGCTTCTTAAAGGTGTGAGACAACTTAATAGGAGGAGAAGGAGTCACAGATGATGACTTTCGAGCCCCTTCTGCGCTGCTAGTATGTCCTCTTTCAATTTTTAAAGAGAGTTTATGAGGAGGTGAAGAACGGGTGTAGCCTTTGTAAGATCCTGGGGTGGTCTTTTTGTAGGCCTTTCTTGGCTGCTCTGAGGAGGACCTTGACTCGCTCTTTTTTTGTGATCTTCTGGAAGAGGTAGAAGAGTCGTCACTCTCAGAGTCAGAGACTCGATTATCCCTTCATTTAAGTTTTTGCAGCCATCTCAACAATCTGCCTTCCCTGTCTTTCAAGGTTTTGGAGGAAAAGGTGCGACAAACCTTAAAATCCTTTGCCGAATAGTGCGGATTAAGGCCGTATATACAGTTCTGGTGAGGGTCTTCAGAATGCAACCTTTTCTTATCAGTGGTTTTACAGGACCTGAATAAACCCTTACTTTCTTTGTCAGACACGGTAAAGGCCTTGTGAGGTACAAGTAGAAATCAGTTGAAAAGAATTAAATTCTTTGGATATCCAAAAAACTGTGAAAAGCAGAGCAGAGATCCGTGGAGACTGCCCAGCAGGATGTGCGGTAGAAAATCTGAGGGACTGGAGATTCTTTCAGGAAGGTTTAAAGGATAGTGTTGCCTGATTGGTGGCCTCTTAAATTTAGTTCTTTTTTTCTCAAATTGACTAATAGAATGCTAAACTGAGAGGCCTAGGGCCTTTCGGTTTAACCCTATGTTAGTAATACTTGATAAAAGGTACCGGGGACTCCCATCTCGACGACGGGAATGATTCAAGCATGTGAATCTAAGAAAGTTCCAATACTGGAGTAATTATATTCCAGCAAGCTCCACAATTGTTTTTGTTATAAGCTTCCAATAGTTAACCCCACAGATTAATAGCCAAGTCATTTTTCTTGTTTTTAGGAGGTCTTTGTGCTTTCTCAGCCAACATATAATTTAATTTCTTGAATTATTTTTTAAAGCTTTTGAAAGTACCTCCTTCCTTCTTCATCATACCAATTATTATGAGAGGCTTGCAATGTTTTATTATTCTCAATAGTGCAGGATTTGATAAAGAAAAAAACATACTCTCCGCAATCTCTTTGTGCAATCAAATTAATGTGCGGCAATCATTATCCTTAGTAAAAAAAAAAATAATAAAATTGTTTTATATATATATATATATATTTATATTAACTCAAGTAAGAGTAAAATAGAAGTATTTTAATTTGGAAGTTGATTTCTAATAAACAGTGGGGGTCATTACAACCTCTGCGGTCTTTTAACAAGACCGCCAAGGGACCGCCGTGCGGAAGACCGCGAGTAGTGGCGGTTTGCCGCTCGGCGTATTATGACCGTTGGCTGCCCTCCGTCGTTTTTCAGACGGAGAGCCGCCAACAGCCATACTGGCGGGGAAGTGGAGGTTGCTCCACCTCCACCGCCACGCCAACAGAACACCGCCCAGCTAATCACGTCCTGTGATTCTGCGCGGCGGTGTTCTGTTGGCGGTGTGGTGTCGGCGGAGCTGCCCCCATGGCTCCCGTCCCCTCCCGGCGGATCGACAGAACAGGTAAGTCGATCGTCCGTTAGGGGAGGGGGGTATGTGTTGTGTGGGTGCATGGGGGTGTGCGTCTGTGTATGTAAGGGGGGTGTGTGAGTGCGTGTATGTCTGTAGGTATGACTGTACGGATGTGTGCATGTATGTTTGAATGTGGGTGTGCGTGTCTGACTGTGTGTGGATGTTGGCATGTATGTCGGTGTGCGTGCGTGTATGTGTGTTGGTGGTGCCTGCGTGCGTGTCGGGTGTGTATGTGTAAGGTAATGTCGGGGGTCGGGGTGGGGAGGGGGGGCCCTGCCACCTGTGGGGGGGGTGGCAGGGGTGGTGGGGGGTGTAGGGGGAGGGAGTCGGGGTGGGGAGACCCCCATCAGTGCCAGGGAAGGAATTCCCTGGCACTGATAGTGCTTACCGCCATGGGATTACATGAATTACCGGCAGCGGTATTGTGACGGCCGCCGGGCTGGAGACCCAGGTCTCCAGCCCAGCGGTTGTCTCCGCCCTGGCAGGCGGAACGGAGAAGCGGCGGATGACCATGGCGGTAACCGCCATGGTCATAATACTAAAAAAAAAGACTGCCAGCCTGTTGGCGATCTTACCGCCGCTTTAACACCGTCCGCCAGGTTTGTAATGACCCCCAGTGTCTACTACTTGACACATTACCTATTATTAAAAATATGAAAAACTGTACCAAGAATATTTGACCATCCCTGTCGCCCCATGACATTAATCTTTATGTTACGATCAGAGGGTTACGGCTAATTTCTATTCTAAGATCATTCCGCATATCAATTAATTGATGCCATTTACTTCTATTCATAAATCAAGCACACTGTGGTACCTTCCAGAGTCGAAGGGGAATTTAGGGGGGTGTCCAATGGTGTTCTACAATTCCCAGCCCTTAAGTAATGCAAACCAGAAATCAAAGCACGCTTTTGAGCTGCTATTGAGGGACATGTAATAGGAGCAACTGACTGTGCGGCATACCAAAAGATTCATCCTCCTCCAGGATAAGATATGTCCAGCCTATTATGGGCCCTGCGCCCATAAGCCTAAAAGGGGTGACACTGCCATTGATCCTGCTGTGTTGTAGAAACATTGATGTTGGGGCCAAGGACACAAGGAGGTCATGAAAGGATGATTCAGGTATGTGGTGTGGGTACCGCATTCTCTGTTAAATGTCATAAAACAGTTTAAGCAAGCTTTCTTGAGTTATGGTGCTACAAGTACAAAGTCCATTTCCTTTGACTAAACAAGTTCTCAGTTTTGTTGTGTGCATGGTGTACATTCTGACTAGAAGATTAAAGTAATCTTTGGATCAGGACAACA
The DNA here is from genome assembly GCF_031143425.1 of Pleurodeles waltl. Lineage (NCBI taxonomy): Eukaryota > Metazoa > Chordata > Amphibia > Caudata > Salamandridae > Pleurodeles > Pleurodeles waltl. Next base: position 338,319,336 of record NC_090450.1, on the reverse strand, counting down.
GGTAACAGTTTGGATGTCGACTAGGCTACATTGAGGCACCTCACTTTCGACAGACAATCGGGATTATAATTGATCTGAAAGCTTGTACTCGGCCCATGAACACCTAGTAAACCTCCTCATCTACTTACCATGCATTCCACTCAGCTATTAAGCCTCTTTGTCTCAACACACTAAAAAGCACCCTAAGCATTCACAGCCCTAAAATTGAGTTGAGTCCATTTTACCTATTACTGCTAATTAACTTTTAGTTTTGAATCTATATTCTCGGATTGTGTTGGAAAATACTGTAGCAACATTCATGTGCTCTGTACTGCCACAGACAAAAAAAGGTGTTGGTTAACAATGTATCATACAGACATTCTTACTCAAAATCAAAGTCTTTATGTGTGAGAAGCCAGTGAAAGGGGTGAATATTTATTTCCACAAAGGCGACATTTGGCTTTAGGAATTACTCTTTTAACACTAGCGCTCAAAAAGCAGTCTTTTACGGCTTTTAATTATGACAGGCCACTAATAAATGTTCTCCACCGAGTCCATAGCCCTCACAATGCCTGTATACATGTATACTCAACAGAAAATAATTTGTACTGCATGTTAATAGTTCGCACCTGTGTTCTGAGCACTGATGAAGGCCACTCTGTTTGTGTCTGGCTGCAGGCGAATGAACCCGCATTCCCGGTGCAGTGGCTTTCTCGAGTCTGGATGGAAGGCATTGAAGCTGTGTGGGAGATAAAAATTCAGAACATTATCATTGAAACAAAAAAACTCCCCTCTCAAAAAGAAACCCCATCCACCATGACTATACAGACCTAATCTAGATACAAAGGCAAATAAATCCTGAAAATCCCCAAATTCAAGTAGACATAAGCAGGACTGAATGTTATTTGGAGATTGTATCAACCGGAACAATGGCAGACAGATATCTACATTTACCACATATTATGCTCCGACGAAACAGCACAGGACTAGTGCCCCCCCCCCCCCCCACATTATGAACTTTTCGTATAACCATAATTTTTAAGAGTGGAGCAAAGCTTTCTTACTTACGTGAAGTTGAGTACTGGCTGACCCACATGAGAGATCTGCACCTCTTCCAGGTAGCGGAAGGGGCAAATGGTAGGGAAGGTGCCATTCCCTGGTGGCTCCGCCACCCAACTGCCCAGCATCCAGGCAAGAGGCTGTACTGCAGGATTCAGAGGAGGTGCTTCTACAAGTAGGGTAAAAGAGAAATAGAAAAAAAAAGTAAGCATGGATCTTTTCTTGGAATGATGGGGCCACTTCACAAGAAATCCACAAATTAATTTACAACAGTAAAGTGGAATTATACTAAGACCTAGGTCCAGAGAGATGGTGAAAAACGGCAGTAACAGATGGATCCAAAATGGAACATTTAAAAAAAAAAAAAACATCATAAAAGGAGTCAGACTTAATACAACTTTCTCCCTTAAGCACCGCACAAACAATCTCTACTAAAGGAACTTGGAAACTCACCTTCAAATGGTACAGCTGTCACTTGGCTTATCAAGAGACTGTATAGGATCACACAAAGACCTATGCAAACACACACTCAGAGAGCTGAAAAGGGTACGGAAAGGTAACAATTAAGGAAGAAGGAATAAGTGAGTACCCCTGTGGAAAAAAAACTTCCTCAAAACATTTATATCACAATTAATGGCAAGTCAGCACAGTACAACAGTTCTCTCTTAGTTTATCACAGGCTGATGTCACAATGATTACTTCTTTAGTTAAAATATAAGAGCGTAGCCGGCAAACCTTTTTCACAGGTTGTACAGATCTTACACAAGCATACATACAAAGAAACGTTTTTTTTGTTTTTTTTTACCCTGAAATATCATTCACTAGTAATATTTAAAGTGGGATTTTCATGGAGAAAATTGTAGCACAGCGGGAGGATGCTTCTCATGTAAATTAGAAGCAACAATGATCTCTGGGATGTAAGAAAATTATTAGGTTAACACAAAAGGTAACATGACAAGCTGATTCCTCCTTATTCTCTCAAAGTCTAAACCTCCTAAGCACTTTATTTCTCTGAGGTCAGCGTCTGTTTGCCCCCCTCAGCGCAGCTCCACCTGTTGCTGCTGCTGGTTCGAATGAGAGCCTGCCCGACTCTCAGTTCGATGCCCAACTTGACCTGCAAGCACTCACCTGTGCCACATCCCTAGTGGCCATCAGTACCTATCTGTGTGTCTCTCTTTGCCTTTTGTCATATTTTTTCTCTTCTTGTCTCTTTTTTCCCCTTTTTCCACTCTTTTGCACCCCCCGCTCTGCCGCTGCTGCCCCTGCGGACCCGCCCCCCTCCCTATGAAGTGCTTTCCCGCCCTCCCTGCTGATCGACCCTCCCACCTCAACCCCTTCTTACTGGCGGCTGCTGCGTGGCTGTGACTGTGTCCAGCACCACAGACCCTGCTTCCTGCGCCACCCACCGGTACAATGCTAGCGCTCTGCATGCCCTCAACCCTGGAAGATACTCATCCTGCCACCAAGCCAATCCAAAAAACACTCCCCCCCCCCCCCAAGACTTCTGAGACAACCTTGCTACCTTTTTCCTCCAGAAAATCCAGGACATGTACGAAGGATTCAAGAAACAAAACACCTGCCCCCACACCCACCAGCATCACCACAGACCCCACAGATCCTGAACCACTGGACCCCTATCGCTACACAAGACACCCGGAAACTCATGAACTCCATCCCTTCAGGGGCACCCTCGGAACCGTGCCCATAATCACATCTTGAATCTGGCCAGCGCCACCATCACACCAGAGCTCTGCTGATCAACTGTTCCAACAAAACCACCACCTTCCCATCCAACTGGAAACATGCAGAGATCAATCCGCTCCTAAAGAGACCCTCTGCCGACCCAAGGGAGATGAAAAACTACAGACCCATCTCTCTGCTACCCTTCTCAGCCAAGATAACAGAAAAGGATATCAACATGCAACTGACGGAGTTCCTCGAGTCAAACCACATCCTAGACCCCTCACAGTCTGGTTTCAGGAGCAACCACAGCACTGAGACAGCCCTCCTCGCAGCCACTGACGACACCCGTGCCATACTGGACCACAGTGACACGGCCGCCCTCATCCTCCTCAACCTATCCACCGTGTTCAGTGCAGTCTCCCACTCCACTCTTTACACCAATATCTACGATGCCGGCATCTGTGGAAAAATAACTGGAATGGATTTGTTCCTTCCTAACCAGAAGAACCCAGAGTGTCAGACTCCCACCATATACTTCAGCACCCAATGAAACCTGCTGCGGAGTATCCCAGGGATCCTCACTAAGCCTGACCCTCTTCAACATCTACATGGCCCGCTCGCCAAAATCGTCAGACAGCACGGACTAAACATCGTCTCCTATTCCAACGATACCCAACTGATACTCTTCCTGACCCATCAACAGCCAAGAGAAATTTCCACAATGGTATGAGTGCAGTCCTTCCTGCTGCCTCAGGTTCAACTCGGACAAGACAGATCCTTGTACTCTGCTCCACCCCCTCCGCCTGGGACGAATCCTGGTGGTCAGCCGCTCTAGGAAACGCCCCCACTGACCACACACACAACCTGGGCATCATCCTGGACTCCACACTTTCCATGACCCGTCAAGTCAACGTCATCTCATCAGCCTGCTTCCACACCCTGCCTCTACTTCTGAAGCTCTTCAACTGGATCCCTACTGATACTAGAAGGATGGACACCCAGGCTCTGGTCAGCAGCAAATGGACTATGCCATTTCTCCCTATGCCGGCATCACAAAGAAGCTACAAGCAAGGCTACAGAGGATCCAAAATGCAGCAGCCAGACTCATCCTGGACATCGCCGCCACATCTCCTCCTACCTTAGCGACCTCCACTGGCTCCTGGTCAACAAATGCATCACTTTCAAGCTACTGACTCGCACCTATAAGGCACTTAACAAAATCAGACAGGACTACCTCCACCCCCGCATGACCTTTTACACCCCCGACAGGCAACGCCGATCCTCCCAACTTGCTCTCAGCACCGTCTCCAGAATCAGGGAAAGCACAGCTGGAGGCAGAGCCTTCGCCTACCTCGCAACCTGGATATTCTCTTTCACTCAACCTCGGACAGGCCGCGTCATTGAAGCAATACAAATAGGATCTCAAGACCTGGCTTTTCGAGTGATCAGCACACCCAAAACAGAGCCTTGAAACCAGACGGGTGATAAGCCGTGCTGTACAAGTACTGATTGGCTGATTGATTGATCACCTTTTGCATGTGTAGATTGCATATGGCTTTTGTGTGAGCCATCTTTCGCCTATGGCTCGTATGACTGGGAATTGTCCACCTTGGGAAGCACAAGAGGGAGTTGGGCCACCAAATAATGCACACACATTTGGTGTCATTTGACGTGGCAAGAGTTGGTGGAAAATGGGTTTTCAAGAAAGTATAGTTTCTATACAAGTTGCCAAACCTAATGCTCTTTCACTTCTTTTCTCACTCATGAGGTGGGTTTGCATAGCAGTAACCAGTATGCCTGCCTTTGAAAAATGTGCCTGGCTAGAACTCTTTTCACCAACTTCCGTTCTTGCCCATTTGACAGCAATTCACACATTTGCCAGCATATCTGTGTTAAATGTGTTTTTACTAATTAGAAAATAACACCTAATTCAGACATAATTTTGTTAACATGACTAGGCCTTAGCCAGCTTGCACTGACATCTATTCATTTTTACAAGAATAAATGTGTACTTTTATTGGATGTAAATTAGCTTTTCTACGTGCATAAATTGTGTGCTTTCCCAGTTAAAAATAAATAAATAAAAAAATCGGAAAAATTAAAGTCTAATCCTATGACATTTGTATTAATAAACGGGATTACTTATGTTCCTCACAAGGAAGCCATGTTCACAGTGCTCCTGTCGTTGTTACTTTCAAGTTCCATTACTTGAACCTTTCATAAGGACAATTCATTAGTTGAACGGTCTATTATATTTCTGCTACATAAATATCATGTCATTTCCTATGCACACCTCATTCATTAAAATGCAGCAAAAGTAGGTGTTTCTAGATGTATCTTATCTAACGTTTCAGAAAATTCATTGACTTACTAGAATGACACGTTGCTAGTTCAACCCTATAATGTCATATCTTACCCCTAAATTTGTGGCTTTTTGGTCTAAAACCTTATAAAAGATTATGTTTGTGGGAAACACGCCAATTCTTTCTGGGCTCTCCTAGAAGGCAAACTCTGCACTAGTCTAAGCACTGATTTATACTTAAGCTTATCTTTGCTATTCATTGGGTTAAGACTATGTCAGTCTGTGTCAGCCCTCTTGCTGATCTATATTTAGTTATGGATACTGACTTTCTTCAGACACAGACCTTATCTTAGTCCTCTCACAGAATATGGCTATTTTATTTTTTAGCAAACTCATAATTGACTAATTACTTTTTGCCTTCTATAATAATCTTAATTTTGAATAAACCCACAAGGTTTGACCTGGAACGCTGACTCAAATGAGTTTATTCGTTTTGGCTTGGACATAGTCTCACCAAGACTCAGATAGTCCTGATCTCATGGTCCTATCCTGAAAAAGGCCAGATCTCTGGTACATCCTTGTGTATCTCTCCCATTTGGCTATGTAGCATGTCTATGTTGTCAGTCTTCTTGCTTCCACAAGGACTGCCATTGCTTTCTTTGGACGTCCCAGATGTCATAACTATTACCTCAGAAACCATGCTGCTAGTCCCAGTGTGTTTGGTTCTGGGTGAAGAACCTTCCTTCCTGCACTGAAAGCAGGCCTTGTGACGCTGGTAGTCTCTGTAGACTGTTATATGCCATCTCTATCATATCTGAGAACCAGGTCTGTTTTGTGTACTGGAGGGCGATGAGTATTAATGCCATCCATTGTTATCGGCACTTGTTAATCACTACTGATAACAATGGAATCGGGGGGAAAAGCATAACTAAATTTCCTTTACCAGTCTATCAATAGCACATTCCCAGGGTGTAGAAGTGTGATGGTCTGGATGCAAAGAACTGGCATTTTGAGTTATCTGGTGTTACCAACAGATCTAATTCTGATATCCCCTACTTTTTGTAACACCCTCTCTATCACTGCCTGATTCAGCCCCCACTAGCATGAGGTGGATGCATGTCCCCTCAGTTTGTCTGTCTTTTCGTTTTCCACCCCCTGCAGACGTATCATTGTTAATCTGTCTCTGGATGTCCCACCTCCATATCTCCTGTGCTAGCTTTGATAAAGCGAAGCATTATGTCACCCCTTGCTTGTTGAGGTAGAACACTGTTGTTTTGTCAGTTTGAACTTGCATTAATATGCCCTACCAATTCTTCTGAAATACTTTTAAGGCAAGGGACACTGTCCTTAGATCCAGTAAATGTATGTGCTGTACTGCTTCTTCTGGTTTCAGACTTCTGATCTTGAGCTTCCCCATATGATCTCCCCCCATCTTACGTGAAATGAGTCCATAGTGATGGCCACTGTTGCAGTTGATGGAATGAAGGGTCTTCCTATTGTTATATTCATTGTGTTCCACCTCGTCATTTCCTCAAGAACTCTGTGACAACCACTAGATCTCCCCAACTCCCCATGGCTTGTGACCACTGGCTCTGGCCCCATTTCTTGATCGGTCTCATGTGTAACCTCACATATGGTATTAGTTGTATGCCAGAAGCCATGTTTACCAGCACCTTCCCCACAGTCCCCAAAGACTGACCTTCCAATAGGGGTGAGCTTCTGGCATTACAGCCAGTGCCCTGTTTTTGCAAGGGTCTACTCTTGCTTTTGCTGTACTGATTTGTTCACCTAAGATGAGCTTCTCTTGTTCTGCCATGGCCAATGACTTTTCCATGTTTATGGAGAATTCTAGCCTTTGTAGTGATATCATCATATGCTGTTCCCTCTTTACCAAACAGTCGCCAAAGTAGGGAAAACACGAGTATTAATGTTCTTGAAGTGTGCCGCTCCAGCCGCTAAGCACTTTGTGAATACCCTGGGTGCTGATTTTCTTCCCAAAGGTAGCACTCGGCATCGGTAGTGCCCCTTGCCTATGACAAAGCTTAAAAACTTCTTGTGCCTGTGGTTCAGTGAATGTGTAGATATGAGTCCTTTAGGTCTAGGTCACCATGTAATGTCCCTGGCGCAGTTGTGTGAAGACATCTTGTAGCATTGTCATTTTGAATTTCTGTGTATTTGAGAACTTGTTTAAGAAGCAGAGATCTAGTATGGGCTGTAACTACTTGTTTGGTTTTGGTACTAAGACGTATGTTGAGTGTTTTCCCTGGTCGATTTCCTTCAGGAATACTCTCTATAGCTTTCTTCTAGAATAATCCTCACACTTCCCATCGTAAAAAGGGTTTTTTCTTCTTTTGTACAAGTTTTATTTGAGCCTTGTCTTGGTGGGAGTTTACCAGATCTATGTAATAGCAGTGTTGGATGATGCTGAGTATCCACTTGTCTGAAGTGACCTCCCTCCATTCATGAAGGAAAGCTTGTTTTTCTCCTTCCACAGGTGCTGTTTGTGATTGGGGGCTTGCAAGTCACATGCTTGTTAATGCAGCTGCACTTCTCAGCGGCTGTCCTCTACCTCTCACGTGTGGTGAAAGGGCTGCCCCTGTGGCGCTTGATACTGCCATGGTTTTTGTTTTTAAAAATTATTTTTAATGAATTTTGAAAATTAGAACCAATGTGACGTACATGATCGTCCTAATCATAACAAAACACAGTACCAGAACGTGTTTGCTCGCCTACTATTAATATGAAGAACAAAGAGGATACATAGGTATCCTATGTGAAGGTACATAACAGGACAGTTTTAACTTAACATGTACAATCTATCAAGCAGATAAAGGCATTAATTCTGAGCAGGGAGCGCTACATTCTCATCAACTTGGACATCAAGTTTGAAAATATTTAATGCAGCAACTCCCATATCTTTAAATTTGTGTGGGCAGCCTCCTGTAAGTGACCTGTTCCACAGCTATGCACAAGTCCATTCCCCTCCTCTATTCCCCCAGGTTTGGCAATTCCGGGGCTCCTAGGACCTGGCCAAGCCTCTCTTTGCGATCACTAAGCGCAGGTTACAAAACAACAGTTTTGCTCGGGGGGGATCTACATCTGTAGGGATGCCTAGAAAGATATTTTTAGGATCTTCTGGGAATACCGCATCCACTACCTTACCAGTTCCTACAAGATTGTTTCCAAAAAGGAGTGTGTGGTTGGGCATGTCACAGTGCATTGAAATAAGTCTCTCCTCTGTCTCCTGTAGCGTAGGCAATCAGAGGACGTCGCTCTTCCCATTTTATGGAATAAATCCTGTGAAGGATTTTGAGCTGGATAAGTTGCAGACTCAATTTAATTTCTTCTTCGCGGGGAACATTAGGGAGGACTCCCAGTCTAGGTCTTTCACCTATTTCTGTCTCCCAGGTGAGCCTCAGTTTTGTTTAAGGCATCGGGTATGTTGTTCTTTATGCTTTTATATATAAATGATATCGCCTTTTTTGTAATTTCCTCTGTCAAGAGTCTTCCATCTAGAGGCAAATATTCCCGAAGGTCTGTCACTACAGACTCCACCCAAGGCGTGTTTAAGCCGAACATATTTAAAATATTATGTATCAGGAGTTGGTATTCATTCTGGAGGGAATAAAAGGACATAAGGGTACCCCCTTCTAACAAGTCACCCACCTTGGAAATGCCTATGCCGTCCCGGATCTTAAACCCCCTTAGCTTCCCTAGTTCCTTCAAACTATCACTTAACATAGTGGAGTTTCAGGAGTGATTTTATTTGCCCATCTTATACATATATTTGCTTTATGCCATACTAGAATTATAACTGGCCGGCGGTAGAAGTGCCCTCATCCCTTTGCACCCATAAAAATAATCGAGATAGGATTGATGTAGAAATTGGGTTTTTTCCAGTGCATATGTGGAGTATTCCCCGTCTGTGTGTTTCCATACATTTATTGCGAGCAGGTGTGAGGGCCAGTAATATGACCAAATATCTGGGAGTGCTATGCCTCCATATGCATTTTGTTGCAAAGTTCGAAGGGCTATTCTAGGGTGTTTCATTCCATTACAACTTCCAAAGTTAGGGCCTCATTACGAGTTTGGCAGAGGGGATTACTCCATCACAAACGTGAGGGATATCCCATCCACCGTATTACAAGTTCCAAAGGATTTAATGGAACTTGTAATACAGCAGGCGGGATATCAGTCACGTTTATGAAGGAGTAATCCCCTCCCCTAAACTAGTAATGAGGCCCTTAGTCTTGAAGTTTGGTAAAGATCTCATCTGGTATGCTATAATAGGATTTTTGCAGATCATTTTAAACAGTGCTGCCCTACCCAGTATCATGAGAGGCAAGGTTCTCCACCGAGCAGCGTCTGCTTGGAGGTTTGTAAGTATGGTTCTTACATTAAAGTTTATACTTCTCACTTAGTCTAGGGCAGCATAAATACTCAGATACTGGAAGTCTTATTTTGCCCTTCTCAATCTCCTAGCAAGTCTCATCAAATCTTCATGTTTAGTCAACGGATACAGTACTGACTTATCCAAATTGACAGAGTACCCCAAATTCGCCCCATAATTTTCAAAGGTCTGAAAAATTGTGAGTATCGAGTCATGGGGGTGGGCAACGTACAGAAGGATGTCATCAGCATTCAGTAAAATGTTTTCCTCATCAATCGGGGATCCCTCTGCTCTGAGGCTTCTAATGCTCGGGTGTGTACGGACTACACATGCCAGGGGTTCCAACATGAGGACAAATAGAAGGGGTGAGAGCAGGCAGCCCAGTCGGGTTCCCCTTCTAATAAAGAATTCGGCCAATAAGACACCATTGACTGTTATGGCTGCAGTGGGTTCTCAACATAAAAGCTCTATCCAGGGCCAAGAATATTTGCCCCAGACCCAACTTCCTCAGGACTAGCATGATAAAAGGCCAGTGAACCGCATCAAATGCCTTCTCTGCATCCTGTGAGACAAATACATGTGGGTCTGGGTGGGAGCCATCCTCCGACAACCAATTATGGAGTCTACGGAGATTAATCCTAGTGGAGCACTTTGGCATAAAACCAGATTGGTCCTTATAAATTAGAGGGGAGATAACACGCAGAAGTCTAGTGGTCAAAATTGTGTCCAAGACCTTAGTTTCAATATTAAGGAGTGAGAATGGCCAGCAATGCACTGTGTGGGCCGTTTTCCAACTTCACGTATTACAACAATTGTGGCTCTACGTAGAGTATGAGGAAGGATGCCCTTTTGTAGGGCTGCAACATAAAACATATGTAGATAAGGTGCCAGGAGGTCCAGCTGCCGTTTGAAAAACTCAGCTGGGAGGCAGTTGGGTCCTGGGGTTTTGCCAGGGTTCAGTTTGGTCACCGATGCTCGCACTTCTGCGAGAGAGATCTCATCGTCCAGGTCTGGGCTATCTGCAGCTGAGAGGGTAGGTATGGCCACTGCTGCCAGGTATTCCTCAATTTAATGTTGCCCTGCCCAGAGTCGATCTTTGTAAAGGGTCTCAAAGAATCAAGCAAATTCTTCTGATATCTTGCTATCTACAGTGCACATTCCTGCTTTCCCTTCCTCCAATCAGGTGCACTCACTGTGTGCCTCCACCTCACAGCGACCCAGCCATTTCAACAATTTCCCCGCCTTATCGCCAGTATTGTAGAGGCAAAGCGGAGTCATCAGGAAGTGGGGGTGTGCCACGTTTGTCTCATGGTATTTAGTGCGTAGGACCTCGATTCGCCTCAGTGTCGGGGTGCTTGATCGGGTAATATACACTTTCTGCCCTAAGGAGGTGCTTCTCAAGGTCTTCCTAGTTCCCTAGTTGCCCTCTTTTTTTATTACACAATTATGTTTTTTGCCCTGTCTCGTATCACTGTCTATAGGCCTCCTATAGCGTCACCACAGAAATGACAGAGCCTTGAACTTTGCATTGGGGCCCGGGAGGGCCGCACTAAGTCTCCCAGCAGTCCAGGTGACAGGGGAAGTTGCTCACTGCTATTTTGACACCCAGAGGCGCATATAACGAACTCCTCATCCCGCAGCGCAGGGTACTTGGCATTTGGCAAAGGGTCCAGGAGGGCCACACTACATCTCCCAGCAGTCCAGGTGATAGGGGAAGTTGCTCACTGCCATTTTGGCACCCAGAGGGGCATATAATGAACTCTGCATCCTGCAGCGCGGGGAACTTGGCAAAGGGCCAGGGAGGGCTGCATTACATCTCCCAGCAGTCCAGGTGACAGGGGAAGTTGCTCACCGCCATTTTGGCCCCTGGAGGCGCATATAACGAAATCCGCATCCTGCGGAGCCGGGAACTTGGCAAAGGGTCCGGCAGAGCCATACTACATCTAGCAGTCCAGGTGACAGGGGAAGTTGCTCAACGTCATTTTGACACTCGGAGGCGCATATAACGAACTCTGCATCCCGCAGGGCGGGGAACTTGGCAAAGGGTCCGGGAGGGCTGCACTATTACTCCCAGGAGTCCAGGTGACAGAGAAAGTTTCTCACCACCATTTTGGCGCCCGGAGGCGCATATAACGAACTCCACATCCCGCAGTGCGGGGAACTTGGCAAAGGGCTTGGGAGGGCCGCACTACATCTCTCAGCAGTCCAGGTGACACGGGAAGTTGCTCACCGCCATTTTGGCACCTAGAGGCGCATTTAACAAACTCTGCATCCCGCAGTGCGGGGAACTTGGCATTTGGCAAAGGGCCCAGGAGGGCCGCACTACATCTCCCAGCAGTCCAGGAGACAGGGGGAAGTTGCTCACTGGCATTTTGGCACCCAGAGGCGCATATAACTAACTCCGCGTCCCGCAGAGCAGGGAACTTAGCAAAGGGTCTGGGAGAGACGCACTACATCTCCCAGCAGTCCAGGTGACAGGGGAAGTTGCTCACCGCCATTTTGGTGCTTGGAGGCGCATATAACGAACTCTGCATCCTGCAGCGCGGGGAACTTGGCAAAGGGTCCAGGATGGCTGACCTACATCTCCCAGCAGTCCAGGTGACAGGAGAAGTTGCTCACTGCCAATTTGGGGCCCGGAGGCGCATATAACAAACTCCGCATCCCGCAGTGTGGGACGCGCCCAGGCGCATGCCCGGGCAAAGACAGGGCCCGTCTTCGCCCGTCATCGCCTGGAAGAGGCCGGGCCTATTCTCTTGCTCCATTTTCTATCTTATGTGTTGCGGGAAGTTTGTTAGAAGTTGAGAGCTGTGTCATTGGCTAGTGCTGCGGGGACTTCTTCTACCTTATCTTTTGCAATATGCCAAGAGTTAAGACACTGGGTCATAAGACAACCAGTAGGACCGCTTCAGGGCCTATGAGTCCTATAGGCCAACCAGGCCTTTGTAAATCAAGTATGGATACATTTATTGTAACAGTGGGCCTAATTTATAAGGAAATTGAGCTGGTGGAGCGCAGGCTCTCTGTATCTTCCTTGCGAAATCTTTCCCAGGGTACGCTGGGGGTTTCTTTAGCATGTGCTATAAATGATTAAGAGTTGGTAGGGCTGAGAGGTCCTTTGCGGTCCTTGAGGTAGATGGCACCCCGGTGGATAAGGATGAGCCAGACCAGGCTTTGAGGCAGGAGTGTGTCCCTCTAGAGGTTGGAACCATGGATACAGCCCCCCCATCTAGTTTAGGTGATGAGGTAGTACTAGGTGTGAAGAGGACACAATCAGACACAGAAAATAATTATAAACATCTAAGAGGTGGGGGCAACCAGTTGGTAACCCAATGCTTCACCCAAACTAAGAAGAGGAGGACAGGAAACGGGGCGGGGCTGGGGCTTGGGCAGGCTCATGGGGTGACAACTGAACAGATAGAAGAAAAATTATGCTGCATCCTTGACCTAAAATTGCAGCCTCTAATTGAGCATCTTAACTCACTAGAGGCAAAGATTAAACTAAACTAAATAAGGGGGTCATTACAACCTCAGCGGTCTTTTCACAAGACCGCCGAGGGACCGCCGTGCTGAAGACCGCCAGTGGTGGTGGTTTTCCGCTCGGCGTATTAGGACTGTTGGGAGCTCTACGTCGTTTTTCCGACTGAGAGCCGTCAACAGCCATAGTGACGGGCGGCAGGGAAGTGGAGGTTGCTCCACCTCCACCCCAACAGAACACCGCCCAGCGAATCACGTCCTGTGATTCTGCGCGGCGGTGTTCTGTTGGCGGTGTGGTGTCGGCGGAGCTGCTCCCAGGGCCCCGTCCCCTCCCGGAGGATCGACGGAACAGGTAAGTGGGGGGGGATGTTGTGTGGGTGCATGGGGGTGTGCGTGGGTGTATCTAGAGGGGGTGTGTGAGTGCGTGTATGCTTGCGGGGGTGGTGCGTGTTTTGGGAATGAGTGCGTGTATGTCTGTAGCTATGTCTGTGTGGATGTGCGCTTGTATGTTTGAATGTGGGTGTGCGTGTGACTGTGTGTGTGTATGTTGGCATGTGTGTCTGTGTGTGTGCGTGTATGTGTGTATGTGTGTTGGTGGTGCCTGCGTTCGTGTCGGGTGTGTATGTGTAAAGTAATGTCGGGGTCGGGATGGGGAGGGGGGTCCTGCCACCTTTGGGGGGTGGCAGGGGTGGTGGGGGGTGTAGGGGAGGGAGTCGGGGTGGGGGAGACCCCTATCAGTGCTAGGGAAGGAATTCCCTGACACTGATAGTGCTTGCCACCATGGATTTCATGGCGGTTCCTACCGCTGGAAATCCACGGCGGTAAGCCGGGTCAAAATACCGGCGGCGGTATTGTCACGGCCGCCGGGCTGGAGACCCAGGTCTCCAGCCCAGCGGTCGTCTCCGCCCCGGCGGGCAGAACGGAGAAGCGGCGGATGACCATGGCGGTAACCACCATGGTCATAATTTTAAAAAAAAAGACCGCCAGCCTGTTGGCGGTCTTACCGCCGCTTTAACACCGTCCGCCAGGGTTGTAATGACCCCCTCAGAGTCTATTTATGACAACCGGGATCTTGATTAAAATTCTAGGCACAGACGTAGTGATGGGACTTTAGAGTCTCCTGATGTTCAGAGTGCACGCTCAAGAGGGAACAAAGAAATATCCCTGACCCACTAAGTAAAGGAATACGATCACAAGCAACCAATGAACCCACTAAGGGACCTCTTTACCGTCCACGTAGGAAATATCCTGTGGTTGCAGGGGAAGGGGTATAAACTTAGCTAGTGAAATTGAGGCTCATAGGAATTCTTGCATTTATCCTGACACCCCTGATGTACGACCAAGCATCCCTCCAGAGAGTACTCCTTATATTATCGTTTTAGAGAATGTCCCACAGCTACCAAGCGGAGCAAGTGAGTCGCATAATTCGTTACTAAATAAAGTAGCATATGGGCTCCGGAAACAGTCAGGATGGCCACAGGTCCTCTGTGAGGAAGTAGCTTGGGTGGGCCCTATATCAAAAGCATCACAGGGTGACTGTATAATTGTGAATTTTAAGTCACCAAGTTGTGTTGAATCTCTGCTTAATTCAATTAGTGCAAAAGTTCAAGTGAATGGAGGTATTAGTAGTTAGCGGTATCGGGAATACTCAGCCTGACACATACCTACCACCTCAATATACCACTTACAAGGTATCGACATGTGATCGTTATTAATCACGGTCTACGTTAGACCAGTTAGATTGACTAGGTCTGTCAGGACTACAGTCCGATAGGAGAATTGCATCCCCTGGTTCAGCTACTAGTGAATCTATCTCAGAGGCTCCTGTAGGTTGGGGCTTCCAGCTCACTGGTGAGCTATACACTTAGGGAGGCTTCTCTCGAATCGATGCCTGTATATAGGACAAACTATTATTAATGTCCTGGAATGTGGCGGAGGTAAATACCAAGGTGGAAGATAAAGAGTGGAACTCCCTTATAGGGAAATACGACGTCTGTGTGCTCCAAAAAACATGGGTGGTCAATAATGTGTGTTTGTAGATTTACCACTTATAGTGTGGAGGCCCTTTCACCAAGAGAAATAGGTCAGGCAATGGGGGAAACTTATGATCTTGGTTAGGAATGACATAGCTTGTAGGCATGAACTACTGAGGACTAACTCCCCTGACCTAATGAGCATTCCATTATGATTCCCTAGGGGAATGACTATAGTGATACTAAATGTGTATGCATGCTCATTGCCAGCAAACAAGGAGTCCTCCGTTCTGGCCATGTTAGATACGTTAGTGGAAACTTACAAAAGTAATTCAAGAATAATAGTGGCTGGTGATTTGAACACTCCTTTTGAACCGTGTCTTGCTCTTAACATGGTAACTAGGGAAGAGTATGAGCAATGGGATGTCCCACAATTGACTGGGAATCCATTAAGTCATCTTTCTGATATGACCCTACAGATAGTGATATTGGTGGTGGCTCACAGGCTAAGTGCCTGTAATAGGAGAACTAGCTCGGATCTAGTGAGGGCGCCTACCTTTAAAAAGGGGCACCAAAGGAGCACTACTGATTACATCTTGATGGATGTACGGCTATAGCCAGACTTGATGGTTATGGAGGTTTTGAGCACCACAGAGCGATCATAGTCCTCTAGCTGTGGAGCTTAATGGAGGGAATTTCCTTGAGTCCTCTAATTGGGGTCTCTCAGCCCTGCCGGAACCTTGTGTCTCTAGTAATAAACGAGTAACGTGGCCTAAAATCTTGGCTGATCAGGATACACTTGCCGAGATCTACCAGTGGTTTATATAGTGCCTTGACAAACCAGAAGGCCTGAAAGCCGACCCAGACCTTTCTCTACTGTTTAACAAACTTAAATCAATTTTTAATCAGAGAACATTGTGGCAGTCAAAGGACGGGAGTTAACCATCCAAATTGGTTTAATTGAGAATGCAGGACGACCAAACAGGCGTTGATAACTGCCCTAAGGGAGTGCAATAGAGCAGAGATTAAGTATGCTTGTGTAAGGTATAAAAAAGCTCAAAGGGTGGCAAGGAAAGATTGGGACGAAGATAACTGGCATAGGTTACTCAAGGTCTTGAAGCTAAGAGATAATCATGCCTTTTGGGTAATAATGTCAGAAGGACCTGGCTCATTAGGTGGTCCAAGGCACTCCAATATTGCACCTGATAAGTGGGAGGAACACTTTGGTGCTCTATAATTGGTGATCTCAACCTATAAGGAAGTGGACTTCCATCATGACCTAGTGTGAGCAAATTTAACCATGGGGCGGAGAACCTATGTTCAACTCTGGGTGAGATTGGTGAGGCAATGAGACCTTCAACCATCTTCTTTTCATTGGAAGACACAATGGCAGCTATAGACAGTATGAAACCCCTAAAAGCTCCGGCCTAGATGGGATTCCTGAAGACCTGTACAAATATGAGCCTCATGCGTGGGCTGGGTACATAAATGCTTTATCCAATGCAATAGCAAGGTAGCTGAAAATAACTTGATCAGGGCGATAGCGGCAGTACCATCTAGCACTCTACATGTCACCTTGAGATATGATATGGGTATAAATCAGGTGAGTGACCATATACAGCTAAAATCCCTACTGTTTTGGGTTCAGGTTTGGTCTACCCCTGAGCTGGCCATGTATAGCTCATGTCTGAGATATTTGATAAGGCTTGATTCAGCTCGGAAAGTTCCATGGATAAGTTTCATTTATACATGGTTCACAAAATTGAAGCTTGAGGCGCTTTGGGAACAGCCCGACTATATTCGCAGAGAAAAATAAACAGGTAATGAAGGGGTCTTATTGGCAGTATATCAGGTAGCGTCAACAGTATAGCACCAACCAGGGCCACCTAACAGAAACATACCTAGAGTTTAAATCAGTGCCTAAATATGAAGATTTTTTGGATTATGTTACCCCCACCCCGAGGGCAAGAAGTCTGTTCCTGAGTTTTAGATATGGCTGTTTGCCAGTGAATGCCTTTTCCAGCTCGTGGGGTGGAGACAGGTCATCCACCTTACACCCCAAACAGTCGACCAGATTGTCAATGTATGCCCTGGGCATCGAGTGTCCAGGTGGCGCCTGTTTAGGACTAGCACAGACAAGGCCATAGTTTACCCACTGACTCGTTTCTTCTTGAGTGTGTGGTTTAGAAGAGAGAGGGCTCTGGCTCGGTGGGGGGTGGAGGGAGAAATATTTAAGAGTAAGATTTAGGACTTGAGGAAATAAGGTCTTGTTCGCTGAACCTGCTGGCAGCCTCTGCACTTCACTAGGATGGCGAATGGGTTAGGACTGACACTGCGTTGTGGTATGCTACAGTACCGACTACAGTGGTATACAGGGGTATAAACTTTTTAACTGATTTATTTAACTTATGGTTGAAAAAGTTTTAATGATCTACAACTGCCTTAGAACAAGATATTTGTTAAGATGGGCCAAGCACTGTTATGATAGGCATTATTGGGCAACTAAGGAACAGAGTTCATCATAGACCAGGGTTTGATCGGACTTTGCTGTTCACAGAAGTACCTTTCTTATCGACTTAAGCTAATAACAAACAGGCTCATATTTATAATTGGAATTATTTATATAATGTATATAAATATGCATGCTTTTAATTAGACATTCGCTAAGATGGGTTAAGCACTATTATGATAGGCATCACTGGGCAGCTTAGGAACAGAGCTCACCGTAGACCGGGGATTGGGCTCTGCTTTTTACAGAAGTATCTTTTTTTTAATCTATTTTAAGCTAATATCAAATAGGTTCATATTTAGAATAGAATGTTTTATATAATGTACATTTGTATGCTTTCATGGCTAAACTGCCGAAATAAAGTATTTAGTCAACTGATTGAGCCTTTACTTTCCTGGAAGTAGAATTCCGTTTCTACTCTTAGCTCTTGGTGGACTGTCTCATCCCTGAGGACCCAGGCATTCAATCTCCACCCTCCCTCTCCTTTCAGTGGCTCTCCCTCCCAGAGAAACATAAAGAGGGAAGTGATCAGAAAGGCCCGTGGCCAGATAATCCATCCCACTGCTCATCCCTACCTCTCCTGTCGGTGTAAAAATATTGTCTACCTGGGAAACACTTTACGCATCCTGGAGCAGTAGGAGAAGCCCCGTCAGTTGGGTGATTGATACGTCAAAGGTCAACTAGGCCTAGGATGTCAGCAAATCAAATCGGGCCAATGCAGGGATGTGGAATTCCTATCGCCCGACGCCCGGGACATATTGTTTAGGGTCAAGGGCAACAAGGTTTCAGGTTTATTTTGTCCTTGGGACAAACGGTCCCAACCCCCTGCAACACAAACCCTTTAGCTGCCAGTTTACAGGAAAGGGAACTGTCTGCAGTTGAGGTAGTATGTGTTCTTATGTTAATGCTGTTCAAACTTGTATTTATGGTTCATTATTGAAAAGCCTTCTTTATTAGGGTGGGCACTGTTAAAACACTTTTTAAGGTGACACTGCACTAATGACAGTGGTTCCAGTAAAAAAAAAAATTAAAAAAAATGGTGTACACACGTTTGAAAAGTTTAACGATATGGGGCTAAGTATAATGCTCCCAGAATGCTCTCTGGTTGGATGCAAATGTTTGCAGAAGTTTGAAAGCAAGAGTAATCTTTCTTTGCTTTCAAAATAAAATGTTAAGAAAAAAATACAAGTAGGAAAAAAATGCTTTGCTACGATGAAATTTTACGTGCTATTTCTTTGAAGCGTCATTTAGTAAAATGTGTTGATGTATGCTATTATTTCCCAAAAATATTTCTACTGGAAAATTAGTGTAACCATTTTCAACAAGATTATGGGAAGCATGAAAATAAACAAGCACTTGCAAAGCCAACCGATCCAACATTTTAAATAAATTTTTAAAGTCTTTTGGTTTTGTCAATGTTTTCTTTTGGCATGGCTTTTGTGACACAATATTGTTTGTTGTGAGAACGGACAGGCCCTAACCATTGTAACAAACACTGGCAAAACAACAAATACGTTTTTGGTCTCAAAAAAGCACACACTGCCACCAGTAGCATAACAAAGGCCACACAGCCCCCCCTCTAGGGGGTACCCTCAGCACAGCACTTGCCTTGAGTGAGTCTGCGGGGGAGGGGGTTGTTGGGGGGTGCTCCATGTTCTTTGCCGGGGGGGGCCTCCAGTTTCATTACGCCACTGATTGCCACAGTGGTTCCTGGCACTGAACAAAACTACTTTGTGCAACTATGCTCCTTGCGGAAGAGCAGAATGTGATCACTCACAGTAAAGCCAGTGATAGATAGAGAGAGAAATACAAGTTTAATAAAAACAAAATGTCTTTGTTAATGCCAAACCTAATTAGGGACCCAATTCTTAAAGAAAGTCACAAAAGTGCACCCATGGTATATGTCTTTGAATTAGTGGCTTTCATGAAATATCCGTATTTACAAAAGTAGACCAGGAAATCGTACTCCTAGAAAATATTTGTGAACTGTATTTTAGCACAAGCAAATATGCATGTGTAGATTTCCTCATGTGAAAATCTCATTGAGCATTTGCAAGTTCACTTTCCCTTCAACCACTTTTTTACCAATACTGTAAGAACTTCTACTTCTGCCACTCTCAGGAGTAAATTTCCAACCTTTCTCATTATGGGAAAAGATTAGAGAAGAACTGGTAAAAATCCTTGAAACACGCAAGTTAGTAGGTTTGCACAATCAAAAGCACTCCAGCCCTGGAACTATTGCTTACTGCTTCCTTCAGCCCCAGTATGTAGATCGGCGGAAAGGTGGCAAAGAATAAGTTACTTATCTTCGGTAATGCTTTTTCTGGTGGATCCAGTGGATTCCTCACCTTATGAATTCTCCCAATCTGCCAGCATTCAACGGAAAATTTTCTTCCCAGCTCTTCCCGTCGACGAGGATGTCGCACCTGCATGGCTCCGCACGCAACTCCGTCTGATGTCATTGTGGCAATAAAAAGCTTGGGTGTCCGACAGGAGCTCATCGAACTGCCCCTGAATATCCTGTAGCAAGTTAGGCACTACAGCTCTAGCCGTGTCCATCGGGGTGTGCACATATCTACCCAAGACACAGGTAGCATTGACCGCTTTTAGGCCCATACTGCAGGATGAGAAAGTCTTCTTAGTCACCTGCTCCATCCTCCTGGACTCCCTGTCTGGTGGAGTAACAGGAAAGAAGCCTGGTGCAAAACGAGCCGAACAAGAAGCCTGGACCACCAAGCTCTCTGGAGTCGGATGCTGTGACAAAAATCCCAGATCTCCGGGAGGAACCCTGTACCTTCTTGCAACAATTCTGGACACAGCTGGGGATGTAACAGGCTTTCTCCAGACCTCTAAAGTAGGCTCCGTAAGAGCATCATTTAAGGGGAGAAAAGGCGCTGCTGAAGTAGAAGAAGGATGTAAGACTTCAGTCAAAATGTTAGTTTTAACCTCAGCAGCTGGCAATGGAAGGCCCAAAAAAATCGGCAGGTTTCTTGATAACAGAATGGAAGGAAGCCGCCTTTTCAGTAAACTCCCCTGGGGATGAAAGATCCCACTCAGGGGAAGTGTCCAGCCCACTAGCAGGAGTCTAGGCCCTGAAATTCTCCCAAGGGCTCAGCAATCTCTCCTGCCTCCAACATCTGTCTCTGGTACTCTTGCTCCTCCAGGAGTCTCAGTGCTCTCCTCCGCGACCTCAACCTGGCCTCCAACCTCGGCGTCAACAGAGTTAGCCAATGTCCACGACGCTGGCTTCAAAACCAATGGGTGCAGACCGGGAGAAGGAGATGCACTTCGTCCCGATCGGGATCCAGGTGCTGTCATCGACTCCGTCTGCCTATGAGACGATGTCATCGGTGGCAGAGGCCTATGAGGCGAGGTCATCGGCGTTGGAGGCCTATGAGGCGATGTCATCGGCACCGAACCGGCATCCTTAGCCTGATAAAAATGCACAAACAGAGACGACTTGTATGGAGCCAGAGAGCCCAAGGAGAATGCCAATGGACCCGTGGGACCAGCCTGTGCACCAGCAGGGGCCATAACCTTATTAAAGATACTGAACATGGCATTCATAAATGCCGCCGGATCCGCTCCCGGTGTCGGGAAGGCAGGAAACCTTGGATCTTCATGTGGCACCTGGGTCGGATCCGGGACCTGTGCCACCGACTCTTGAACCCCAGGTGAAAAGTGAGAACTCGCTGGGGACTCAACCACCTCGATGAGCGATGGCGCCGACGAAGCCTGAGGACTCTGAGGCTGGGGAGTTACAGTGGGGCTAACCTTCCATGGCGTATGACACCGTCTTGATGGAGACCAAGCTCGAGACCGAACTCTAGACGAACGACGTCGAGAGTCGTGTTGGCGCCGCTTCTTATGTGACTTATGGGATGACGAGTCCCTAGGCTAAGCCCTCCGATGACTTCCGTGTCCTTTCTTCGCCTTAGCTAAAAAGAGTTTAGCTTCTCTTTCCTTCAGCGCTTTCGGATTCATCCTTTGGCAGGATATGCACTCTCCTACATCGTGGTCCGAACTGAGACACCATAAGCAATCCTCGTGAGGGTCCGTGACACACATACGACCCCCGCACTCACGACAAGGTTTAAACCCTGACATTCTAGGAGGAGACATTGTAACAGAGTACAATAAGACACCTTTGAAACAGTAGCTTCTCGAGAGCTAGGAGAAAACCTTTAGCGTCGAAAGCACGGAAAAAAGGGAACTGACGTCAGCACGCCGGTGAGGACTTCTTATTGCCACGATGATGTCAGACTCGGTCGCTTGCGGAGCCGTGCAACTGTGACGTCCTCATCGACATGAAGAGCTGGGAAGAACATTTTCCGTTTAATGCTCATAAATAATAAGATTGCTGCCATAATTTGTTGGCGCACTACATGGCACCAAAGGGACAAGTAGATTTTTTTTTTTACAGGACAAGTAGATTTATGAAGCAACCTGTCTCATGGACAAGCAGATATTTTAATAAATTCCACACCCCTGCCAAAGGCTTAGCTCTTGGGAGGCAGGGGACAATCCTGATCTACCTAGCGTTGAAGACGTCGCATCCTTAAAATCTTCGCTTTCATATTGGAAATGTCTTGCTTAGCAATCAAAAGTTGTATGTGGCATTTATCGACCTGCGTGCTGCGTTTAATTTGGTCCTGTGTGAAAAACTCTGGCGTGCATTAGAGTGTATGGAGGTCCCGAAGCACTTATTAGTGCTTATAATTAGGCTGATTAGGGGAATTATGCACAGGTGAAGTGGGGGGAATAGTGAAGAACTGACTAAGCACATTGACATCTTAAGGGGAGTTCACCAAGGATGCGTACTGGCACCCACCTGGTTATTATATATTAATGATTGGTTAAGGTGCTATTGCAATATCTCAGTTATTCTCCAATTTTGAATGGGATCAAAACACCCATTCTAATGTTCGCTGCTGACTCTCTTAATATCTAGACCTCCACTGGGCCACTGGACAAATTCATGGAGTTTTGTGAGAACATGTGAATAGAACTAAATACAACCAAAACTAAGTGTATGGTCTATGGTAGAAATGCAGCCAAAAGCTGTGTTGCCAAGGTTGGTACTGACAGCTTGGAAAGGGTTTATGATTTTGATTACCTGAGGGTGGCCTTGACTGATCAATATAAATGGGGGTCACAATTAATAAAGGTTCACTGATAATTCGAAATAGATTCAAAGCCATACTTCGATTTCAAAAGAATACCTACTTTGCCCAGCAATAGAGGTTTATAGGGTTAAAGCTCAGATTGCCGCTGTATATTGTGCAGAAATTTGGGGTTATGTTGATTCACAAAAATTGTAGGTGGCCGAGAACAACTTAATTAGAGCTCTGGCTTCTGTAACAGTAAGTACCCCTCTTATTCCACTTTAATTCTATCTGGGTCTGAGACAAGTGGCCGATTTGGCTCAAACGAAGTCCTTGTTGCTTTGGATCCAGATCTGGTTGATTCCTGGATTAGTGGATTACAGAGACTCCCAGACAGTTCTGCTATCCCTCAAGGAAGCAGCAAAGGTCCCTGGGTTAAGTTTTACACAACGGTGGTGTACGAAGTTGATATTACCTAGAATTTGGGAAGCGCCACAGCCCATCTCTAAAGAGGAAGCAAGACTTCTAAAAACGTTTTTTTGGTCTTACGTGAATGATGATATAAATACAAGTGAGAAAATAGGGCATAAGCCAGTTCGGTCTTTGAACCCTATATGGATCTCATTACACAACCACTGGCCAAGAGCTTGTATGTGAGGTTTAAACTTGGCAGCTTTCCAACAAGTGGTTACAGTAAAGTGGAAAGGAGCTCAAGCTTCTATAGTGTGCCCAGTGTGTGGTCTAGCCCCACCAAACAGTAGAGCATGTAAAATGTATATGCTCAGGGTACTGCAATCTGCGTAGAAAATGGCTTTGTCCATTCTGTCTAAACTTATGGTTTACCTGTTGTATTGATGCCCATCATATCTTGATACATCAACTCCAGTTGTATTTTCATCACTCACTTTTTATTTAACGTCTGGATAAAGTATGGGACGCTAAAGAAATAATATGTATCAATGTAGTGTGTGTTTTCAGATTGTGATAATTGCAAAAAGTTATTACATATGATGCACTCTATCGGCAATACACTTTGATGGTAATTGTATGGATTGGCAGCATGTTTGTTTTAGTTTTTATCAATTGTTGGTTTCTATTCTCTGTATGTGTATTTTATGCATACATTCATAATGCTTGATATTATAGTGTGTATTTGTTGATGTGATTAACATTGATCAATTGATATATGGAGCTATTTGTGCTACTGTAGTAGTGTATTTATTAATTGTGAACAACATAAACCATTCAATATAAGGCATTATTAATACGAGTATTATATTGCATGCACTTTTTGGTAACTATTATCTAACGGCAACCAGAATGATACAGATAATCTGAACTAATTTCATGTTTTTTTCCCCAGGAAGACCAGTCAGCGAGGGACACATGATGCGTATGTTTAGTTGATCACACTTGTCAAAATTCTGTGCTGGCGTTCCCGGCGCACCGGCATCTCACATCTTATAATGATTTTATTTAGACTTTTTAGGTTGTTTTATGCATACATCTTTTGCCTTTTAACAATGAGATTTTTATATGTACTTTGAAGTGATGAATTATGTAATATGATGTATGTTATTATCTTTGATGGCCTAAGTCCTAATAACATTTTTGGAACTGGACTTCTACACCACTCTCCAACATTCGGCCTAGGCTCTCGCTGAACTTGTACAGTCCTTCCCTTCTCAATCTCTCTGCACGCATACCACTCAGTCACTCGATATACAGAAACAGGTATAAAGGTTCTCTTTCACGGGCCACTGCCGTGCCAGCCTTCAGCGACAAAGTGGACGATAGGGGGGGGGGGATGAGGGGGCGGGGGAATTCCCCCTTCACCTGAAAACCTTAAGGATCTCTGTCAACGTTAGTCCTTTTGTTTGGATCAGGATTCCCCCAGCAAGGACTGAGCATACCATCTTGCATCAGGGATTGGGCTATCCTTTCTTGCGGTGGAGTCCCTTTCTCCACCCATAGGCAGGTGGGTTGCTAGGCCTCCATTCACTTTCTTTCCTTTTTCTGGATCTCCCCCAATCAGATTCAGAAGAGTGACTTCTCAGGTGCTCATTTCCAGAACGTTTTACCAGCGTCTTGTCTCGACCCCCTCCCATTTGGGGCCTATGTATACCTTTAGAGGTTCAAGTTTTGGGCCTGGGTTCTGCATACCTCCCCTCGGATGACACCGGTGTGTATCTTGATGGAGGTATTTTCTCCTAGCCCCCTAAAGGCTCTTCGAGGGTTTTGAAGAAGTAAGTTTTATTCTGGAAGATCACCTTCAGTTTGGCAGGAAAGAGGAGCATATCTTTCTTTCTTTAGTTTACTTTATTTGGTGCAAAAAGACCATAAAATAAATAAATAACATACAAAATTTCACAGTCATAAAAATTTCTAAAAACGTTAATACATTTTCCGAACACCATGAGCAGCATATATAAAATCTAACACAGCCTAGATTATGTCCATGTTTCCCAAGTCATGTAAGTGGGAGTAAGCAAGTTGGCTAGTTCTAATGCTGTAAGACTGAAATAGCGGACGTAAAAACCTTTTTCTTGGAGCAGTATATAAAGTGCAAAAAAGCATAAAATGTAGTGTACTTTGAGATGTCTTTCGATCACAGCAGCAAGGAGGAAGGTTCTTAAACCAGGTTCCAGCAACTGGGAATGCTACAAAAAAGTGTAAGGTGTTTAGACGTAGTCTTGTGAGTAAAAACCTTTGTCGCTCATGATTAATGATGGTCAGATACAACTTTGGTTGAAGTTGTTGTGTCTCATAATTTGTCCATAGTCTCATTGAACTAGAGGCTGGGTCCATGTCCTGGTTATTCTGCCAGAACAAGTCTTTAACCTTCTTAATGTCCTGTCTTGTTAAAGTATCTGGTTTGAGGAAAAGGTCTCCTAATCCTAATGATAGGAGAGAGAGATGAACATATCTAAGCCAGGGAATATCTAGAGATCGTGACAGAAGGAGACAGTCCTGTATCACCTTTCTACATAGAAGCGCTTCAGGCTTAGTCCAGATTTTAACCCACAGTATGAGAGGTTGAAGTTTTATATAGCTAGATATGTACCTCAAACCTACTTCTTTATGACAGAACTTTACTGATGTAGATTGAGGGACTGATAGCAGCCTTCTTAGAAATTTGTTTTCTATAATCTGGAGCCCTGTACAATCTGCAAGCCCCCAAATCCCAGCTCCAAATGTCGCGGTAGAGAGGCATTTAGAAGTGAAGACAGTCATCATTTCCTTGACAGGTTTATGCCGGAGACTTCTTGCAAACCTAAAAACAGCTTCAATGGTTTTTTGGAATTGTATTGAGCGTATATTAACGAAAAACTTCCAGTTAAAATCTACATCAATGGGGACCCCCAGATACGTAAAATGTGGGACCTTAAGTATCTCATGCCCATTTAGAGTAAATTTTTTCTTTTTTGCTAATTTAGGACCGCACTTCATAACAAATGACTTAGTTCTGTTAATTTTAAGACCAAGGTTCCTCATAAAGGTATTAAAAGCATTCAATAAAATCTGAAGGCCATTTGCTGTCCTTGAAATTAGTACTGCATCATCCGCGTATAAAAGTACAGGGATTGGAGAGTTATTGATAACTGGGGAATCTTTCCCTAATTCACAAAGAAATTTCTCCAGCCCATTTATATACAGGAGAAAGAGGAAAGGGGCAAGAACACATCCCTGTCTGACCCCTTTTTGAGAGGGGAATTTCTCTGTCAAGCCTCCCTCCCGGGAGTAACGGACCCGAGCCTCTGTGCAGGCATGAAGTTTGCTAAGTAATATAACTATGTCTTTATCCACGCCCATATCCAGCATTACCTTCCACAATTTCTCCCTGCTAACTGTATCAAAGGCGCAGGAGAAATCCATAAATGCTAAGTGTATACAGCCCCTTTTGGCTTTAGTATATTTCTGGACTAGAAGTGTCAAATTAAGTTTGTTCGACTGCGCCCACCCCTGGGCGAAAGCCAAATTGTATTTCTGAGAGGGAGTGAGTATCAGCCGCCCATTCTTCTAACTTATTTAAAATCACTCGGCCTAGAATTTTGACTGAACTGTCTAGCAAGGAGATTGGGCGATAGCACAGGGGGTCTGCCCTATCTCCCTTCTTAAAAATCGGGACGATGATCGCTTCTTTCCAGGAGTCTACTAGAGGGCCTACCACGGCCGATCTCATGACGTTGGTTAGCAGAGGTCCCCAAAAATCTGGAAGTGCTTTATATAGGTCAGCAGGAATTCTGTCTGGGCCAGGGGCTTTCTCTGATGGACTATCTTGGATTGCTTGTTTAACGTCATCCACACTTATAATATTACTAAAAGCCAAACTTAACTGATCGTTTCCTGCAGGTTTTAGACAGTTTAACATTTCTAATTGGATGTTAGTCTCTATGGCGAAAGTTTTTTTGAAATAGTCCACCCAAGTCTTGGCTGGAATGACAGTGTCCATGGGCGTCTCATATTTATCGCTCAGTAGTGAAGAGTTAACCACATGCCAGAATGCAGTTGTATCTTTGATTTTGCTTGCAGCCATCAATTCCTCCCACGCAGATTCGCTTAGTTCGACTTTCCTTTTGGCAAGAGCTTCTATATAGATTTTCCTGGCAATCTTAATTGCTTGTAGATCTTTGGGAAATACATTAATTGTTTTTTTTAGCTTGCTTAAGGATGTGGTACATGCGTGGTTAAACCATCTTGAGACATGGGCTTTATTAGCTCGTGAAGGCTGTAGTTTCTCCACCATGTATTTTGTCAGAGAGGAGAATGCACAAATAATTTCATGGGGGGCCTTATTTTCATCCAGAGATGTCATAACATCTGGCCACTTATTCAAGAATAAATCTCTAAAAAAATATTTCTGTTTATCTTCCCCCATTTGATTGTGAGCCCTTTTTGGGACGAGAGCTTCATAGCAGGGTGTCGGTTCCCTCTTCTTGAATCGCTTGTCAGATCTAAATTAATCACAATGGACAAGGGATTATGGTCGCTAAAACAGGTCGGGGTAACCCTGAATTGTCCTGTAATAAGGTATATTTCTCTAGAGTAAATAATATAGTCAATAGTGAAGTGAGTGTCCCCCCTTACAAATGTTGGTATCCCTCTAATAGCGGGTGTGGGAAAAGAAAGAGAATTTACTGTTATCAAAGAATTAAGGGCGTTCCCATACGGGGAGTGTTTAAAGTGTTGAATGGGGCTGTCATTCTCGTCCAGGAGTCCACAACAGTCAAGGAACTCTGGTTCGCACAGATGGGCGTTAAAATCACCAGCCCAGACTATTCTTATATCCTTTTTACTGGAGACTGTTACCTTATGTATTAAAGTCTCCAGACTACTGACCACGCTAATATCCGAGTTATCAAAGGTGTTGTTGTAGTAGTTGATCAGTAGTATATCAAAAGGCTCTTCTAATTTCAGAGATAGGGCCAGAAAAAAAGGGGATATGCCCACAACACGTGCTTCCATCCCTCCAGCCTCCACAGATAAGAAGGTGGCCAGACCACCCCTAGCTCTACCTGCGGGGGCCTTGGTTGCAGGAACACAATATGTGGTATAGCCATTAATGTGTGGTGATTCTGTGAGCCAGGTCTCCTGACAACAAATAATAAAATTTCCCATCACTAGATCTATCCAATCAGGGTTTCCAATTTTTGATTTTAGGCCTGCAACATTCCATGAGATAATCCCTAGGGGTGTCATACCCGGTATGTCGCGTATATCAGGGACTCCTTTAGATTCTAAGGGGGACTGTGTGAGTACGTTTGTCTCCAAGTGGCCTTGCAAGGATAGCTCAGTTACTAATGGTCAATCTAACTGTTCTAGTGAGGTCAGGGTCTCATACCTATTGGATAATGTCAAAGCAGTGTCAGGGGGGTTAGAGGGACCAAGGTTGCTGGGATTCAGATTCCCAAAGTCGGTTGAGTCAGGATAGCATGAGTTTGATAACGGAGGTATAAACTTAGTCAGACGTTGGACTCTTATAGGCCCTACAGATGATCTCATAGATGAGAGGTGGCGATATAAAACATTGACAGTCCAGGGGGTCCTAAAATTTATTATAACACAGTCCCCAGGTGATGTTTTAGGGGATGAGCCAACCCAAGGTACCCTTCTTACAGTTAAAATGTCTCTGTGGAAATCAACCCACCCTCCTGTGTGTTTTCCTACCCAGTGGGTCACCTTATTCAGCAGTGACATGTGGAGCTCGGGTTGGGAGCTTTCCAGTATAGGGGCGTTTTCCAAGATTAAAATATAGGGGGCACATGCCAGTGGTATCCTTGGGCAGGCTACCTGTGTACTTATAATCTCCTGACCCAACCGGCCTTCCCGTTTATTTGTACCCCACTGATACCGTAGGTTTGTAGAGTCCTGTAAAGCCATTTCGTTCAGGGGTTTTTGGGTTGGGTTCTGGGCAGGAGATATTCTAAAGTTCTGATGCTGATGAGTAGGTGGAGCTAGTGGACATTCAGGAATGGAATGAGTGGTCTGAGATTCTGCCCTCGGTGGTTTAGGTTTTATATTTGTTAGTAATTCAACCTTTTGCTCGAGAGTGGCCACTCTCTCCAGAACTGATGAGCATAACTTTTTAATGTCTCTAAGTTGATCTTCAATTTGTAAAAAACAAGTTTTAATTGGATCCAAATTTTTATAGTCTTTTGGCTGTTTCCCTGTAGTTTGTTTTATATTTAGTTTTTTTGGGGTTTTAGAAGGACATTTACTCTTAGTCTTCTTAGTTCCTGATGAAGACTCTCCAAAGCCATCCCTATCTACAGGGAGTCCCACTTGGTGTATGGGGGTACTGCCGTATGGGAGGGAATTATTTGCCTGCCTTTTTTTAAGGGTGGACTCTCTGGAGTTGTAGGAGTAATTAAATCAATTTCTGTTATTACACAAGGGTTTCCTTTCTTGGTCTTACTCAACAGTGATGTTGCCGTCAGAGTCCTTCCCCCCCTCCCCAGCCTTTCCTGTTTTCTCAAGAGACGACTCTAGCTTCTACTCTCCCTATCTCTGTCTCAATGGCACCCATTACAGACGTTAGGTAACTTGTTATTAACCTAGGTGAGGGGGGCCTCCTTAGCGGGTTCGCTTCCCCCACTGACTCCCTTACGTTTTCCCATTTTGACAGGCTAGTCCCTTTATCCAAGATAGGGCACTGTATATTCCTTTAGCAGATATATCAGACCCAGATCCCCTGGCTGGGGGAAAAATAAAACCGAATTATACTCAGACCCTGCTTGGTTCAAATGTTCAAATGTCCAATCACAACCTTTTGCCACGCCGAGTCCTCTGCAGTTGTAGAGCAATGGGGCTAACTTTCACCTTGTGCGTAATTCGCCTATGTCAGTCCTTACGCGAGGCGGGAGCGCGTGTTTTAAATTAGAGTTCAGTACTCCTTTACAGCGGCACCAAAAACGCACTGCTCGAAGACCCCCTTTTATTCTTTTGAGAATAATCGCCGGCACAGTACCTTCAGGTGGCCATGTACATTTGGGTTCTCCAATCCAGACGTCTTTAGATGGATGTCAGGGGGGTGGCCCTGCCCTGCCTCTTCCTGGCAATGACGGGCAAGGAAAGGCAAGGACAGGCCCGCCCTTGGCCCGGGCTTTGCCCGGGCACCTCCCGCGACGTCGGGAGCGCGATCCAAAATTAAAGGGCTCCTGCCCCTCCTCGTCCTCAACTCGCTTCCCGCGACGGCGGGAGCGCGATCCAAAATTAAAGGGCTCCTGCCCCTCCTCGTTACTCAACGCGCTTCCCACGACGGCGGGAGCGCGATCCAAAATTAAAGGGCTCCTGCCCCTCCTCGTCCTCAACGTGCTTCCCGCGATGGCGGGAGCGCGATCCAAAATTAAAGGGCTCCTGCCCCTCCTCGTCACAACGCGCTCAAAGAGGAGCATATATTGAAGGTGCATTGCTCAGAGCATCACCTTAACAGCATCAAAGGAGCAGCGTTGTTTCTGCACCTCTCAGGAATAGTCAGGGAAGAGCATGATCGTAGTTGAGTCATATTTCAGTGTATCGTGTTGGCATGTCTCTTTGGGGTTCACATTTCGGTCATGAACGTTCAGAAAGCGTGGCTCTCGGAGGGGGTTTTGCCGCCAGCGCTCTATAGGCCAGTCATCATGAAACAAGCTGAGAAGTTGGCAGTGGAGAAGTGAGGACGGATCCATCTTTTCAAGGAAGGCCGAGGCATTGGCACCCTCCACTCACTCTAGAAAGCCTACAAAACGGATGATGTTGCATCTTGCTAGGTTTTCTGCAACATCGACCCTCCAGAGCAGGTCTTTTTGATGGTGGTCAGGTCCTTCCCTTGGGGGTGAGCGATGTCTTCAAGTTCTGTTATTCTATCTTCCATTTCCGTCTCTCTATCCGCAACATTCCAAAGAGCTCGCCTCAGGAGTAAGACTTCTGAGATTACTTTCCCTACTTTCGTTTTTAAGGCTGTCCTGGAATACTAGATGCCCGCCATTAATTCTGCATTATTCTGTAAGGCAGTTCCCAAGCTCTCTGAGGATGGTGTCTCCCTGGCCTTAATGCATCGATGCATCTTCCCTTGCTTGGAGGGTTTGGGTTCCTTGTCTTTGGCCTTAGTGCTGGCATCCACTGGGAGGATCTCACCCACTGCTCTCCTCATTTCACCATCACTGACACACCAGAGTGATGTGGGCTCAAGGATTAGGCAGGTTCTCACCTCCAGGCTTGCGGTAGTACCTCAGCGTCCGGGGGACCCGGTCCTCCAATAGGTCAGTGGCATCAGTTGGTAACTCAGAGTGTGGACCTCCCCTCCTCCCCCACTGTATCACACACCATATTCTCTTTATGTTTATTCGTTTTAACTATGGTCCAGCTACAAGCACTCTATTCTTTTTATCTCCCATGTTCAGCGCCGTCCCCTATTCATAGGGGTGTCTCTCACAATCTGGGGCCCAGGTGATATATCAGGCAGAACAGCAGGGCTCACGTACCAGCCCAGGTCAGAGGGGGGGCCCCCACCTAATCTGGTCCTCAAAAAATGTAAGCGGTGGCAGCAGGGTACTCTTATCCCCTGCCCAGCTTCCATCATAGTCTGACACTGAGGCAATACTGCTGTCTCAGGCCATTTTAGGGCCTCACTGCCACCTACTGGACTCCAACAGGCCCCCCGATCACCCACCTCCCCTCCACTGTGAGGAAAGACAAGTGGGATGTGGAGGGAGGGACTCCCCTCGTCAAAGTCCCTTTGCCTAGGCCTCCTAGGTGTCTCCACTCTTGGGGGCCCTCGGGACACGTTAATTGTTCAGGCCCTGTGCTGCCCCACAAGTCTCCCAGGCGCCCAGCACTCACCGATTGGTCTTAGCATTCTGGTAGGGTTCTCCCAGTGGTCGGGTGTGGGTTTTCTCCTCCGGTTGCATGATACTGGTGGCCTCCGGACTGGCAAGGTGTTCTGCTTTTTCAGCCACCATCATTAAAGGTCAATAATGTTCTTTGCCACTGCGCAGGTGGTGGACAGTCGCCACACCACTGCAGCCCCAGATGAGTCTGGGGGAGTCTCTGAATCCTGGGTTGCCTGTGCACCCCTCTTCCATTGTCTGGCAGCTGGGTCTGGCTCCTATACACTTATGCAATCGCCGGAGAGCTGTATGTTCTGTAGTTGGGCTGACTTGTTTACCAACGCAGGGCCCCTCATCAATGCGGGACTCACTTCACAGGAGGGCAGGATGCGGTCTCAAACTAAAACAGGGTAGGATTATGGAGTGACAAGATGGGGGGGGGGAGGATTAGGATTCTCGTGGGCTTGCATGGAGCTCAGACTCTACACGTCTAGTCCGCCATCTTGGTGGCCACGCCCACCCGTACTGTCATTGTTGCGTTGCTGTCTGTATATGGCTTGTGTGTTGGAGGCACTGGTGCCCTGTTGCACTTTGAAAGTCTCCATTTCCCATTGGTCTTCTCTTGGGTGTGGCTCCCCTTCTCTGTTGCCCTCTGAACTGTAGGGTTCCTAATGACTTTGCTGTGTTGTTACCTTTCTTTAGTTGTTGCAGTGTCATCCACTGCTCTTCCAAAAAGGTGTTCCCCACTGAAAGGAGTGTTGATGACATTGGCCTGGACTTCATTTTTCAATTAAGCATGCAATCGTTTTTACCTGTTGTAAGTATTGTGGGCTTTTAACCACGCACACCTCACCCCCTCTCTTCCACTAAAATGTGGGTTTGCCTTTTAAAAATCCCTTGATGTCAATGGTAATTGCTTTACGTTTACCCCGCCCTTGGGTGGTTTTGTTACTGCCTTGCCGATATACTTCAGCGTGGGTGAACTATTTTTTCTTCTGTCTCTTCCCTTCGTGCTCCATGGCCTTCACAGTGCTCACAGCAAAACCCATTGGCGCTATTGAAGCGCTGATCACATTGTTCACACTGTTACCTAATCAGAGTAATTTCTTTTGGCTCTCCCCTTCACGCTCCATAGCGTTCCCAAAAACACTTAGAATTGATAAATGCTTAACTAAAAAAACACAGAAATCTGCAACATGGCTCTCCCGGCACAGCGGAGGGAGCCAATACATCAATATTCACTGCACTTGGAAAAAGTTGTCTAATAATGCTTTGCAAGTATTCTTTTCCAAAACCTTTTTGCCCATAACTGAGCCTGTGGTGGTCCTAGGACAATAGGACCACCACCAAAACGTTCAGCATGACACACACTTCTGTTTAAGTCTTCACTGGGCAAGTGGGACCCCAAAATAATAACCCCTCCCACCATTCAGTCCCTTTTTAAGCTCTCTTATGGCTGGACCTTTTGTTTTACAGCTTGAAGTATTTTATGTTTTAAGGGCCTTAGTAGTGCAGTAGGCCTGCTGGGCCTGAAAATGTGTAAGGCACTACACATAGGGTTAAATATATAGTTGCACTACATTACTTTGTGTCATTCTATGTTCATGTGGTTATGCCCCCTAGGAGCTAATTATCATGATGGGTTTATATGATAATTGTATGTTTTATTAATCTCGCCTTATTGCAATTAGATCCATGATTCAGGCCAGCTTAACATCCTTATAACACTATGACTGTTTGAACACTTGATATGTTTGGGAGAGCCTTCTAGTTTATTTCTCTCACTACTCCTCTGTGGCAGTCTTGTTTTGAGAATTGTGTTAGCCAGCCAACAACTTTGATGGTAAGGTGTTGAAAGTGGTATTCTGTTCCAATGAGCATGACAGATTGAAATTAGGTTGTTAAATGGCAACATTTTCATTTTTGGCTGCAGATAGAGGAAGAAGGTAAATGGAAGTACTTTAGTTATATGCAGGGCCACTGAAAATATGTGGCAGGAAAAGACCAATTTATGATGCAAGAAAAGTCCAGCTATGAATTTAAAACGCCAATAGCTCTAACTCAAGCAAATGAGACTCATTGCGTTGCAAATGCTTGTTGAAGCCTCAAACTCGCAGCTGGCGTGCTTTCTCAGGGTTGTCCCGGCCATCATCTGTCTGCTCCCAGTGTACATGGTGTCCAGTGCACATTTTAGGCAAGTGTTAGCGATGTGCTTCCCTTTCTCCATAAGGGAGGCTGCCCTCCTCTGATACTGCTCTGGTAGGTGTTTCATTAGAACTGCCATCTCCTCCCAGTGCTGGGCAGGCATGCTTATTATTCAGGACACTGGCATTTGCAATGCTCCATTGTGTTTCAGCTCCCCTTTTAAACCTCCTCCCCACCATTTCCATTCTTTTGCTCTCTTTAACAAGGGGTGGTACAGAGGTAGTTGATACATTTTCCCTCATCCTCGAGGTGGCCACAATGAGGGAGTCCGCTAGCGCATTACCTCAGATGTATGCAGGGACCTTCGAGGACTGCTTATATTTCTTTTTGATCCTGGTTGTCACCGGCCTGCAGGTAGCTGGTTCCTTGAAGGCCTCTCCCCACTGATCTAGGATGCTCGGGACCATGGACAAGTACTGGCTTTTACCTTGTGAGGGTAGTAGTGTATCTAGTAGAAAACATGTCTGTGATTATAACTCCTCCAACTGAACTCCATACTTGTCTGCTGCTCTCTTTAATATCTGGCTGTACATGAGAAGTCATCCAGAGGCAAAGGCCTCTGTATCTACTCCCTCCTCAGAGATTCGGCGTCACGATCCTGTCATTGTATCTTGAAACCTTCTGATCCTACAGTTTCTTGGAACAGACTCTGGGTCCTCTTCCTCATAGAAGATTTCCTGTTCCTCTTCCTCTTGAGGTTCTGGAGCCACTGGAGATTCCAATTAGCCAGAGTCTTTCTCCTCCTCTGAGTGTTCCATCGAAGGTCTTGACAGGATACAAAAATCTCAAAGGCATGCATGGAAATCTTTTTTCTGAAGGATCTCGGCCATTTTGGCCTTGAGCTGCCTTTTCTTTCACTGCATCTCCAGTTCTTCGGCGTGGAGTGCAGCAACTGGTTACTTTTTCAGCATCGAGGTCTCAGCTGCTGGTGTTTCGGCTGGCCCCTTCTTAGGTTTCTATCGACTATGGTCATCTTTCGATGTCAGCGTCATTTCTGAGGCGCACCCCCTGTGATATCCCTGGTAGGGGTTCTTTTGACCTTGGCCTGCCTTCGGTCAGCGAAAACTTTGGCACCGAGGAAGCCTTTTAGAATCTAGAGTCCGATGTTCAACACTCGCTCGCACCTTGTTTCTTTAGTGTTACCCAGGGGCGCTTTTCTTTGTGTTTCTTGTGCTCACGCTCGACATCGATGACATTCTTTTCAAAGTCTGATTACCTCTCCGTTACTTAATGAACATATATGACCACAGCACTCAAAAAGTTAGAAATAAGAGAGTACAGGTACAAGCTTGCGTGTAGCAAATTGTTAATGAAATGTTCAGTACTCTTCTTGGTGTTCCAGACATTTGTTTATTTGGATCAATTCTCGTACATCCAGAAATACAGTCAAACAGGCACAGCCAACACGTATTTTGTCACAACAGTGACTTCATCAAGGCTCGACTGGTAGTGTGTGGACGGAATATCCAAAAGAGGCAAGGTACGGTAGCACCTAGGGGACTGTGTCCTTAAATGTTGGAAGAGGAAGTCCATTCTTGTGTGTCGATCCAAAGAGTATGGTGACTCTAGGTTAAAGTAGTAATGACCAACAAAATTTGTAAGTACATCCCAGGTAAGCGACGGTTTGGAGGACCTTGGTAAGTCCGAAAGAAGGTGTGCGGGAGCTTGTCGTCGTGATAGAAATGTACCTCTCCATTACCTCCTTCGGCGATGTTGTCCTCTTCCTCACTAAACAATCCGAGGTCCGATGGTTTTCCTCTTGCCCCTGCAAGGCATAGAACTGCCTCTTTTTGCTTCTCCCTTGCTCTCAGCTTTCTGGGCTTGAACCCTGCACAAGCCTCACAGCCATCGGTATTGTCATCTTGTGGTAGACAAAGATTACACACCTGGTGGTTGTCCTTCTGGGCAAACTTGTGGTGGCACTCTGGGCAGAAGTAGATGTGTTCTCTATGTCACTCAGAGCAGGGGGCACTTTGCCCTTGCATTCTCCTGCTTTCTCTCACCCGCTGTTCATGTACTCCACTTACTTCTTCAGTGAAGATCGGTCAGTTCTTTTGGACGAAACCCCTTTCCGACTGCTGTGTTGATGTTTTTTCCTCTGGAACTTTGACTATGTGAACCTTTGTTTTATTCGAAGAGTGGGGAGGCTTCTGCGAAGCTTCCAGACCTATTTGAAGGTGACCATGTGCAGAGGCTTCCAGGAAGGACATCTGAGATCAGGAGCGGCAGGACTACGCACCAAATGGTCAGGACAGTCCATGCCTAACAAAAAAAAGAAAGGAAAAAAAAGAGAAGAAAGAGGGAAAGAGAAGAGACTACTACAAGAGGAGAGGTATGAACCCAGCCACTAGATGGCAGACTAATGCACAGCAAGTGAATCCAAAGAACATTCATGCTGCAAAACTGGAGTATTGGAGGCATCATGTATGAGCAAAGACCCCAGCAATGTCCTGCAAAGCTTGAAGCACTGAATGAACGGGACTACTTTGCCAATGAGAAACCACATTAGAAAATGAATAAAGGTCAGATTCAGTTTGGTAAGGCTGGAAACAAGTGGTTGGATGCAAGCTTGAGTTTACAGAAGAGTGAGTGGTGAGAGAATGTATTCAAGTCTGTGGGTGTATTTCCCCCAACTGATGGTTATTCAAAGAAAAACAAAATAAAAGAAAAATTAATTAAAAATGAGACAAAAAGTGAGAATAAGTAATTCTGAGGGAGAGGATGAGTTCATGAATAGGCTGTTGTATGAAGCAAACCTACCCTGCATAATGAGACTCGTGCAAAAGAGAATTGAGAGGAGACGAAGGGCACAGGAACTAGCTTCTAGGTCATCTTCAGAAAGAGATGAAAATGGTAGTTATTAATATTTTTTAACTTAGAGAATTTGGATCAAACAATGCCAACAGGGATTTATATTAAAAAAATGTCAACATTTTTGGAAGGTGAATTAGTGTTTTTGATTGCAGAAGCAGGAAAACATGTTTTTATGCATGTCAAAAACCTGAGAAATTGGCTGAAACACTGCAAGTCGATTTATCTACAAAGAGAATTTGCGAAACATTTACAATGAGACTGACAATGTGATTTGCAAAAATAAAAGATTAAACCTTTACAGGACAATATAAGAGAAATACTTAAAGTGATCAGAGGGTGGAAAAACGTGACAAGGTACAGAGATGAATGGACAGACGTTTCTGGCAAGTATGAAAAGTACACAAAAAAACAAGAGTAAATCAAAAAGAGATGGAAGTGCTTCTGAGTGTAAAGTGGATGCTGAAAAATGTTTCAGTTAAAACAAGTGCCTAAAGGAGCGGATGTGCAAGTACCATAGACACGCAAGGACATGTAAACATTTACAAATAATTTTTTAGAAGTTTAGCCAGGAAAGTCCTCTACTGAGGTAGAAAGATTTGTGACTATTTTGAAGGTACTTCTAAAGGCAGAGATTTTGATTGTGGTACCTATAGATTTGTTGAGTGAGTGTAAGACCGTATTAAAGAGGCCAGATCTAGGATCACAAAAATATGGTCCTCTTTTCAAGCAGCAACAGATTATCATGCAGAAGTATGCTCAAGTAACTGAGCATTTCAAAGGAAAGGTACCACTGGAACAGGTTCATTTGTCAAAAATTATGAGAGCATTGCAAGATGCAGATGAGTCAATATATGTGTATTAGGAGAGATTGATGGAGATTTACAGGCAGTATAGTGGAGTTAAGGATCTGCCCCAAAAAAAAAAGGTCAGGATTAGTTTCAGATTGTATATTGGGATTGTGCCTGGATGTCAGTAAGCATATTCAGCAGTGTGTGATGTGCTAGAAAACAAAATTGTATGACGAGATAATAGGCTTCGCAAAGTATGGAATCGATTTGTTTGATATGAAAAATAAATCTACCAAGGAGAAGTTGATGGCACCTCGGACAAAGTTCTTTCAAAAAGGTGGTCAAGAAGCTTTTCAAACATCAGTGATGGTATGCAATCTGTGCAAGATGAAAATGGTAGAGGTAGAGGCTTAACTGACAACATGAATAACATTAATAATTCTATAATGGACAAGTGAATCGGAAGTGTGTCACATTTGTGGTAAAGAAGGTTACCGGAAACAAACCTGTAGATTTAATGTGAAAATATTTCAAAATGAGTCACAATTAGTGCCTCAAATGCAATAAAACATGAATTAAATAGCACAGAATGTGATGATCCTGTTAATGGTCCCTACCTACCGACCTTTGTGCAGGATTTGCAAAACGTAAGGCAGTTCAATGAGAATATCCCTTTGCCCCAGACATACATCAATCTATACAGAATAAAAAGGTCAGAATTTCAGCCAAATTTAAATATGCAGAAAAACGTTCAGTAATTAGTGATAATTTTCCACAATTTGCAGCCATACTCAGAGATCCTACAGGACTGAGTCCAGAACAATGGCGGAGCCCAAGAGAGGTGGAGTACTGCATGCTTGGTGCAGTTCTAGAGGTAGTCCTGGGTGGTTAATATGTGGAAGGAAAAGTTAATAGCCACAGTGTATCAGTGCTACCTGACCCACAGTTAGATCGATGGAAGGGCCCAACCTACCATTCTCAGGAAAAGAAATTCATATTGTAGGCATTTTAAGTAAACAAGTGAATAATGTGTTGGGAGGAAATGTTTGTTAAAATTGAAGGTGCGTAGGAGCACATTGTCTCACATCACAGCACAGTTCTCCACTTTGAATGTGGTAAATGCTGCACCAGGTTTGCGCTTACTTGAATTTTAGCTGTAGTTTTTTTTTTTTTTTTTTTAACCAGAGTTGGTGCAGATAGTGCTGTACATCTCTAGACACGTGTCTAGGGATGGGTCCTCATTTTTGAAATATTGCAGAAATGTGTGTCAACGGTGTGTAATCCACCAGCAAGCAAATGTGAGGAGGATGACCCCAGTGACTGAGTCACATGGGTAAATGAGATGGCCCTTTCACAAGGCCTTAGATGGATTTCATAGAGCTGCCACCCTGAAATGGACTTAAATATATTTTAATGATCAATCGGTTGTTTTCAAAATTAATTGAGGCATATCGAATTAGGAGATGTGACTGTTAATTCCAAGACACAGCTTCCCAACTTCTACAAGATCAGATAACTCAACTTCTTTTAAAAATGAGATTAAAAGGGTCCCGTGCTCAGCAGTGAAGATTGGGCAAAGGTTGTGTTGTAGTTACCATCCATAAGCATCAGGCGTAGTGGAAAGAGCTAGTGGTACAATGAAAGCAAAATTGTCTAAAGTGTGTCCAACATCCATGAAACTGCCAAACGCTCTTGATTACACACAGCAGAAGAAGCACTCCACGTGGAGTAATGGCGCTACCACCACACAAGGTTTTGCTGGGGAGAGACATGAAGTTCCCTGGTATTCCATCAACTGTGCTTCTGAATATTAATGATGATCTTGTTCTGGATATTGCA
Organism: Pleurodeles waltl; assembly: GCF_031143425.1. Lineage (NCBI taxonomy): Eukaryota > Metazoa > Chordata > Amphibia > Caudata > Salamandridae > Pleurodeles > Pleurodeles waltl. Next base: position 338,279,908 of record NC_090450.1, on the reverse strand, counting down.
AAGGTTTCACTCATTTGGTATGTTTATCTCTTACCAGCTGAAGATTGCTACAACTGCAGCAAGCAATAAACCCTTCCACGACATGGAGACTGGGTCGTGCTGAAGAAACATGTTCTGAAATCCTTCCTTCAGCTATGTCTAAAGTGCCTTACCAAGTCACTGGTGAATAACACTGCTGTGAAGTGTGGAGGTTTGTTGCATTGGATTCACACATCTTACACAACAGTGTGCGGACTGCAGATGAAGCAGTGACACAGCCTGCAGATTCACAGAGTCAAGCTCAAATTCACAATGTGGGTCTGGGGGCTGGGTTAACTCTGATAACCCTAAGATCAAATCAAAGTGTTCCAGTTGCAAATTCAGACACAAATGAAGAGAAATATAAGACAGGTAATGAAAATGAACATGAAGACAAAAGCGTGACTCAAGTTGAATAGTCTGAAGGAGTGAGAGAAAGAAATAGAGCATTAGAAAAATGTATCAGTCTGAAGAGACATGAAGAAAACAATCACCAGAAGCAGTAACAGATATGAATGACAAAATTAGTAATCAGAAGATTAACAAGAATAATGAATGGGTATATCTGACAAAACTTGTGTCAGAGGAAAAAGACATTGATCTGACAGATTTTCGATTTCTACTTAAAGAACCTCCAAGAATCAGAACATGAAGCGAGTCTAAATATGAACACTGAATAATTTCCTGATGAAGAAACTGAACTTTATTATTATTATTTTTTTAGAAAGTAAAGTGCACTCACAACTCTCTTAGATTAAGAATTGTTATTTTTGTCTTTAACTTTCGCACATCACAAATTATAGTTGAAGATTGCTTTGTCACATACATAATAGATTCCTGTCTGCAAAGCTTTGAAGAACTATTCTGCACGTCTTTAAAAAAAAAAAAAAGAACAAGAAAAAACTAACTGTTGAAGAATAATATTTGTTTGCATTGTTTGAATATTTAATTGTGTCTGTTGCTTAAAGGACAATTTTCATTATTGCAAAATATTAAGCCTGTCAATTGTTGGAGAATGTTTACATTTTTTTTAGACTTAAAATAATAAGGAGGCTCTTTTTAACAGAAAGAAGATGGCTTTATGTACATGGAAATTGTGCTTGCTTCTTAAAATATTTTGTATTCTGCTAATATTAACTGGAATCTTTTTCATCCGAGATGTTTCAAGTCATACAAATAATATACAGCATAAAAATATTACTAAAGCTAGCAGGTTTAATCAAAGAGACAGTTTTAACGGAAAATATGCATAAAATGCTCATGCTAATTTGCTTAGTGTTTACAACGAAATTATAAATATTTCTAATTATTGTATCTGCACACATATACAATATTGTGTTTCAAATGGTGACACATACATGAGGATTCCTTTATCATCTGGGTTATGTTCAGTTAATTTTAGTTTATTGATGATTTAAGACTTTTTAGAAAAATATGAAGGCTATGTTTCTGTAGATGAAATACCTTGAATAGTAAGTTTAGATTTCTCCATTAAAAATATTAGACCCAAAATGTCTTAAAATGTAATTACTAATGGAAAAAATGAGAAGTGTGTGCAAGTTGACTGATGACAAACAATTATATCACAGAACATAATGAAACAAAACTGCAACTTTCTAACAGTAGGGTTGATGGAATAGAGTTTCATTTCAAAGATAACACTAAAGATGAAGAACTCATATCACAGATTTAGTATTTCAAAATAGAAGAAATGAATTGCGTGTATGACACCAATGAGGAGTGATAGATGGGCTACTTCAGCCAAGACTGCAGTAAATGTATGCAGCTGTTATTATATAGTTGATAGAAATGTTATATTGAGTCAAGACCTTATATTTGGAGGCATTTATCAAATTTGTAACAATATAGCTTATTTTAATATTCTAAGTAATTGCGTAGGTTTATGTTATTTAGCTTTGGTATTCCCTAAGATAAACCATGTAAACAGGCTGAATGAAATGAGTAAAAAACAATTATAAAAGAGTGACATGTGACCATGATAAAGCTATTTTTAGATGTGTAAAGTGTGCTGATTCCCTCTACTGGTGTGGATCTAAATGATGCTAAGTTTAGAAAGTTTTATGCTTTGGCAGAAGTCTTGGCTACTAAAACCGCAGGGACATTATCTAAAATAATGAAGACAATTTTGCTATTCATGCAAATGCGGTGCAGAATATGCTTGATTTAGATCAACTTTTGGCAAAAGAGCGTGATGTGTGTCATTTAATCAAGGTTCGGCAATGTTGTACATTTTTACCAGGGCACTGCATGTGCATTAAAAGGTATACTGATGAAATAACTACCATTTCAAGTCAAATTAATTTTTGGTAGAAAATGTTTTGCGGGAAACAACTGGTGAATTACTCAGTGAAATTTACAAAGGATGTAGGAAGACGGGTAAAAGATTTATTGAGATTGGTGTTCACTAAAACAAAAAGTAACTATATTAATCATTATAATTTTTATCATAATTGGTATAGCATTAATATTTGTGCTTTTGGAAGCAATTTGTTTCAAAGGCAGTTTAAGATGTGGGGGTGAAAGGAAGAAAAAACAGGCAAAGAGAAAAAAGGAGGAGATCAAACTTAGTTTATATTGAAAGTGCACAACACTTTGAAAGCTTTACAAAATGAGAAATGAAAGGAACGAACAATAAGGAATGAAGTGCTATAGCGTACTGTAGTGTAGTGTGATATTTATTTCATAAAAGTATTAGGAGGGGAATTGTTAGGGTGTTTTTACTAAATAGAAAATAATGCCTAATTTTGTTTAGCTATCTGACTAGGCCTCAGCCAGCTTTCGCTGACATCTATTGATATTTGCATGAAGTAAGGTGAACTTTTATCATTTAATGAAATGAGCTTTTTACATGTACATCTGCTACGTGCTTTTCCATTTTTTTTTTAAACTGCTAGCCTAATTCATGGTCTCTGCATTAATAAATTGTACTCTTTATGTTTCTCTCAAGGAAGCCATGTTCAGAAACTTCCTGTCTTTGTAACATTCAAGGTGCTTTACTCGCACCTTTCATATAGACCATTCATTAGTTGGTCTCTTTATTGTATTTCTGTGTTATATAAACATAATTTCATACCCGTCATTTCCTGTGCATACCTCATTCATTAGTATGCAGTAGAAGTAGTTGTTCCTAGATGTATGTTACTGAATGCATCTTACGGATTAGAAAATTAACTGGCTTACTCGAATGATGCATTTCTGGTTCAACCCTATTATGTCACATCTCACCACTGAATGTGTGTGGTTTTCCTGCCTAGAGCAGATGATATTTTTGAGATATGTCTCAGATCTTTCTGGGTCTCTTAGAAGGCAGATTCTGTGTTACTTTGTTCATTGACTTATTACATAGATTTTCTTTGGAGGCAAATTCTAAATCAGTCCTCATGTTGAGCTATACTTATTTCTGGCTATCGCCTTTCTTCAGACCCGACACTAGTCTTCCCACAGAATAACGGTAAATGTATTTATTAGTTCGATATGTTGCCAACAAGGCAACACAAACATTACACATTACTATATAACGCTTAAAAACCTTCAAAAATTAATTTCATATATTTCAATACATATAACACATTCCATAAAAAGAGATAATCAATTCCACTTATCGACCAAAAATATCCAGATAAAACAATTAGCTAAAAACAAATGAAATTCACAACATCATAATTCATGGGCTTATAAAACAATTGGAAATTCACAATAGGAAAACTTGCCAGTCAATGTATTAATGGTTCTGATACAATAGATCAAAACTGCCCATCACGATCTCATATTGTCATATCTATACAAGCATTTGCAATGCAATGGTTCTTGCTTTTGCTCGCGTTAGAGCTATTAGCTTTGTAACTTACTAACTGGACTTTTCTTGCCATATAAATTAAAAATGAAAAGTAAAACAGTTGACAAAAGCAAGCCGATTCAAACCGCCACGGCTGCTATGAGCACGAAAGAGACACAAAAGGCAAAGCAAGTTTGCATGCAGTAAACCGTATTGGCAAACGTGCAATTTATCTTGTAACAGGGTTGATGGCAAAGGCGGTAACAAAACTGTCTCAAGGAGGACAAACGTAAAGCATTTACCAATCATAACAAACGATTTTTGAAAGGCAAGCCCATGAACGAGTGATAGTGATGCACGTGTGGTGGGTGTGGCTAAAAGCCCACAGAGATTACAACACATCAGAGTGCTTGCTCGCTCGACCTAAAAAAATATGTTTTTTTTTTTACAAGGTCTTGAATGCGGTGAACCTCAAACTCAAAAAAATCCTAAACTTTTTGTATTGCTCATAAAAGTTACACATAACATAATAAATGAGCAAGTGTAGGTGGGAACTGTTTACAAAAAGGGCAAAGCAAAATATCCACATTATTCTGATTTGGCATCCTTTACTGTGCAAAGGCTGGCACCTTTCCAAGTCTAACCTTAAGTAACCATCTTCTGACATAGGCATTCTTTACATCACATAAATAATGTTGTGGAGCACACCTATAACCAATTCCCAATAGGTGGAGCAATGTATTTCTTTTAGCCACATCATAGATACAATTTCCAGATTTATTGCGAATCACACCTTTTACTATCCTCTTCAGTTGTATATAAAATTGATATCAAACAATAGTAATATATTTAGACAATCCTTGATGCTGGTCAGATTTATGCTCCAAGGTGCTGTTAAATGTAACTGTAAGTTATCATTACTTGACAGCCTCAGCAAAACATCATCTGCGTTATCAAGACAGGCCCAAAAATTAAAAATCTTTTGCTGATATTTAAATATTTTATTAGTCGAGCCAAGCTCAAGTCTCAATGCACTGTTAACAGTGCCATTCGGGAGACCTAGTCATCTTTCCCATCCCTCATTTAAATAGTTGGCAAACAAAATATTTTTCCCATGAGGACTTCACAGCCATACAAGAGCACCTATAACACAGACTATCCTTGTAAATCTTTATATCTTTTCATCCCTCTAGCATAATAGAAACCATGAAACTTACCATGGAACCGATAATTGATTACAACTATATTTGTGTGTCTATCTCTCAAACCATCCAGTCCAAAACACTGCTAGTGGGTGCACTTCAAGCAAACAAAATCTCTTGTCACTCACAACACTACACTTTTTCTCAAAAAGGACCAAAACAAATATAATGCCCTGCCAACGCAGCACGCCCCATAGCGTAGAGTGCTACCTGTCTGAAAATGTGCTTTGCCGCCACACAGTGAGGTTATGAGGCATTATATAAATGCTATAATACCCTTAGAAGGACAAACAGAGGCTTTTGAAAAGCATAAAGAAAAGTATGGGAACTGTGATCCTGTGTATAATGGGGGCATATTCAGCAAGTCTGGAGGTGGGGCACGGATAGGGCTAAAAAGAACAAAATAGTTGGTAACTCTTTGTTGGCCTTTCACCTACAAATAAAATATAATGCACACAGCTTAAATGAAAAATAAATGCAACACATTTATTTGCGGGAAATGCATTTTTCTGGTAGAATAACTCTCTGGTTAAGGCAATCACTTCCGGTGTCTGTGGTTTTGCCTGGACGGTCACTGATCTGAATTCTGGGAGGGGCACTGAGGAAATAGTAATGTGTATTTATGGAGCTAAAAGATCCAAGTATGTGACAAAAAACATAGTGGAATAAGCCATAAATTCGAAAAATGTACTACCTACAGTTTTTAAGTTAGGTTGCTCACAGTGTAAATAGGATGTCACAAACTATGCAAGATATTGCTTAAACGTTTACGGTGCCTTCAAAAGCTATGTCTGTAGTAACATTCTAATTGTAAGTAGTACAAACCTTTCTATAGGTTTCCATTAAGAGTACAAATTGTCACGACTCAATCTTGTGCCCTGCCCTATGTATGTTGGGTATTACTCGCCAGCCTCGTGTCACTCCTCCCACTTTCTTGCCTTTTCGTCTCAAATGCTCCATGACTCCCCCCCAACCCGCTAGGACTGAACCATTGACCCACCTGTGTGTATTGCTCTGCAAGCTTCATTTAGTTTGCATCTGTAGATATCACATGCTCTCTTAGGATAGTCATGTTTCCACTGTGAACCACTGGGTTGTACCATCATGCATTTGGATTCAGTCGTACTTGTCAATTATCATTTGCAACTCCTCCCTGTTAATACATGCCCATTTGTATGCAGCACGTGACTTTCCCCAGGATCCTTTGGAAGCATCCACGTGAGGTATGTGCCCTTCTAGAACACGCTTGGCTTCCTGCATAAATAGCTTCTCTGAACTTGCTTCGGGGCTTGGCCTTGTACTGGTATCCAAACCTGCACGAGCTTCCGTCAAGTTGTGTGCCAGCAGCTTCCATGCACTCACCTCCTGAGTCGCCTGGCTCTCCCATGTTCCTGATCAGCACAAGTTCAGTCCCTGCCCTCATCTTCCAAGTAGCCCGAACCTTCCACACTTTGTTCCTGCGCAACCATATTTCTTCACCGTCTGCCAAGTCTTCCTGAAATCACCAGACATTCCAGTCTTCCAGATCCTTTCCGATGACTCCGAGATCCTGACTCCCGAGAACCCTCTTGTGTCTCTCTCCATGAGCTAAGAATCCACCTTTTCTCTAATTTTATCAATGACCCTTCTGCTACCACCGAATTCCTGTAGAGTGCTTTCCAGGTTAAGTACTTGTCCCCTTTGGTAGCCATTGCAGGCTTGTCTGTTATCTCCTTGCTTCTGCCTCTGGACTGAACGGTGTTGCTCATGGACTAGAGGCTGTCTCCAGAACCAATTTATACTTCTAATTCTGTACCAAGTGTAATCGTGTTTTCTAGCATACATTGGGAATGTTTATGACTCCAGCCTTGAACTGGGTGTTGCTGTGTTTTCTAACATACCTTAGGAGTGTTTGCCTCTCCAGCTTTGAACCGAGAGTTGTTGTGTTTTCTAGTATATCTGGGGAGTGCCTCAATTCCAACTTGTCTATTCAAAAGTAACCTTGTTTCCAGATTGCCTGGGAGTGCCTCTTAACTCCAACTGATGTTCCCAGCACAACGTGGTGTCATGAAGTAAACTTGTCTCACTTATGGTTGTGTTTTCAAGTGTAAATCAGCATACAGTGTAATCTTGAGAGAGACGATAACTCCAACTTTGTATCAAGAATTCTGTTTCATGTGAATTTACATAATCAAGTTCTAACCTATGTATATAGCACTACCTTGGGAGAGTCAGTATCCCAAACTTGTGTCCTGCCTGGTCTTGTATCGAGTTCATGTCATTCCGAATGCAACCAAATTCTAAAAGTAACCTGGTCTCAAACATACCTTGAGTGTGTTTAACTTCCAACTTATGTGCTCAGATGAACCTGGTTTTCTATTTCCTGGTGAATGTCTCTACTTCCAAAATAGGCACTTAGTGCTGGTTTTGGAGTGCCATTAACTCCAATCTATGTTCTGAGTTTTCCGTGGAGCGACATAACTCTATCTAGTACTTCAAGTTCTTCTTCGAGAATTCCAGAAGATTCAGGTCAGGAATCTGATTTATCTGCTCCCATGTTATGATTACTTAAGAAACCTGTAGGTGTAAGGAAATTGAAAATATTGTATTGTAAACTGTTTAGAGAGTGTATGCGTTGATAGTAATGGCCTCTTCTTGTTGTTTCCAGTACACTGTGTTTTCACAATAACTAGGAGTGCTGATCCGCAAATCCTATCTTCAATCAAATCCGAAAGTCAAAACTCGACAACCCTGTTAAGCTGAATAGCACTGTCACACAGCAGAACGAGTACACCACGTTCTCGTTTATTATTTTTTCCCTTTCCCCCTTCTAGAAGTTGGCGGATACTAGGAGTATTATCCCTGGACCTAGTTTCTTCTTGACTTTGGAGTGGGGGCCTCGCCTTGGCTCCAGTGTCGTCCCCCGGGATTGGAACCAGGTGAGAGTGTGATACAGATTCTGTCAATTAAAGCCTAGCTTGGCTCCCAGGCTGCCTTTAAATTTGCTGATTAGCCGTTTGCACACATTACATTTCTTACTGGCAGCAGGCACCCTAGAGAGGCTTTCTTGCCTCCTCTCACTGCATGTAGAGCAATCTCTTCTTCCCCCGCACAACCTGCTGCAGGACAAGCGTTCAGGAAAGGTTGTTTTTTTAATAAAAAGTATGGGAACTGAGCTGTACTGGTCAAGTTTCATAACCATATTTTCTGCTACATGATGTGCCACAGTATTCGAACAAAGCTCCTCCCTGGGAAGAAATTCAATACTACCATCGTATGCATGCGAACACGTACCCAACTTGGGTGGAAAAAGTGCAGAATACATGCAAACAAAAAGGCACAGAAACACAGGGGAAGGCATAACACATGGAAAGCTTGACAAGGCACGAAAGCGTTATGGTTTGAAAGTTCTATTCAAACAAAACATAAAAACACTGCCTCTAATTTTTAGCAAATGGCGTTGATGGCTGCCCAAAAATAGGTGTTTGAAGCGAGGGGACGGGTTAGTGCTGGTTCAACATCCTTGTACTTTGCACAGACATTTTTAACACACTTTCAGACACAAACTTCCACCTCTCCCTAAAGCAGCACACTGTACCTGGGCTTTCTATACCACTCGCCATGATCGAAACGGGCTGCTTTCTTCAAAAGATATTATGTATTTCTGATATTTGTGACAACACCAAGCAGCAGTGCGTGTAAAGGACTCGGCGCTTCTTCCTATGAGGAAATGGTGTATACTGCTCGCGAAGCGAGCTCCGCCTACTCGGTGTTGTTAGTCACGTGAATGAAACGACCTAGGCTGAGTTTGGACGGCTACCGCTCTTGCTGACATAATACTCTCGATAGCGACCTCAGCACTTAACAAGAGTATTACGTAGATACATACTCAGACTACGGAGCACGCTGGATGATGCGCATACTAATTACTCAGAACTAATTCCTTAAGTGGAGAATGTATTGAACCTTCTTAAATCTGAAAAGGAGAGCACTCGGTCTTTCAAGGCAGCCTCTGCATTCCTATCGGTGAGCGGAGCAACAAATTAAAGGGGCGACCCAAGCCAGAATCGGGGCAAGGGTATGCTTTTTTTCCTGAGTTCTTGCTCTATCCGACCTAGAAAATATTTGGCATTTAAATCGCGTAATAAACGTAAAAATATGATAAAGATTCTTCAAAAAAAAAATGTATTTAAGAACCAGAAGCGTGTCACTTTCGTACACTGCTATATATTCAGGGTCACTGGAATTATGCGAATGACTGGCTACAGCGTTTTTCGCATAATTATGATTCAACTGCATTTGCCACATAATCCATCACCGGCTGCATAAATTGCAGATTTTATATTAAAAAAAAATGTCTACTTCAAACGGTTCAATGCAACGTGCTGCAGTGCCGGTAAATGCAATTTGCAAAGTATGACTGGTCACATTTCTGCAGTTTATTTCTATGTCTGGGTGTAAAACTGGTATAATTAGGTGCAACTGTGCCCAGACAGTGTTACCATGTGTGAAAATGATAAAATGAAGAAGTGATGCTATCAGAAAATGTGCTGCTTTACAGTAATTGGAGTGGGTCAGATTGTTTTGGTTTAGAGTCGGGCAGATTGTTTTGGATTGGGGAATGGGGCAGATAGTTTCGGATTGGAATAGATTGGAGTGGGGCACATTGGTGTAGGGGCAGATTGTTTTGCATTGGAGTGGGACAGATTGTTTTGGACTGCAGTGGGTCAGACTAGATTTGGGTAGATTGTTTTGGATTGGAGTGGGGCAGACTGGAGTGAGGCAGATTAGAGTGGATTGGATTGTTTTAGCTTGGAGTCAGGCAGATTGTTTTGGATTGGCATGGGGCACATTGTTTTGAGTTGGAGTGGGGCAGACTGGATTGGGGTAGATTGTTTTGGGTTGGAGTGGGGAGGACTGGAGTGGGGCAGAATGGAGTGAGGCAGAATAGAGTGGGACAGATTCGAGTGGGAAAGACTGTTTTGGATTGGAGTCAGGCAGATTGTTTTGGACAGGAGTGGGGTAGATTATTTTGGATTGGAATAGACTGGAGTAGGGCAGATTGTTTTGGTTTGGAGTGGGAGAGATTGCTGAGTGGCAGAATGGTCTGGGGTGGATTGGAGTGAGGAAGATTGTTTTGGACTCGAGTGGGGCAGTTTTGGATTTGAATAGATTGGAGTGCAGTGTAGGAAAGTACCATCTTGCCTGGCATGTTACCCCCATATTTCACTGTATAGATGTTGTTTTAGTTGTATGTGTCACTGGGACCCTGCCAGCCAGGGCCCCAGTGCTCATAAGTGTGCCATGTATGTGTTACCTGTGTTATGACTAACTGTCTCACTGAGGCTCTGCTAATCAGAACCTCAGTGGTTATGCTCTCTCATTTCTTTCCAAATTGTCACTAACAGGCTAGTGACCAATTTCACCAACTTACATTGGCATACTGGAACACCCTTATAATTCCCTAGTATATGGTACTGAGGTACCCAGGGTATTAGGGTTCCAGGAGATCCCTATGGGCTGCAGCATTTCTTTTGCCACCCATAGGGAGCTCTGACAATTCTTACACAGGCCTGCCACTGCAGCCTGAGTGAAATCACGTCCACGTTATTTCACAGCCATTTACCACTGCACTTAAGTAACTTATAAGTCACCTATATGTCTAACCTTCACCTGGTAAAGGTTGGGTGCTAAGTTACTTAGTGTGTGGGCACCCTGGCACTAGCCAAGGTGCCCCCACACTGTTCAGGGCAAATTCCCCGGACTTTGTGAGTGCGGGGACACCATTACACGCGTGCACTACACATAGGTCACTACCTATGTGTAGCTTCACAATGGTAACTCCGAACATGGCCATGTAACATGTCTAAGATCATGGAATTGCCCCCCCCCCAATGCCATCCTGGTATTGGGGAGACAATCCCATGATTCCCTGGGTCTCTAGCACAGACCCGGGTACTGGCAAACTGCCTTTTCAGGGGTTTCACTGCAGCTGCTGCTGCTGCCAACCCATCAGACAGGTTTCTGCCCTCCTGGGGTCCAGCCAGGCTTGGCCCAGGAAGGCAGAACAAAGGACTTCCTCAGAGAGAGGGTGTTACACCCTCTCCCTTTGGAAAAAGGTGTTAAGGCAGGGGAGGAGTAGCCTCCCCCAGCCTCTGGAAATGCTTTCATGGGCACAGATAGTGCCCATTTCTGCATAAGCCAGTCTACACCGGTTCAGGGATCCCCCAGCCCTGCTCTGGCGCGAAACTGGACAAAGGAAAGGGGAGTGACCACTCCCCTGACCTGCACCTCCCCTGGGAGGTACCCAGAGCTCCTCCAGTGTGCTCCAGACCTCTGCCATCTTGGAAACAGAGGTGCTGCTGGCACACTGGACTGCTCTGAGTGGCCAGTGCCAGCAGGTGACGTCAGAGACTCCTTCTGATAGGCTCCTTCAGGTGTTGCTAGCCTATCCTCTCTCCTAAGTAGCCAAACCTCCTTTTCTGGCTATTTAGGGTCTCTGCTTTGGGGAATTCCTTAGATAACGAATGCAAGAGCTCATCAGAGTTCCTCTGCATCTCTCTCTTCACCTTCTGCCAAGGAATCGACTGCTGACCGCGCTGGAAGCCTGCAAAACTGCAACAAAGTAGCAAAGACGACTACTGCGACCTTGTAACGCTGACCCTGCCGCCTTCTCGACTGTTTTCCTGGTGGTGCATGCTGTGGGGGTAGTCTGCCTCCTCTCTGCACTAGAAGCTCCGAAGAAATCTCCCGTGGGTCGACGGAATCTTCCCCCTGCAACCACAGGCACCAAAGAACTGCATCACCGGTCCTCTGGGTCTCCTCTCAGCACGACGAGCGAGGTCCCTTGAACTCAGCAACTCTGTCCAAGTGACTCCCACAGTCCAGTGACTCTTCAGTCCAAGTTTGGTGGAGGTAAATCCTTGCCTCCCCACGCTAGACTGCATTGCTGGGAACCGCGTGTTTTGCAGCTACTCCGGCTCCTGTGCACTCTTCGAGGATTTCCTTTGTGCACAGCCAAGCCTGGGTCCCCGGCACTCTAACCTGCATTGCACGACCTCCTGAGTTGTCCTCCGGCTTCGTGGGACCCTCTTGTGCAACTTCGGGTGAGCTGGTTCACTCCACTTCGTAGTGCCTGTTCCGGCACCTCTGCGGGTGCTGCTTGCTTCTGAGTGGGCTCTTTGTCTTGCTGGACGCCCCCTCTGTCCCCTCAAGCAATTGGTGACATCCTGGTCCCTCCTGGGCCACAGCAGCATCCAAAAACCCTAACCGCGACCCTTGCAGCTAGCAAGGCTTGTTTGCGGTCTTTCTGCATGAAAACACTTCTGCACGACTCTTCACGACGTGGGCCATCCATCCTCCAAAGGGGAAGTTTCTAGCCCTTGTCGTTCTTGCAGAATCCAGAGCATCTACCATCCGGTGGCAGCTTCTTTGCACCCACAGCTGGCATTTCCTGGGCATCTGCCCACTCCCGACTTGATCGCGACTTTTGGGCTTGGTCCCCTTGTTCCACAGGTACACTCGTCAGGAAATCCATCGTTGTTGCATTGCTGGTGTTGTTGTTTCTGGCAGAATTCCCCTATCACAACTTCTGTGCTCTTTGGGGAACTTAGGTGCACTTTGCACCCACTTTTCAGGGTCTTGGGGTGGGCTATTTTTCTAACCCTCACTGTTTTCTTACAGTCCCAGTGACCCTCTACAAGGTCACATAGGTTTGGGGTCCATTCGTGGATCGCATCCCACTTCTAGAGTATATGGTTTGTGTTGCCCCTATCCCTATGTGCCCCCATTGCATTCTATTGTGACTATGCATTGTTTGCACTGTTTTCTATTGCTATTACTGCATATTTTGGTATTGTGTACATATATCTTGTGTATATTTGCTATCCTCATACTGAGGGTACTCACTGAGATACTTTTGGCATATTGTCATAAAAATAAAGTACCTTTATTTTTTAGTATATCTGTGTATTGTGTTTTCTTATGATATTGTGCATATGACACTAGTGGTACTGTAGGAGCTTCACTCGTCTCCTAGTTCAGCCTAAGCTGCTCTGCTAAGATACCTTTTCTATCAGCCTAAGCTGCTAGACACCCCTCTACACTAATAAGGGATACCTGGGCCTGGTGCAAGGTGTAAGTACCCCTTGGTACTCACTACAAGCCAGTCCAGCCTCCTACATGCAGCACATTGGAGTGCGGCAGACTGGAGTGGGGGCAGATTGTTTTCTATTGGAGTGGGGCAGATTGTTTTGGATTGCAGTGGGTCAGACTAGATTGGGGTAGATTGTTTTGGATTGGAGTGGGGAGGACTGGAGTGGGGCAGACTGGAGTGATGCAGATTAGAGTGGATTGGATTGTTTTAGATTGGAGTCAGGCAGATTGTTTTGGACTGGAGTGGGGCAGATTGTTTTAGATTGGAATAGACTGGAGTGGGGCAGATTGGATTAGGGCACATTGTTTTGGTATGGAGTGGAAGAGACTGCTAAGTGGCAGACTGAAGTGGGGCGGATTGGAGTGGAGCGGATTGTTTTGGACTGAGTTGGGCAAACTGTTTTGGATTGGACTGGGACATATTGCAGTGGGGCTGAATGTTTTAGGTAGGAGTGGGACAGACTGTTTGGGACTGGAGTGGGGCAGACTGGAATTTGGCACATTGTTTAGACTGGACTGGGGCAGGCTGGAGTGGGGCATATTGTTTTGGTCTGAATTGGGGCAGACTGGAGCATGGCATAGAGTGGGTCAGACTAGAGCCAGATTCTTTTGGCTTGGAGTGGGGCAGATTGTTCTGTATTGGAGTGGGACAGACTGTTTTGGATTGGAGTGCAGCAGATTGGAGCATGGCAGACTGGAGTGGGCCAGACTGTTCTAGATTGGAGTGGGGCAGACTGGAGTGGGGCTGATGATTATGGATCGGAGTGGGAGCGATTGAAGTGGGGAAAATTGTTTTGCATTGGAGTGAGACAGACTGGCGTGGGACACACTGTTTTAGATTGGAGTGGGGTGAACAGTTTTAGAATGGAAAGGGGCAGCTGGAAGTGGGGAGATTGTTTTAGATAGGAGTGGGGCAGATTGCTTTACACTGCAGTGGGGCAGATTGTTTTGGATTGGCTTGGGGTAGGTAGGGATTGGAGTGTGGCAGATTGTTTTGGGTTGGCGTGGAGCAGATTGAGATTGGTGTGGGGCAGATTGTTTTGGATATGAGTGGGGCTGATTGCTTTAGATTGGAGTGGACAGATTACTTTAGATTAGAGTGGGGCAGACTGGTGCAGGGTACATTGCTTTAGACTGGAGGGAGTAGATTGTTTTGAATTGGCATGGGGAAAATTGGAGTGGGGAGGTTGTTTGTGGTTGGTGTGGGGCAGATTGTTTAGCGGATTGGAGTGGGGCAGACTGGAGTGGGGCAAACTGGAGTGGGGCAGATCGTTTTGTATTGGAGTGGGACAGATTGTTGTGGATTGCAGTGGTCATCATTTGAGGACAGCGCCAACGAGCAAAAGCAAATCATGAGTGCAAAGTGAGAAAAGAAGACTTGGCAAAATAAAATAAAAGAGCTGATTAATAGAAAATACAACTTTGCAATTTTGTTTGCCCTAATAGGCAAGTTTTTGTCAGTCACATGCCTTTTTCGTGCATGGCCCTAGAAGTTAAATAAAAGAACCTCAATCATGTCGGGAGCAGCGTAAGGGCACTCATTATGTTGAATTAATAAGTGCTTGGTCTCTGCACCACAGACAGGAATGGAAATTAAACTTAGGCTCTAGTGACCATTGACGAGGCTTAAAAGAAGAGTGCCATGCAAGGCAACAAATGGTAAGCAATGGGCAGGCTCCAAGCCCTTCTCAGTTAACAGATTCTCACAAGCAAGACAAATACCCTAGAGCATAATCTTGCAGGCTCAACTTTAGAAATGTAGTCATGCCTCTCTGAGCATTTGTCAATCAAAAACAGGAGTATAACTACTTTGTTGTCAACTTCTTAGAAGATTTTACAATGTCAAAAGTGGCTTTATGGCAAAAATAATCTGGCACTGCACACATATTTTAAGAACCAGATCACAGACTTCACACTACCTATCCATTTTACCAACTGGTATTTCCATATCTGGCTGTAGGAGGCTGGCCTGGCGTGAAGTGGGTACCAGAGGTACTTACACTCTGTACCAGGTCCAGTTATCCCTTATTAGTGTATAAGAGGTGTATCTAGCAGCTTAGGCTGATAGAAGGTAGCTATAGCAGAGCAGCTTAGGCTGAACTAGGAGACATGCAAAGCTCCTACTATACCACTGGTGTCATATGCACAATATCATAAGAAAACACAATACACAGATATACTAAAAATAAAGGTACTTTATTTTTATGACAATATGCCAAAAGTATCTCAGTGAGTACTCTCAGTATGAGGATGCCAAATATACAAAAGATATATGTACACAATACCAAAAATATGCAGTAATAGCAAAAGTAAGTAATGCAAGCAGTGTAAAGTTACAGTAGATTGCAATATGAGCACATAGGTATAGGGGCAACACTAACTATATACTCCAAAAGTGGAATGCGAACCACAAATGGACCCCAAACCTATGTGAGCTTGTAGAGGGTCGCTGGGGCTGTAAGAAAACAGTGAGCATTTGAAAAATAGCCCACCCCAAGACCCTGAAAAGTAGGTGTAAAGTGCACCTATAACCCCCAGAGAGCACAGAAGTCGTGATAGGGGGTTTCTGCAAGGAAGACCAACACCAGCAAAGCAACACCAGTGGATTTCCGGACCCGAGTACCTGTGAAACAAGGGGACCAAGTCCAAGAGTCGCGACAATGTCGAGAGTGGGCAGATGCCCAGGAAATGCCAGCTGAGGGTGCAAAGAAGCTGCCACCGGATGGTAGAAGCTGTGGATTCTGCAAGAACGAAGAGGGCTAGAAACTTCCCCTTTGGAGGATGGATGTCCCACGTCGTGAAGAAGATTGCAGAGGTGTTCCCACACAGAAAGACCGCAAACAAGCCTTGCTAGCTGCAAGGGTCGCGGTTAGGGTTTTTGGATGCTGCTGTGGCCCAGGAGGGACTAGGATGTCGCCACTTGGATGAGGAGACAGAGGAGGCGCCCAGCAAGTCAGGGAGCCCTCACAGAAGCAGGCAGCACCCGCAGAAGTACCGGAATAGGCACTTGGAAGAGGAGTGAACCGGAGTCCACCCGAAGTCAGAAAAGGGAGTCCCACGACGCCAGAGGACAACTCAGAAGGTTGTGCACTGCCGGTTAGAGTGTCGGGGACCCAGGCTTGGCTGTGCACGAAGGAAATCCTGGAAGAGTGCACAGGAGCAGCTGCAAATCACGCGGTACCCAGCAATGCAGTCTAGCGTGGGGAGGCAAGGACTTACCTCCACCAAACTTGGACTTTAGAGTCACTGGACTGTGGGAGTCACTTGGACAGAGTTGCTGAGTTCCAGGGACCACGCTCGTCGTGCTGAGAGGGGACCCAGAACACCGGTGATGCAGTTCTTTTGGTGCCTGCGGTTGCAGGGGGAAGATTCCGTCGTCCCACAGGAGATTTCTTCAGAGCCCCTGGTGCAGAAAGGAGGCAGGCTACCCCCAGAGCATGCACCACCAGGAAACAGTTGAGAAGGCGGCAGGATAAGCGATACAAGGTTGCAGTAGTTGTCTTTGCTACTTTGTTGCGGTTTTGCAGGCATCCTGAGCAGTCAGCGGTCGATCCTTTGGCAGAAGGTGAAGAGAGAGATGCAGAGGAACTCTGGTGAGCTCCTGCATTCGGTATCTGAAGAATTCCCCAAAGCAGAGACCCTAAATAGCCAGAAAAGGAGGTTTGGCTACCTAGGAAGGAGGATAGGCTAGTAACACAGGTAAGAGCCTATCAGAAGGAGTCTCTGACGTCACCTGCTGGCACTGGCCACTCAGAGCAGTCCAGTGTGCCAGCAACACCTCTGTTTCCAAGATGGCAGAAGTCTGGAGCACACTGGAGGAGCTCAGGTGAGTGGTCACTCCCCTTTCCTTTGTCCAGTTTCGCGCCAGAGCAGGGCTGGGGGATCCCTGAACCGGTGTAGACTGGCTTATGCAGAGATGGGCACCATCTGTGCCCATCAAAGCATTTCCAGAGGCTGGGGGAGGCTACTCCTCCCCAGCCCTGACACCTTTTTCCAAAGGGAGAGGGTGTAACACCCTCTCTCTGAGGAAGTCCTTTGTTCTGCCTTCCTGGGCCAAGCCTGGCTGGACCCCAGGAGGGCAGAAACCTGTCTGAGGGGTTGGCAGCAGCAGCAGCAGCTGCAGTGAAACCCCGGGAAAGGTAGTTTGGCAGTAACCGGGTCTGTGCTAGAGACTCGGGGGATCGTGGAATTGTCTCCCCAATGCCTGAATGGCATTGGGTGACAATTCCATGATCTTAGACATGTTACATGGCGATGTTCGGAGTTACCATTGTGACGCTATACATAGGTAGTGACCTATGTATAGTGCACACGTGAAATGGTGTCCACGCACTCACAAAGTCCGGGGAATTTGCCCTGAACGATGTGGGGGCACCTTGGCTAGTGCCAGGGTGCCCACACACTAAGTAACTTAGCACCCAACCTTCACCAGGTGAAGGTTAGACATATAGGTGACTTATAAGTTACTTAAGTGCACTGGTAAATGGCTGTGAAATAACGGACGTTATTTCACTCAGGCTGCAGTGGCAGGCCTGTGTAAGAATTGTCAGAGCTCCCTATGGGTGGCAAAAGAAATGCTGCAGCCCCTAGGGATCTCCTGGAACCCCAATACCCTGGGTACCTCAGTATCCATATACTAGGGAATTATAAGGGTGTTCCAGTATGTGAATTGGTAAAATTGGTCACTAGCCTGTTAGTGACAATTTAGAAAGCAGAGAGAGTATAACCACTGAGGTTCTGGTTAGCAGAGCCTCAGTGAGACAGTTAGGCATCACGCAGGGAACACATACATATAGGCCACAAACTTATGAGCACTGGGGTCCTGGCTAGCAGGGTCCCAGTGACACATAACAAACATACTGACAACATAGGGTTTTCACTATGAGCACTGGGCCCTGGCTAGCAGGATCCCAGTGAGACAGTGAAAACACCCTGACATATACTCACAAAACAGGCCAAAAGTGGGGGTAACAAGGCTAGAAAGAGGCTACTTTCTCACACTGGCCACCCAAAAAGCTGTCAAACAAACCTCTTTGTACTGGACAGTTGGTTAAGTTGCATATGGGCACATTCCACCAAAAACCTAACTAATTCAAGGAAAAAAAGTTACTGTACCTACACACTATTCGGACCTTAACAAACAGCTACTCTATTGCCTGTTGAGCATCAATTAAGACTCCACAGTCTTTATTCGCGCCTATCCATGCAGCAGAACTTTTTAACTTTCAATTAAAACTGATCCGCTTTGATATCAATAACATATAAACACAAACATCTGTGACAAATGCTACCACGTTGTCATCCAAAGAAACCCAAAAGGTCATGACAACCTTTATCCACAGTGGTAATTTTAAATCCTTGAATATATTTCACATTCAGTATTTCTGTATTACTATTCCTACAAAATTGAACTTAAACAAGCTATTGCCACTGTGGATTCGTGCCCCTGTGTGGCAAATTGTAGACTAATGCAGAGGTTCTTAATCTGTTGACTTCTGTGGACCCCCACAGAATCACTATTGGAAGCCAATGTCTCTCGTCTAAGCAATTTCTATAATCTCTACGATTTTAACCATAAAACAATACCCAAAATGCAGAAACACCTACACCTCAAACAAATACACAAATTATGGACTTTTGTATTTAAGTAACAAACAAAAAAATGTGAAAATCGAACTTTGAAAGGAAAGCTGGCACTTTTCAAACTGTATCTTTAAGTCTAAAAGATGAAGTGATATGTTAGAGTCTAGCATATCACTTTCTTTCTTGTTCCTAAAGCATGCTCAATTGTCAATACTAGATTCAATTTGATGTACTTACATAGAGATCACTTGTAATATTATGAATTCATATTATTGCAAGTGATCTGTATGAATGATAACACCCACTGAAATGCAATGTAGGAAATGCAGGTTTTAAGGATCACAAAAAGGAGTAAATATTAAGGGTAGTAACCTATTTTAGTTACAATATAAATCATTTGTTGATGGTACCGTGCTCATTTTAGAAATTGTGGTATGTTCTAAGGTGACTGTAGCCTGTGAAAAAGCCTTCTACTGGGATTTCTTGAATCTTGTTTGAAAGAAAACTGTATTCTCATGACTTTTCCACAGAGGTTATGGAAGGTGCTCCAGAAGCTAAAATGACAGCATATTTTCTGTGAATTCACACTATCTTTCTCCGTCATGTGAGAAAGTCTCACATTTTCAGAAAAAATGTACTTTCAAAAGGAGAAGTCTGTCAGTTGATTCCCTTGTGTTATACTGCAGCGTCCCACAGCATTCTAAAGAACAACTAGAGCACTAACAGATTTACTTATGACAAAAGTGTGGCACACCTGAAGCCATCTTGGATTGAATCAAACTGGTAAATCTTAAAACATTAAAATTTACAAAGAACAAGATGAGGGGGTTCCTTTTGTAATAGAAATTATGGTTAGTGCTGTAGAAAGAAAAATTAGGACACGTTTTAAGTGCGCTCTCAAATAGCCCCCTCTTCTATTTCATTAAAACACTCGGACATGCAGACTGAAACATGTACTTTAAACACCATCAGCAGACTGCCAGTTAATGCCCTGATGATCAGCAGCTTTACTACAGTGTTCTAATGATCAACTAGAGTGCTAACATTCTGAATTTATGGCAAAAGGGAGGCACATCTGAACCCTATCTTGATAGAATTTAAGTGGAAAACGAAAAGCATTTTCTAGTGAATATACTACAGTAAGTGAGGAAATTAAGGAGGTTTTAACAAATAATTCCCCCAAAATGGTCACCAGAGGAAAAAAAAGAGCCCAAATGTAGCACAAATATCACCCAAATGTAGCTCAGGTATAACCCAATTACAAAGTGTGCAAAACACTTAATTTTTGATTTTTTTTCCAGTTTTATATAGCGCAGACTTGACCCGAAGGTATTGATGTGCTTTATATGAGCATCAGTTACATTACACAAGGACATCTTCATTTTGGTTTTAGGCACGGGGAGATTAAGTGTCCTGCCCAGAATCACAGGATGCCGAACTGATGCCGAAACCCGAGCCCGATTCCCCAAGTGCAAAGTCTGCAGCTCTGGCAGTAACACCACATCTTCTTACCTAAGTGAAAGATACAATCAAATGTACAACTGGATAGAAAAACCTAAACATAGCAAATAACTTAAAAGTGCTTTGTCACTATTTGAGAACTCAGAAAATATGTCCTTATTTTATTTTTTTAAGCACTAACCATAATTCCGATGGGAATAAGATTCACTCATTTTTATAATTTCTAAAGTAAATGTTTTAGGAATTACAGTTTTGATTACATCCAGATGACGTCAGGCATGCCACACTTTTGTAATAAATATAGAATGAATGTTTGCAATCTAGTTGTTCATTAGAATACTGTGGGGAGGCAGATGTCAGGGGCCCGGACTTGAATAACTAAGGGCAGGGAGGAGGGTGCAAAGGGAACAAGATGACCACGCTTGGCAGGCGGGAGGGAGGGGCAATGGCAGCACAACGGATCATGGAGGGCAGGGGACAGGGGCAACAGACTAACCATGCAGGGCAGGCAACAGCGGCTGTGGCAACATTAAAGACCATGTAGGGCAGAAGGAAGAAGCTGTACAACCATACATGCCAACAGACCCGATTCAGGCAGGAGACTCCCAATATTTTTAATCCGAAAAGGGCTTTATTTAATCTGTCTCCTCTTTTTCGAAATCTCCCTCTTACCAAGTTCAAAATGTTGGCAAGTATCTTACATTGGATCACGGAGGACAGGAGAGAGGAGGTAAGGGCATGGACTCGGATAACAGAGGGCAGGAGAGAGAGATGAGCAGGTGCACCAAACCGATCTTAGAGGTCAGGCGTCAGGGGTTGCAGCAGCACAATACACCACACAGGGCAAGCAGGATGGCAGTGCAGCACAATAGACCATGGAAAGAAATATGGATGGGACAAGGCCATACATATGGCGACAGAGAGCAGAGCGGAAGAGGCAAGGGCAACAAGCTAACCACCCCTGACAGACAGGAGAGACAGGAGAGACAGTTGCAGCATAGCGGATCATGAAGGGCAGGAGGGAGGGGGCGGGGGCACGACAACTGACCTGACAAGGAAAGATTGATGGAATAAGGACCTGCACAATGAAAATGGAGGGTAAGGGGAAGGGAGCAGGGCAGGAGCAGCAAAACGACCATGGAGGGCAGGCAGGATGGGCACTGGAAGCACAACACACCATGGTGGGCAACAGTGAGACTATAATGGCATGCATACAGACAACAGAGGGAAGGTGAGAGGGGGTCAAGGGCAGCATACTGACCACAATGAGCAGGTGGGAGAGGCTGTGACCGCACAGAAGACCATGCATGGCAAGGGTGGGGAATAGTGGCAGCACACCGTCCATGGTGGGCAAGAGGGAAGGGGTAGGGGCAAAGGACCATGGAGGACAGAAGGGAGGGTAAGGGGCAGGACACAGACAAGAAAGGCACGGTAAGGGGCTTCACAACAGATCCTGCAGGGCAGGCAGGAGGAGCGGTTGCAGCACAACACAGCATGGGGGGCAGAAGGGAGTGGCAGAAAAATGGACCATGGAGGAAATGAGGAGCATGGAACTCGGACAGGAAGGGTGGAGGTGGCAGGGACAGGTGGCAGCCATATGACCGTGCAAGGGAGGTGGTAGGGGCACTGGCAGCTCAACAGATCACTCGTAGTAGTTAGGAGGGGCAGTGGCAGGCCCATGGCACATGGTGGGCAAAAAGGAGGGAGCAGGGAAGCGGCGTCTCCTCTGCAATGGCGAAAAAGCTTTGCCCCACTGGCTAAGAGCCAGCAGGTGAAAAATAAAACAATATTTTATTATTGTTTTAGATTCAGCTGCTGGCTAAGCCAGCTTGTGCAGGAGAGTGGCTGGGCCATGGGAGGGGATAGAAAAAGTGGAGTGCACTTAAGTACGCAAGGCAGTTTGGCCGATCATCTTAGGCTGGCCAAACAGACATGTGCACTTAGGTTTCTCCAGCCCGGATACGTTACACAGCCAGGTTGGAGAAACAGCAGGCTCCAATGCACTGTATGAGCAGCAGACCTAGCCGCTCAAACCAATCCTGGTGCTGCTGTCATGCTAGGTATAGCATGAAAGCAGTGCCAGGATTCCGTGGGGAGCCTGTGCTGGTGTCCCAGGGACTGCTTGGACACCATCAAGAGCGAGGAGGAGCGAGGCGGCCCGCGGCAAGATAGATTTTTTTTTTAACATTATTCTGCCCCCTACCTCCCCCCCCCCCCCCCCCCCCACCCCCACCTTGAGATTTGCAGTGGCTGCTACTGGAGTAAGGGCATGCACACAGACATTGAGGGGCAGGGGGAAAGAGGGTTGGGGCAGCAAGCTAAGCACCAAGGCTAAGCAGGAAGACAAAGATGGGACTTTGAATTGGGCAGAGGAGGGCAGGAGGAGTGGGCAGGGACATCAAGATAAATGGAGGGAAGTAGCAGCACATCAGACCATGCAGGGCAGGAGGAAGAGAGCTGGTTCATGGACTTGGACAACAGAGGGCAGGGAGGACGTGGCTGGGGCAGCAAGCGAACTGTTCAGGGCATGCGTGAAAGACAAAATAAATGCCCACACAGGGCTGTAATGAGGGAGCATGGGCTTGGACAATGGATGGCATGGATGATGGGGGGCAGGAGCAGCAAGCTTGGGTGAGGGCAGCACAATGCCAGGCCCTTAGTCCAACTCCCAGTGCATTCCAATAGGCATCAAGCTTAACATAAAAAAAGAACCCTAGAAATTCCTTTAAAAAAAACAAAGGTTACAGAGACATTAGTTACGAAATAGTATTACAAAAACCTTAGAAATTCACTTGAAAAACAAAGGTTACAGGGATGTTATAGTTAGGTGCAGATGTAACATGCACAACTATAGAAATTCAGCTTTTATAGTTAGAGCTATTTCAAATAAACATAACTCATGCCCTAAGGTAACTAACTTGCACCCTTGCCATGCACTTCCAGTTTCCCCAGAAATCAGATCAATCACAATGTCTTCAATTACATCATTGATAATATTACTGTAAAATTTGCAACAAAATTATTGATGCGAAAACTGCATGGCGAGAGCGCAAGTTATAGTTACAATGCGACATGAGTATTAGCTACTTAAAATAACTAACTATAAATGCTGATTTTCTATGGTTTTGTGCATGTAAAATCTGAACCTAAATGTAACATCCCTGTAACATGTTCTATTTTAGTATTATATATAATGCATATTATATATTTATAATTTGAATGACCTGAATTTGAGACAAAAATGTGTGTATCTTCAAAACTCATAACTTGATGTCAGGAGAAAAATGGTTGAATTTCTAAAATATATATGAAGGATAAATAGAGTGGTGTTGGGGAGACATATAACTCATAATTTTACCTTGGTGCAAAGGGTATTGCATCTATGGCAATATGAATTACCTGTATAAAGGTATTCTAAATTCATAACACCTTTTTTTTTTTTTACACACTTTTGTTGGCAACCCTGTATGATCCCTGCTAGAAATCGTGCATATTGGTGCCACTAATGTAAACATGCCTGATGTAGTCACTTTACAACACTACTAACATTAGCTCGTGATGATTTTCATTGAACATAAGTAGCTCTTTTTACAGAAAAGGTTGGAGACCCCGTCTCTATGTAAATGAATAAACTTCTGCGACCTTTTTGGGTCAAAGTCACACGCAAACAGAATCCACAGATTATAGATGCTCAATTATTCCCTTCTCACATAACGTGCATAACTTATTCTTCAAATCTTCCTTGAATAAGACCAAAACCTTTTGCATTTTATGCTTATCCAGCTAGGCCCTGCAGTTGTAGATTATTTTAAATGCAGATCAGTGCAACTTTTCCAGCTTCTACATGAAAACCTCAGGCTACTTTTGCACCCTGTCCTTATCATCTCAATAGATCACGCTCACTACTTCCTTGATCTCAAAGAGATCTACATTCGTCTTCAACTTAGCCTAGTCCTCCCCACCTAAAGAACAAGTTAATGCTATTTTTTGCACGTAGTCTAACTGCAAATTCCTGACCTTTAGAATATCCCCAGGTGCCAGACTGGATCTGGATAATTGGTTTTAGAAGTGCTCCTGTGTGCCAGTCAGTGGCATCGTGAGACCCCACACTTGCTCCATATGTACTAACTCGGAAGCACCACCACTACACACTGACGCCAGGTTGCAGAGTGTAAAACAGCTGTTGGCAACAGTGTGCTTTTGCTGACTTTTCAGATGTTAAGCAGCTTACTCTACATAACAGTGAGGAATCTGCAGTTAGACAGTACCAACTACAAAGAGAAAGTTATCAAATGCATGTAGCTTGTTCTAATTTCTAACCACAGATTCCTAACCTTTAAATAAAATACCAAAGCAGTACCTCCAAGACACGGAGCCATGGAATGTCCTTCACATCAGACCTGGCTGTCAAGGCAGTGGTGCTTTGTAAACATATGTACTGTCACCCAGGTTGCAGCCTGGCAGATGTCGAAAACAGGCGCCAATGCCGTTGTAGCAGCCTTGGCTCTGGTGTGATGAGTTCTCAGACCCTCGGGTGGGCTGGTTCATGGCCAGTGTGTATCAGACCTAAATGCAGAATACTAGCCACCTCAACAGGGTTCTCTTTTGCACAGGTTTCCCATTCTTTACTCCAGAAAACACCACAAAGTTAATTTTTCAGTCAGTTGGGCATTGGTACAATAGATGTAAAAACTCAAAGCCCTTTTTGGGGCTTGGTGGTCCAACCATTTACAAAGACAGGCCATGACCCCACCCACCCTGTTTACTGCAGTAAATGATAACATGGCAGTGGTGTTGCCCATGAGCACCTGTACCACCTCCCTTTGAGGAACAGAAGAATAACGTTTAATGCCAAGCAGCTGGCTTTCGGCTCCTGAAGGTAGATATGGAGGTGGGACTTTGTTGGACACCAGAGGCTACTGATTTCCACCTCTCCCAGACAGCCACCCTAACCCAGAACAGATGCATTGGTCACCACTGTGAGGTCTGATTAGGGAAAGGAGAAGGGTCCACCAACGTCCCAGTCGTGGTCCAGTAACCACCACTGCAGATCTTTTGGAGGCTCATCTGAAATCTGAACATTGTCAGAGAGGTCCCCTTGATGTTAGGCCAACTAAGGCTTCAGATCCCAGTGCAGAGATGGCATATGTCTCCTGTGTGCTAGTCCAGAATTATTTAGGAGGCAAACAGTTCCAGCAGCCTCAGATTTGACCTCACTGAAAAATGGGACAAAGCCAAGGCGGAAAGATCGGATCATAGCCTGAATGTCCTGGACTTTCTTTCTCAGGGGAAAGGCACAAAACTAAAACGTGTCTAGAGTGGCTCAGATAAAGGAGAGCATCTGAGAAGGAGTCTGGTCTGACACTGGCATATTGACAGAACCCCAAGGATAACAGGCAATTTGCTGTAGTCTGAAGGTAGTTGACGACTTCCTAGGGAGAGCTCACCTTCAACAGCCAGTCTTCCATGTAGGAGACTACGGGCACTCCTGACCTCAAAAGATGTGCTGCCACCACTAGCATCACTATTGTGAACTCCAGAGGGCCACTAGTGAGACCAAAGGGGAGTGCAGCAAACAAAAATGCTTCTCTCCCATCATGAACCTCATATCCTTTTAAATGCTGGGCACCCTGCAGGGGTTGGACTGACTGACAGTATAAGGTACCTCTGCCAAAGCCACAAAACATACGGTTAGGCTCATGCAGTTTATGCATTAAGGGCCGATATTCCTAGTGAGCATCCAGTGGCCCTGATTCTCTTAAATCGTTCAAGAGCGGAGTCTGCCTGGTCCCTAAAGGAGCACGTTATGTCAAATGGCATGTCCATGAGGGTCAATTGGACATCGCCAGGAAAACCAGTGGACAGTAGACAAGTGATACTGTGAATGGCAATAGTGGCTTCAGTGTCCCACCCACCAGATTCGGTGGTGTCTAAGCCACAACAAATTGTGAACTTGGTTGTGTGACGACCCTCCTGTATAGCCTGGTGAGCACTGGTCATAGATCATCAGGGACACCTGAGGGGACCTGAGCCACTGAGTCCCAAAAGGCAGGAGAATAGCACTCTTAGGAGGCAGCTGACATTTACTGACCTGAGCACCAAACTGGTGGATGAGAAAACCCTCTTCCTGAACATCTACACCCATTTCAACTCCCTATCAGGGTGAGTCGTTGACAATGTGTTTGATCAGTCTTGCTTCCAGATGCCTCCACCACCATGTTTTGATGTAAAGGGTGTCAAGATAAAAATGCAGCATAGGACAGGGCGTTGGCATCATGCACTTTGGCAGTTGACAGGGGCCAGAGCAAGGTTTGACCCATGCACCCAACAAAGTAACAGTAAGGGCCTTGTTGAATGGTAAAAGGGGCTCAGAAGATGTCTGCCCCGGCTGAAGAAACTCCATTAAGTATATTGATCTTGACTGCCAAGGTTGGGAACTGGAGGTCAAGGACTTCAGCTACTCTATGCCTAACCATGGTGTAGGAAGCACTCTTCTCAATGGCAGGTCCTGGGGGTGAGAGGAGACTAGACCCAGAAGAGGTATTAAGGCCACCAGCCTCCTGCAGGTCATCCTCATGGTAAGGTTGGCCAATCTCATCACCTGCATCATAATCATTATCCGAATCTGTGTCGAACAGTGAATCTAGCATGGGCTGTTGTCACTGTGAGAGGCAGATCAAGTGGAGGAAATGGAGCCTCAACAGTGGGCAGGCATTATTTCAATCAAGGTGGAACTGGCACCAACTTGATATCAGAGAGGACAACTGGGGCCTCTTCTTCCTGTCTTTGGTAGTTGTAGCAGTACAGGATGAGGATTTGGAGGAGTGTGCCCCTGCTGTCCTGTACAATGCCTTACGGTGCCTTGCCCTCCAGTCTAAAAGAGCTGAGTAGTTCGCTACAGCTGGGAAGGCTGCAGTTATCTACATCCTAATCCTATGGAATACCCCCTAATTTGTGGAATTGATGGTAAAATAATATCACAGTAGTCTGTAGCTCCAAGGAGCACACAGTGGGTCTACTGTCTTCAAGTCCTTTCAGCACAGTATCTGCCTTCTCACCAGAGTGTAGACCCATCGAAAGGCATGCTCATCAGCAACACTTGTACAGCATCATAAAACTCAGTAAACCTCATCCAGGTGTGCCTTTGAAGCAGGACACTGGTGTCAAATGCTATGTCAATGCAGTCCATGGTGACTAAGCCTGATCAGATATTTCTCTGCATCCTGTCCACAATGGATTGTCTGAGCCAGAGAGGCTCTAAGGGCTTCCGAACTGCCAGCAAGATCTCTCTGTCCATGTCCCATAAAGCATGAGTATCTCAGGTGAAAAGGCAGACTGTTTATGGACCCCAGTGCCAAGCTAGCAGAAGAAAACATCAGTTTGTCTAAACAATCAATCTGTTTGGATTGTCTATCAAGGTGTTGGTCAGACATGAGCTACAGGGAACCTTACTGGTTGAAGCCTGCACATTGGGACCTGCAGGGGTAGGATGCTTAGTGATGAAATACGGATACCCGAGTACAAGCCTTTGTCACCTGGATACTTGTCGACTAATGGGCAGACAAGAGCATGGTCTCAACCACGTACTCATCAAGGTATCCATGAACACAACATTGAATAGGAATGAGGCTCCGATATTGCTTGCCAAGGTTGGAGATTCTCAATCAGAACATTTATCCTAGTCTTAATGAAAGGCAACTGTAATTCTAGTACTTCAGCTGTCCTCTGAACAACCAGTACAAATGAGGAACTTTCCTCTACTGGTGGCCTACATGGTGAGAAAAGCTTTGTTTCAGGGGAGGTGTTAAGCCCATTGGTCTTTGTGAGTCAAGGAATACAAGACCATCAGTTTAATGAGGGGGAAGCCATGTCCATCTTCATCACTATGAGTCATTAGGATGCTCCCTGTACTGGTACAGGATCAGACTCAATGGCAAAAACAGAACAAAGTCGCTGCTGATAGACATGTCACACTAGAGGACCACCCCCACCCTCATCGAGGCGGTAACCAGATTGGAGGTCCCTGTGGCTTCCTGGGGCCCAAAGGTATACCAGAGGTAGTCGAAAGCCCACTAAAGATTTTCAACAAGTCCCTTTCGAAGGCCTTGATCTGCCAGGGGCTCTTAAATGGCCTGGGAAACTCAAGGTACATCAGGAACAGTTGAGGTATCAGTTACATACCTGGAGTCCTTGAAGGAGTGCAGCTTTGAGTTTGACGGCCTTGCGCCTTCTGTCTGAACCCACAAGGGCATGATGAAGTCAAGTCCTGCTTCACTTTCTGCTGCTTGCGCTTGGTCTTAGACTTCAATGTAACTGAAGATTTTGAATGGAAGTGGAGCAGTGACAGGAATACCCATGCGACCAGAACCAGGCCACAACTTGGAACAGGAGCAAGACTTGTGCAATGTCCAGGATTAGTTATTATGCTTGGCTATACACAGCTTTGCTTTCCAGTAATGTATCACCTTTGGGTCCATAAGGGTGTTTTGGCAACACGACTTGGAGTTGTCAAGAGCCTAGCCATCAAAAACACTTTGTGAGTGTCTGATATCTGCTTGCAGTGGTTATGGGATAGCTTAAAGCATGTCTTTTTTTGGTGGGACATTGTTCCCTCGCACACTGTGAAGTTTGGAAGTCAGCAAATGACCTTACATATTTAGGACTGTATCTCAAGGTTTACGTCGGAAGGCGCAGAACAGACGTCAGCATGCAGGGGTGGTGCTTATATGCAGCTCTGCTCCATTACCTACAGAAGGCACATGACCTGCTCAAAGCCATATCACACCACCTACAGGTGCACCGCAGCACTGCTAAAGAAATTCTCCTGATCCGGTCTGGCACTTGGATGATATTCTAAAGGTGAGGAATGTACAATTATAAGTATCATAAATAGACATCTGCTGGGGAGTGCACTCTTTTTAACTTCTAGGGTACTGGTAAGCAGACGAAGAACAAAGTAAACATGTTTGAGGAAAGATGCTGCAATTGGGAGGTGTTGTGCCCGAATGCGATGACAGCAGCTGTCCTTAGCAGTAGTGAACACCTAGAGCAGCACCTTACCCTGATCCTCTCAGAGTTTCAAAATTATGCTTAAATGTCTCTCATGCTTTAGACGTGAGAACTCTGGAAGTACCACAGGGGTAGGGAGCCCTGTCAAAGAAGAGGGCTGGGCAGCCATGAGGAGAGGAAGTGAGTTCTGACAAGATTGCAACCAACCTCAGCTGCCTCCTACTTTTCAATCTTGTCTGCAAGTACTTTTGTAGAGAGGACAGGGGGATAGCTGGGACAATAGCAAACAAACTGGTTTGTCTAGGCCAACAAGCCTTTTCATAGAGCACCATGAAATGGGGCTACAAGGAGTCAGGCTCTAAATATGTCTTTATCTTGCTGGAGCAATTACAGTGATCAGTGGAGTATCAAACAGCCTTGATACAACTCCTAAATATCAAGCAAAAAAGTTTAAAAAGACCACTCTATTTACATTTCCTTTATCAAAGTGGAACCTGCCTTGAGGGTGAAACACCACTTTACAGAGAAAGTAGTTGCACAAGAAGCAGGTACAAGTCAAAAACATCTTTACAGAGAGGCGCGCATATGTATAAAATTAAAAGCGAAAGTAGTAAAACACAATTAGGTGCCATTTTTAGAATAGGGAGACCAGTTGTTGCAAGAGAAGATAATCACTATCTGTAACTAGTAATGGAATATTTAACAATTAAGGTGCAGCAGCATAGCAAATTGAGCCAGGATTGCTTGACAAGTAGTGATAGGTACAGAGGAGTCCAATATTTCATCACCGTAGATGTAGGTCACAATTATGGATATAAGCACATGGATAAATCAGAATTAGCCAAAAACAACAAGCATATGGATTCTCGTCCACATGCACTGTAACAGATGCCCTCAATCAGTTTCAGAAGAGTTTGTGAAGGTGGTCACTGTGTTTGTGACCTCTGCCACCTGCTTCAGTTGCTGCACATCGTATGTGAGGATTTATGTGAATATCACTGGATACTACAGGCAGGCTCTGGTTGGATTCCTCTGTCTGGCCACTTCGCCAACCTCGCCTCTGGCAACTCAATGGCATCTGGTGCTGCTCTGTGACTCTGTTGAGTTCCAGGGACTCTGTTGATTGCAGACATCACCATTCGAAGGCTCTACGCGACATCACCCCAAGGAAAGCTCTAGGCACTCTGCTCGGCCACAGGGTGCAGGGAAGTCTGGCTTGATTAAGCCAGGGAGTAAGCCTCAGTTGTAGGCCATTGACTTCCTGTTAGCAGCTGGTTCTTTGGGCCTAGCCTACTCCTTATACTCTTGCTGTGCACCCAAATACCTTCCCCTCTCTCTTGGGCAGATGGGAGAGGAAGCAATCAGAATTGTTTGGAGTCGGGTTGGAGTTAGGCTTTATGGTTCAAGGGGTTCTGCTTGTAGAGTCCTTACACTAAGTTTAACTGAAATTAGAGCCAGTGCTGCTCATCACATTGGAGGATGCTGCTCAGTTGCTTTTGGCTTCTCTGTGATAGGACAGCAAGCTGGGAATGGCAGTGCAGCTTGTGACTCCAATGGGATGAGTTGCATTGAGTCAAACTGTGTGGCTCTCATATCCTTGTGCTACTAACCCTGTTTTTTTTTTATATCTTGCTTTTATCTTTTAAACATTTCAACTATACTTATCTTTTTCTTTTCCTTCTGCGTGAGTTTGAACTTCTGAAGCAGAGATAATATAAGTAGCTCTGTTGTTGGGGAGCACTTTAGAATCTGGTACCATGACTATCCATGAATTATGATCTCATACCTTCCCAACCAGATGCTCAATGCAAGTTTACAACCATATGATTGCTTATTTGTTGAAAACCACAATTTGAATACTTACTTGCAAACTCACCCTACTTTAGCCAAACAACGGATCCTAACTCCAAAATCCCTAGACATTACAGACTATGGGGGGTCATTATGAACACAGAGGGAAACCCCGCTGTGTTCGTGCTGGCAGTCTTATCACAGACCGCCAGCCCCCTTGAGACCCCGCCAGCCGAATAATATACATTCTGCTGGGCCAGGACATTACTGATGGCTCCACATGGAGCTGTCGTCAATGCCGCTGTGCGGCGGGTGCAGCAGCACCCATCGTGCAGCTAACTGCCCATAAATCAGGCAGTGACCTGCGTGACAGGGCACTGCACAGTGGCCCCTGCACTGCCCATGCTAAGTGCATGGGCAATGCAGGCCCCCCCGTGCACCCCGGAGCACCCCTTCTGAAAGCCTTTCCCCTGGTGGGGGAACCCGCCAGCAACAGGCTGGAGGAACACGGGGTCTTTATCCAGAGTAATCCGCCATCGTCAGGCTGCCTGTCGGCGGCATTGGAGGGCTGTCTGTGGCAGCCCTCCCTGTGTTCATAATCTGGTGGTTCAGACCGCCATGCCGGTGGTGGTATTTTCCACCACCGCCGGCATGGCGGTCTGAACTGCCATGTTCGTAATGAGGGCTCATGTTGCTAAACAACCAAGAGTTCCTCAAATAGAGAATTCCCTGGCTACTTTTAAGTTTTAAGACGAGTTTTGTGTTACTATTCTGCCAGTTCCATGAAGGCAGGGACCACAACTACAACAAAAGTTTCAGCATACGAGATTGCAAAGATAAATAGCATAATGGAGAAAATAGTTCACAGTCTTCCAAATAGCTTTGACAGAAAGCCAAGATACTGTACTTTAACAATATCAACCCCCCGGGCTGAATTTAACCCTGGTCTTGGAATACTTCCATCCTGGTGTAGTATTACCACCCTTGAATCCTACAGACAAAGATGCAACTTCAAAGGAAAGCCTACATGCTAATTTAAAGTATTGAGGCAAACAATACATAGAAGTTACAGCAACTGATGTGCAGGCGTCTAACATGCTAAGAAAGCCCACTGCCAGATGTAAATTTCCTTGTACAAGAGGATAGGCCCTACTATCCACTACAACGCTGATGAATAGCCTCACTGAAGGATCCCATACAGAAGGGTAA
Source organism: Pleurodeles waltl (assembly GCF_031143425.1). NCBI lineage: Eukaryota > Metazoa > Chordata > Amphibia > Caudata > Salamandridae > Pleurodeles > Pleurodeles waltl. Next base: position 338,247,706 of record NC_090450.1, on the reverse strand, counting down.
ACTTCGTCTTAGTCATTACAAACCCTCCAAGGAGTACTTAGTTCAATGTTGCTCTTATTGGAAACAGCTTGTTTCGAATTGGCCACACCAGATCTCAGATGAGGCTGACTGAGACACAGGGAACCTACAAGCCTGAGAAGCTTTTGTTTGCTAATGAGAGAACCTAACTTGGGGAAGAAGCTATAAATTCCTGAGACGATCGGACACCTACAGAAGCTGTTGATCCAAAATTGATGAAGTTCCAAGAACATTTGCCACTCTGGTACCAGTTGAGTGGATATGGTGGGCTGGAAACTGCCAGACTCTGAAAGGGAACTTTCATCCAAAGTGTCTAGAAGATGATAAAAGCCTGCCAAGGGGAATCCTGTAGGCAGCTTGGGGGCTATCAGCTGAGATTAACTTGCACATTGGTTCCAAAGAGTGATAAGCACTGTAAACACAGTTCCACTAAGCTGGTACCTTGGAAACTAGCTCTGGAGAAAATGAACTAAAGATGACAATATAAAAAGTTATGTACGCATTTGCACCAGCGGGCAGTTTGCAAATACAGAGGATCGACTCTGTTCCAGCCCCATTAGCATGTCTGAAGGCTGATGTCCTGCCACCTTTTTATTTGTGACTATTTCTGAGGGTGCAAGTTATTTTCACCCCTCATGATTTCCTACTGGGTTGAATTAGATGTTATTAGAGCTTTAGAATGTTCTATTCAATTGTATTCATCTCTGTGCTTTTTCTTATTAAAAAATGTACTTTTTTATTATTTAATTTGGTGTGGGCATTGAAAGGCATTTGATTGTAATGGTATGACTGCTTATTGCACACACAAAGCACACATTTTCTCTAAAACTACCTTGACACTTTAGTTTGCAAACAAAAGGGGGCAAAGGTACATTTGGTGCAGCCAGTTTACATCAGAGGACCTCCCTGTTTGAACCCTGATGCAGCTCAGTCACACCAAAACTAGGGCTTCTCTCCCATGCAGCTTGCTACGGGAAAACACTTACAGTGCACCTTCAGTGGGTACATCAATCTTCATTAATGGTAAAACAAACACAATAGGCACATATGCCTCAGAGACACCCATGATGAGGGGTGATCACTGGTATGGGGGGGGGGGGGTACTCATTGGGCATCTGAGGAATTGTACATTGTGGGTGGGTATGTAAGATCATTAAACCCATACGTATGCCAACATTGATAGTGCTTTGACTGTTGTATTGTGTGCATTCACATTTTTATGTTTTATGTGTGACCTCTAATCTACAGTGTATGACATAAGGGTTTTGGCCCTAATGAACTAGTTACTTAACTTCGGTAATGTTTTTTCTGGTGGATACAGTAGCTGCCTGTGGATTCCTCACCTTATGAATTCTCCCAATGTGCCAGCATGCGACGGAAATTTTCTTCCTAGCTGCCCACGTTGTTGAGGATGTCAATTGCATGGCTCCGCACGCGACTGTCTGATGTCATTGTGGCAATAAGAAGTCCTTGTCGGTGTGCTGACATCAGTTTGAACATTTTTTACATGCCTTTGAGGCGAACAGGTGAATACCGACCTCACAAGAACAATATATATCAATCCAAATACAAATACAAACCACAATATCTGTTTATATAAAAAACACCAAAAACATATATACATTTATAATAAAAAGAAGTCTTGGTATGACCAGACAGGCAACGGGGAGGCGGGTGGGACTGTGAGGAATCCACAGGTAGCTACTGTATCCACCAGAAAAAGCGTTACCGAAGGTAAGTAATTTGTTCTTCTGATGGATACCACTACCTGTGGATTCCTTACCTTATGAACAGAATCCCAAGGAAGTCCCGCACTCGGAGGTGGGTGCCTGACTGGTCAAACCAAGAAATCCTGCAAAACAGAACGTGCAAAATGGCAGATCCTCCTAACTTCCGAGTCCGAGCAATAATGCTTTGCAAAAGTGTGGAGGAAAGCCCAAGTTGCGGTCTTACAAATTTCAACAACTGGGACACTTCCAACCAAGGCCGAAGTGGCAGATTTAGCCCGGATGGAATGGTCCCCAATACCTTCAGGAGGAACCTTCTTTGCTAGCAAATAACACATCTTTATGCAAAGAATGACCCACCTGGAAAGAGTTCTCTTGTGGACGGCTCTGCCCTTCATCTTGCCCACATATCCAACGAAAAGTTGATCATCAACTCTAAAGTCTCTTGTCCTCTCAATGTAGAAACTCAGAGCCCTTCTTGGATCCAAGCGATGAAGTCTTTCCTCCTCCTTTGATGGATGGGGAGGAGGGTAAAAGGACTAGAGTGTTATAGACTGACCCATATGAAAGGGAGTGACCACTTTAGGAAGGAAAGCCGCCCTGGTTCTCAGCACCACCTTGTCAGCATGAAAGGTTGTAAAAAGAGGGTTCACACTAAGAGGCTTAAGCTCACTCACATGTGAAGCTGACGTGATAGCTGTTAGGAAAACTGTTTTTAAAACTAAAAACCTCAACGGGCAAGAATGCATAGGCTCAAACAGTGAACCCATCAAAAAAGTCAGAACTAAATTAAAATCCCACTGAGGCATGACAAACAGAGTCGGAGAAAACTTGTTAGTCAAGCCTTTAAGGAAGCTAGTAACTTATAGGGGACTTAAACGAGGAAGGCTTATCAGGAAAGCAAAGAAAGGCAGACAGCGCTGACAAATAATCTTTCATAGTCGCAACTGCATACCCTTTCTGCGCCAAGGAAACGGCAAAAAGCAAAACATCAGACAAATCGGCCTTTAAGGGATCAATTTGCCTCTCTCCACACCAAGTAACAATTTTTGCCCATCTGTTGGCAAAGACAGTCTTGGTGGAGTGTCGCCTGGCCGATAAGATAACATCCACCACTTCTGGAGAAAGAAAAGGAACTCAGATTGCACTGTTCAATCTCCAGGCATGTAGGTGCAGTCTCTGGAGGTGGGGGTGTAGAACCTGCACCTGCAACTGCGAGAGGAGGTCTACCCTGTAAGTGAGAAGGAGCAGCAGGCACAGTGAGAGTTCGAGAAGGTCTGTCTACCACACCCTTCTTGGCCAATCTGGGGCTATTAAAATGACATGAGCCCGATCTTTGCGAATCTTCCTCAGAACTTGAGAAATCAAAGGTAATGGGGGGGGGGGGGAGGGGGGGAGACCACAAAAAGTAAATGGTCGCACAAAGACATCTGAAACGTGTCCCCCAAACACCCCCTGCACCGGATACTGGAGGCTGCAGAACGACAGGCAGTGTGTGTTCTCCTGAGTGGCAAACAGGGTTACCTGTGGAAATCTCCACATCCGGAAGATGTGAAGAACCAGGTCTGGATGGAGACACCACTCATGAGCGGCTGAGAAATGCCGACTGAGAATTTCAGCACGTACGTTGAGAACTCCGGCCAGATGGTTTGCTACTATGCAAATCCGACGGTCCAGTACCCAGGACTAGAGCCGCTGAGCCTCTATGCAGAGAAGGTACGACCCTACTCCTCCCTGCTTGCTGATGTACCACATCGCAGTAGTGTTGTCCGTCAAGACTTGAACTGACGGACTGCAAAGGGACCGGAGGAAGGCCTTGAGAGCCAGACGTATTGCCCGTAATTCTAACAGATTGATGTGAAACATCTGTTCCACTGGAGACCAACGACCTTTGATCTCCAGGTCCCCCAGATGAGCTCCCAACCCTAGAGTGGAAGCATCCGTTATGACCGTGGCCCTCGGAGGTGGTAGACAAAACAGCCTTCCTTGGGAAAGGTTGCCCTCCACAGCCCACCATCGTAGATTCAATGCTGTGTCTCTGGAGATAGTTATCGACTCCCTGAGATCTCCTTTGTGTTGAAACCACTGCTTGCGGAGGCACCACTGGAGAGCCCTCATGTGCCAATGTGCATGAGTGACCAATAGAATGCAAGAAGCGTACAGACCGAGCAGACGTAGGACCTTGAGGACTGGAACAGCCGCTCCTTTCTGAAACATTGGAATCAACGCCTGAATGTCCTGAATTCTCTGAGGAGGAGGGTAGACCTGATTCAATGTTGTGTCCAGTACTGCCCCTATGAACAGGAGGTGCTGAGAGGGCTCCAGGTGAGATTTGGACACATTTACTGTAAAGCCCAGGTTGAACAACAACTGGGTTGTCACTTGCAAGTCATGCAGCACGAGCTCTGGGGACCCGGCTTTGATCAGCCAATCGTCTAGGTAAGGAAATACAGATACTCCCGCTCTTCTTAGGTCCGCTGCAACCACTGCCATCACCTTCATGAAGACTCGAGGTGCGGAAGTAAGACCAAAAGGAAGGACCGCAAACTGGTAGTGTTGCAATCCTACCACAAACCCGAGATACTTCCTGTGCGACTTCAGAATGGGAATATGAAAATAAGCATCCTGCAAGACGACAGACAGCATCCATTCTTCCTTGTTCAGCGCACGAAGCACCTGTGCTAGGGTCAGCATTTTAAACCTCTCCTGTTTGAAGAACCAACTAAAAATCCTCAGATCCAGGATAGGCCTCAATCGACCATCCTTCTTGGGAATCAGGAAACACCTTGAATAACATCCCTGACCCTTCTCCTGCTCTGGGACCAACTCCACTGCACCTCCTGTTGAAGCAACAGAAGATGATCTTCCGTGCAAAACATGTAACGGGGAGGGATGTGAGGGGGAAACTCCTGAAGGGCATAACCTTTCCCCACAATATTCAGCACCCAAGAGTCTGATGTGATTAACTCCCACTTGTGGAGAAAACAAGATAACCATGAAAAATGGATAGAAAACTAGAACTGCTTTCCTTGATGGGCTCCCCCAGAGGAAGAGGATGAAGCAGAAGGCTGCTGAGTGGCTCCTCGCATCCTAACCCTCCCCCTACCTCTATAAGATCTGTAAAGAGGGTTGGCAGGCTGCTGAACGCTGGATTGTGGCCTTCCACGGAAAGAGGACCCCCGGCCAAAACCCCTGAACCTTCTAAAAGACCTGAGGGGTATAGATGATGAAGCTTGGAGTCCAAAAGACCTTGCAATAGGTCTGCTGTCTTTAAATCGTTCTAAAGCTGAGTCTGGTTTGTACCCAAACAACTTCGCTCCATCAACTCCAAAAAAGAGTTGTCTGAACATCTGTAGAGAAACCAGAAGCCCTGAGCCAGGTATGCCTCCTGGTTGCCACTGAAGTGCCCACTACCCTGGCAACCAAATCTGCTGTGGCCAAGCCAGACTGAATAACCTGCTTGGCTGCCGCTTGACTGTCCAACAGGAGTTCATCAAACTGTCCTTGCACATCCTGAGGCAATTTTGGCACAACAACTCTCGCCAAGTCCATCAGGGCCTGGATATACCTCCCCTGCAAACACGTAGCGTTGAAAGACTTCAAGGCCATACTGCACGAGCAGAAGAACTTTTTAGCTGTTTGCTCCATACGCTTAGACTCCCTATCTGAAGGAGTCACAGGGAAGGAACCAGGAGCAGCCCTCGCAGAACAAGAGGCTTGCCCCAACAAACTCTCGGGCATAGGATGCAGAGAAAGAAACTGCGGATCCCCAGGAGCAACTCTGTACCTCCTAGCCACAGTCCTGGAAACTGCTGGAGTCGTGACAGGCTTCCTCCAAATGTCCAGAATGGGCTCACTAAGGGCATCATTAAATGGGAGAAAAGGCTCAGAAGACGTGGCTGATGGATGTAACCCCTCTATTAAAATGTTTGTCTTCGTCTCTCATGCCGGCAAAGGAAGGTCCAAAAACTCAGCAGCCTTTCTTATTACACTGACGTAAGCAGCTGCCTGCGCTGAGAGCTTTCCAGGGGATGAGAAATCCCACTCACGGGTGTATCCAAGCCACTTGCAGAGTCTACGCCTTTAAATTCACCCATAGGCTCCGGAATTTCTCCTTCCTCCAACAGCTGTTGCCGATCCTCCTGCTTCTCCAAGAGCCTAAAGGCCCTTCTCCTCAACCTCAGTCTAGACTCCAAACATGGTGTCGACAGAGAATTAGCCGATGTCGACAACGCCGGCTTCAAAGCAGATGGACGCTCCAGCAGAGGAGAGGATGGAGAGACACTGTGGGTCAAACGAGATCCATCCAGTGCCGGCATCGACTCCATCAGCAGCATCATTCGGGGTGGTGAAGTCATGGGCGCCGAACCAGCACCTTCACCCGGATAGAAGGGTACAAACGAAGCCTGCTTGCATGGCGCCGGCGAACCCACCATACACGCTAACGGACCCGTGGGGCCAGCAGGCGCACCAGCAGGAGACATAGCTCTGTTAAAAATGCTAAACATAGGATTGAGGAACGCTGATGGATCCGCTCCCGGAGTCGGGAAGGCAGGAAACCTCTGCTCCTCCTAAGGCATCTGAATCGACTCTGATGCCTGCACACCCGACTCCTGACCCTGAGTGGACACAGGAGATAACTGACTCATAAGGTTCACCGGGCACTCAGAGATCTCTATCAATGTCTGCGCCAGAGAATCCTGTGGACTCGGAGACTGAGGAGTCACCGTATGACTGATGTCCCCACGCCGCATGGCGCCATCTCAGAGGGGACCGAGACCGGTCCCTGGAAGAACGGCGTTGAGATGCGTGCCAGCATTGCTTCTTATGCGACCTTGAGGAATTATGCGAAGAAGTACCCCTCGCCTTTGATCTTCGATGACCCCTTTTCTCCTTCTTAGCTTTTGCCAAGAAGAGCTTAGCCTCTCTCTCCTTCAAGGCCTTCAGGTTCATCCGCTGGCAGGACACACATCCCTCCACATCGTGGTCCGAGCACAGGCACCACAAGCAATTCTAATGAGGATGTGTCACCGACATGCGACCCCTGTACTTATAACAAGGCTTAAATCCTGATTTTTTTTGGGTGGAGATGGAGACATTTTAGCACTCAACAACAACTCCTCGAAACAGTAACTGTTCGAGTGGTAGGAAGAAAAAAAACGTTAGTGTCGAAGGTGCGGAAAAAAGAGAATTGACGTCAGCACGCCGGTGATGTCTACTTATTGTCACAATGACGTCAGACAGAGTCGCCTGTGAAGCTGTGCAATTGTGACGTCTTCGTCGACGTGGGGAGCAGGGAAGAAAATGTCCATTGTATGCTGGCGCATTGGAAGAATTCATAAGGTGAGGAATCCACAGGTAGTTGTATCCATCAGAAATGACACGTTATTGCTTTGCATGCTGGAGGTATAAATAAATAGCAGTATGGTGTTTTATTTTTGCATAAGATGGAACACAAGACTGCACAAATGCTCATGAGATATTTCTTACAATACTTCAGCATAGCACGGAAACCTTTCACAGTGCTCATGCAAAGTGGCTACAACCAGGATGTTGCTTTGCTCTTTCTCAGGCAGAGACGGTATTCATTCACTCCAGGATAAACCCTGCTCTAAGGACATCTGGTTGGCAATGTCTGCTACAAACAATGGGCCGCTAGCTGAGAATGCTTTACCCTTGCAACCAGATATGTGATTGCTTCATTCCACTTCTCACAGTGTCAGACCTTTTAGCTGCTAATAATTAATAGTAAATGATTTGTAGGAAAATGAAATACCAACTGAAACGTTAGCTTTTTTCATAACGTTCAGTTTTTATTTTTTGTTGCCACATTGAGTGTGATATTTTCTACCACTTTTCTGAATATATTCTTGGTTGGCAGTAAAAATGTCTAATAACACTAGTCCTGATGCTCTTAAAGTGTGATGATTCAGGACAGACTGTAAAATGAATGCATTTAGAATCTGCCCATCTCTGGCTCTATTGTCTGCTCTTTCAATCTGGATCCTTTTTCAGGTAAGTCAAAGGATCAGGCTATTGTGACAGCTACCTGTTTTTCTCCACTCATTATTTTACTACCTGTTCTGCCCAAAATCCAAGAAAAACTTACTATGTGTGACTAAGATTTCTTAGCAATACAACAGGCATGCCCGAGCGTTTCCTCGTGCTTAATGAAACCATCAATTCATAATATGCAATATACCAGGGGACGGCAAATTGAAAGCAAGAAAAATGGTTGTAACGGTGGGCACATCTCAAGCAGAAAGAGTTTCAAGCTCCCTACAAAACCCACAAGTCATATAGATCCATAATCAGAGACATATTTATATACAGCATTATTAAACATCTTTAAAACCTTTGACCATGAAAGAAGTGGGTGTGGCACTAACCAGAATCCCGGGCCCTCAAGCTGCTCCTCTGCGGCATGCTCAGCCTTTTGAGCTCTGCAAGTTTCTGGCGCAGCTTCTTGATGCGGCCATCTGAGCGGCTGGCTCTCTGGCGGAGGCTCTTCAATTCTCCATTCTTCTTGTCAACCTGCTCTCGAAGACAGCACACCTGGCTCTTGCTCTGCTTGGAGGAGAAACAGTATGTGTGAAGCCAGTCTATTTGTTTGCATGTGCCTGAGGCCGAGGCTATTGCCTCACTGACCGAAATCTGGCTGGGGTTAGCCTCTCCTTTCTCCCATGGTGAAGCCTCAGTGGCCAGCCACGGGGCTGGGTCTGTGGGAGGAGCAGAGGGGCTCTCAGGCTGATCCTGGCTGGTCGCACTCAGGGCTGAAGGAGGAGCACTGTCCATGGATACTTTCCCACCACCACTTAGCCCAACCTCTCTCTTGATCCTCTTCCTCTCAGGGGTCTCGCGGGTGAGGGGAAGCCGTTCCCGGCTGTGCCTTGAGGAGAAGCTGTAGGAATGTAGTGAGTCAATAAATTTGCATGCCCCCGAGACTGGGGGCGAGAAATCATCAATAGAGATTCCACTTGTGTCAGTCACCCAGCTCTCAATGTTAATGTCCATCTGGCTACTGCTCTCTATAGGGGACTGGGAGAGTTTCATAGCAGCCCCATTTTTCCCCAACGAGGGGTGGCCAGGGATCCCTTCTATCTGCACCTGGCTATTCTTTATCTTCATAAAGCCGATGTCCACATTATCTCTGCAGGTCAACAGGTTTTGCATATCCTTTTCTCCCCTCATGAGTTCACAACCAGAAACAAAAACCCCTTGTTGATCACTCTGGACCTCATCAAAAACTTCAACTTCTGGGGTCTCCAACTTCCTTCGGCGCCTGGCATAGACACAGGTGCTCTTTCGCTTCCGTGGACACTGGAAGATGGATGGCACAGCCGTGGCCTTCAGTAAACGGTGCTGGTCCTCTAGGCGCCTGGAGAAGCACTCCTGACCAAAGTGCTCACTGCACAGGAAGGAGTACTTAGTGGGGATCCAGTTGCTTCTCTGGACAGCTTTCAGCCACAGGCTGAGACGCTTGGAATCTTTTAATGGGAACCTGCAGGACAAGGAAGGTCAAAAGAGAAACAGGTCACACCATTTACTTGTCTGAAAACTAAAGAAAACAAGCGTTGGAAAAGTATGGCTCACAAATAAAAGTACCTCTTCAGTCATTAGCTGGTTTAGGCACTCAATGCCTCATCATACATGCACTGTGTCACCCATTCTTGGGCTTATAAATCCATTCATCCACCTCTAACTCATTCTTACTCATTCACCCTGCCACAATAAAACACACACACACAATTCATCATATGCAGGATTAAATAATAAAAGTAAAAGTAGGAAAAAAGAAAATATGCTGCTGCCTAAACATGGCAGGAATGTGCTTGTATTAAATAAAATTAAACACAGCAGCTGATAGCCATCTTATAATCATACTGTGCATTGCTTATTATTGTTTCAAAGTTCAAGCATGGCCTTGATAACACCACTGCATGAATGTCTCCTGGTTCAGAGGTAGTGACTGTGCGGAATGTGGTGCACTGCAGATGAAATGAGCAGCAAACGGCTCTTAAGCACTTTCTTAGGAATTGTATTATGCTGTAAAAAAATTAAATAAAAAGGAGAGCTAATTATAACTTGTGCCCCAGCCGTGCACTACCTATGACCTCACATATTACATCACTCATGACATGTTCTATGACATGATTTAAGACATTACTAATGGCGTCTCAAATAACATAATTGATGCCATCACTGTCTTGGGCAGATGCCCAAGTACTTGGTTTAAAAATGACTATGCTTTTAGTGTGTATTGACCTATGACTTTTGAATGCATTTGGGACATTTGGTCTCATTTGGTGGTTGAAACATAGGCCTGGGTAGGTGACAATCAGTCTTAAAAGATGTGGTCAATGATATAATTGTGCAAGTTGCTGCCTTTTCGTCACAAAGTCTGTAGTTTGAAACCCAGCTGCATGACTTGACCAAATTGTGTGATCCTGGGCAAATATTTTCTTCCTATGCCTTACTTACCATGGCTTAGGGCAATTCAATTTGCTGTTTGAAGGCATATGCCATAAGAGTGAAAGCATACCAGTCAAGCGGCAATCATGTGACAGTTTCAAAGGAACATGTTTAAGAGGAAAGTTGGCAGCACTCCTGAATTGTTTTCAAAACAGGCATTGCAACTTTCTTTCACATTTCGTATACCACTATAGCTTTCATAGTTGTTTGTAATAGTGGAAGGATTTGTTCATTTGTCCTCTTCACATTGGTGTTAATGGTTCGAGCTGGGCTGTTCTCATATGGGACAGTGTCAAGACTAATTTGCACATGGCTTGGTCCAAACTGGGGTGGCGTGGTGAGCAAAAGAACTGATTGATTAAACCCAGATCTGTGACTGGGGTCGAATGTTTGATTGGTTCCGCATTCTATCCGTCATTTGTGTTAGCTTGCTAACATAAAAATAGAGCCGCAGAGCCTGGCAGTTTTCCTATTCGTTCAGTTATTACAGGCTCCTATGAATGGGGTTTCATTTTTGTCAGTCTTTAAAGAAGCTCTTTGGAGATGTAGCTCCGCATTTGTTTATGCCTATTTGTGGTTTCTGATGCACATTTGATTTTTCACTCTTGGTGGTTTGCTGCACATTTGATTTTGTTCATTGGGCGGCTAAATAACTGCCAAGATGACAAAGGTATTGCTTCACAGTACATTTACTCGCTTTCTTAGACGTACTTACATCACACCCAAACACCCACCCATATGCATCTCTTCATTGTCGCATTTGTCTCTGGTTCATGACGTATTATCGACCGTAATGACACTTTAGCCAATACAACTTTGCAGTCATGGATTTATTCTTTCACTTTTCTTATATCTTTTGTATTCTTATTATATATGTATTATATGTTTTATTATTATACAGTATTTATTTTACGTGATTAGGAAACGATGTATACACTAAGAAGGCCTTCCATGTTAAAGCAATTTCAGGTACTTTTTTTGCAGTTTTCCGTTCAAATATATTTGGCATTTACATGAAAAAAAAATCTGTATGTGTGTCCAACTTTGATAAATATATGTAGAAAACGCAGGGATCAAATACGTTCTGGATTTCTGTAAGAAATGAGCCAATAAAGCTGCTTGGAGCTTCTGTAACATGTTTCTGAACAGTGAGGTTGTATGATCTTTGTTTTTTGCCCCAAGGATTTAAAATTTCTACCTATACAGTGGCTTCCTTGGTGCCAAATCAACACCCTGTCCTGTCACACCACTTCTGATGTCACATATATCAAAGGGCGCGTTTTATAGCTCAGTCGCCCACGCACGCCCTAAATCCGGGAATCTTCATACTGCAGCACAAGCGCTACTTGGTCATTGTCTGCTTATATTATGCGACACAAAGGTCAAGTCACTCAGAACGGTCAGCTACAGCCAAGAAAAACTCGACAGCTTTTCAACTTTACATCTCTCAACACAGACAAAAAAATATGCAGGCGAGCAGGGCGCCCTCCAAAACGTACGAGCGCATTTGAGGACTTCAGCATGATTTGCCCGCCCAGAAAGTACAGGAAGAAGCAGGGCGAGGGCCCACGCAAGGAAGAATGGAATGCTTTCAGAACGGGAAAAAAAAGTAACAGAGAGCCAACAGAAGGCATGGGAAAGCCCCTCTAGCAAAAACTCCATTTCAAAAGTGAAAGAGCAGAAGTCGCAAAAACGGATAACGGCTGTAAAAGAAGACAGTCTTTTTGAGTCACTCGAGCTTGTGTCTTTTTATTTCACTTAAGCTGTGGTGAGTTAGGACAACTATCCATAGCAGCAGCAGGAAAATAGGGTTATAAAACAGCTACTTGAAGGTGATCGGCAACATAGTATTGACTATGATAAAACTAGGGCGGCAGTGCCATGCATCGTGGGTTAGACTAACGCAAATCCTTAATCATTACTGAAATCCCGCTCCGGACCATTTGTCAAGGAATGCTGGAGCTCCTATGAGCTCAGCAGCGCTCATTCGCTATATGTCAGCATGTACTAAAACTTGATTTGCCCACGTTTTCATTAAGACCCACAGTCGGGGTTTAGCAGCTGGCAGCAGCAGCAGCACCCAATCAGATGAGGAGCGGTGGGTGTCCTTGTCACAAGCCATACTGTGTGATGGGGCCTGCAGAGGGATTGTGCATTGCACAGCTGTGGCGGAGGACCCCGGGAGTTAAACAGCCAAAGATAGCTCAGCCAGCTGCACCTAGCTTCATAGTCAACACAATAGTCTGTAAAGGGGCATTCTTTCCACCCGGAGGAGTTCAGGGGCAGTGCTGCAGAGCCAGAAGGTGACCCAACAGCTCAGGAAACCAAGCGAGGAGCCTGACAATCTGTTGTAGGCAGGGAGGGATTGGCAACGCAGGCAGTCGGGCATTGGCCGATGGGCCGGTGTCTCACTGCCCTTTGTGGGCCGGTTTGTTTTTCTCCTTGCCAGCTCACAGAGGGCACTGGATATGGTAAACGGAGCAGCCTCGCACTGGAGTCCTGTGAAGTTGCAGTTCATCGATCGGCGGCTGTGGCCTCTCCTTGACACCCTCCCCTGCTGGGCAATCACCCTGAGGCAATGGTGAGCTGGGGAGGGGTTGATTATGTGCAAGATTCTGCCTGCCTGCCTGAAGGCAAGGTGCTGCTATGGCATTGAACCATTCTCACCTCGGCCCCCAGCCCATAACTCCCGCACTTGTCTCACTCCAGTCTTTTACACTGCCCAACTATTGCCCCGCTGCCTATGGAGTTTGAAACAAAACACTGGGCAACACTTATCCGTAGATGTAACTTGTCCGCTTTTATTGACAAGAACGGTTGTGTGATTGCTCATATGAATTTAAAATCAATTGGTGTGGCGGGCATTAATTTCACTGCAAATTCACTCATGATGCAAATACTGTAAATACAATCATACCACTTATTTGGTGACATCATAATTCAAGCAAAAAACACTTAAAAAAATAATTCAAAATTAGAAATGCAGAAATAGCAGTGACAGATCGGCCTTTGAGTCCTGGACTCTGTTTGTCATGTCTATTTGACCCATTAATGTATTTAGGCAATCCCACATTTCGCTCTGGAGGTGGCTCATTCCATACTGTTCGTTTTACCACATTTTTCCGAAGGGGGTAGCCTCTAATTTTTTGGATTAGGCCCAACTCGCTACCTGGCTTGTACCTGTGCCCTGCCATCCGTCCTGGTGGGTCTGGGCTGCGAGTGCCATGTTCCACTTACTCCCCTTAGCTGGCCTCCTTTCACCCTGGCGTAAGGCATCCCCAGGTGTGAGGCCTCCCATTTGCACGCTGCCTTACTAGGTGTGCTTATCGTCCATTTTGGTAAAACCTCTTTTAAATTCCATCATGCTGCCTGAGAGGCTTACGTCTCCGGGCAGCTCCCCCCATTTTTTTTTTTATATGCAGCCTAACTGTGCCATGCCTGCAGTCAGGTTTGCCCAGAAAATACCCATCCCTTCAGATGATAGGTGCACTCCGCCTGGTGCATATAAATCTGGCCGTCTGGGGTGGATTAAACCATGGCGTATGCTCTCCAACCCATTTGCTCTGCAGTACTTGCAGACCGCTATATGTTCAGTTTCCTTCGGGAATTGTCCACTGCCTTGTTTGATAAAGCCCCTCGCCAATTGATCCTGGGGATTATTTCTGACCAAATGGTATTTTCCCATTGCATTGTTATTTCCATCAAACTTTGCCTGATCTCACCCAGGCGGACCTTTCTCCCCACTGTGGCCAAGTCCTTACCCCCCAGGTGTATGACTATAATATCCGGGTGTCCCTGCGCTGACTCCAGCAAACCTCGCACTGCCTGTGAAAGCTTTGTCCACTTCATGCCGGGTGAACCCCACCATCTGATTCTACTTGTCGTTGACCCTCTGCTCGTTATTGACGTTCTGTTTCCACCATGCCTGTAGTCTAGAAATGAAGGAGTGCCCGACCAACCATACTGTCTTGGGTGGTGTATCTGTCAATACAATCAGAGAAATTTCCATCTATACCATATTTGGTAGTATGTAACTTTTGTAAGCGTTGGATCGCCACCTCCCCACCACTTTAATGGTGTTTTCTTCTAGCCCAAATTCTGCTGCTGTTGTAGCTGCCCCTATGCGGAAAGCGTGGGAACCAAAGAATGCTGGTGCCATGCCTCCATGCCTTAATGCTTTGCGCATGACTGCAGAGAACTGGAATCTGCTCAACCAGTCCCCGCTTTTGTGTACAAATAGAGGGCCTGGTGAAGTGGGGCGTGTCCTCAGGTAATCATTTATGCCGCAGACCGGGCAATACTTTGTTTGGTTTATGCATTTGAGCTCAATCCAGGTACCCCTGCCTTGTTGGTCTGTTCGTGATCTCCTCAGTAAAAAACGCACCCTGTCTGAATCTGGTCTGCAATCCTCGACCTAAAGGCAGCTGTCACCGCCCATTCTTCTTGCTGTGGCTACTGACTTGCCTATACGAAACGCCCCAAAGAAAGCTGTGGCAAATGCTGTCCTGAATAGGCCCCATTCATACGGGTTGTCTGCCACTGTCTCCAGTGCAACTATCAGTAGAGTCAGTTTGTTGAAATCTATGGGGTGTCTTTTATCCTTCCTAGGTCCCTGGAGCCGTCTCCAGCCCTTCATAGCTGTTTTAATGTAACGTGAGGCCGTGGGATCTGTGCCCGTCCGTATCTTAGAAAAATGGGCCACTGCTGCCAGGTGGGCTTGAGCCCAAGCCTTCGTTCTCCCCTGCTGGTAAGCCCATTTGATGAAACGCTCCACTGTTAGTGTGGTTGCCAAACAGCGACAAACAGATGTCCGGGCACTCATGAATAAACGTTCAGTCCTCCAATTGTGTCAAGACTTGGTAAGTCATCGAATATGAGTCGGACCAGGATAGTAGGCAAAGTTCAATTTAATCTTGAAATGCAAGATCCATTAAAGTCAACATAACCGTCCTTGGAAACCAATGTCCAGAATGCAACAACAGCCAACACGTGTTTCATCCTATGAGATAAATAATCTCAAAGACTTCATCTGGGTGCTTGCCTTCCGCTCAAATAAACTATGCCCAAGCCGTTGTGCAAGGAATATAGAAATGATTTTCGCTCGCCACCAACTGAGCAAAGCAAAGGAGCTCAGTTGGTGGCAAGCGAAAATCATTTCTAGTATTGACAATCCCGCTCCGCCAGCTCCCACAGACCTTCCGGGAAAGGTGTCATCACACGGCATGCTTCTGGGGCTAGCTTCCTGAATCTGTCCATCTGGAAACGAGAGAGCGTCTGCCCGTGAGTTTTTTTTATGCCCTGCACATGTCTAGCCCGGATGTCCAGGTTCCCCCTGAGTTGGATGCTAACCAGCCACCTCAAAAGCCTCAGTGTGTCAGGGCAGGAGGCTGACCCTCTGTTTATGGCTAGCACCACACCTGATCGTTAGCTTCATGTTCTGCAGTTTGTGCTTCCAGACTGTCATGGCTACTACTATGGAAAACAGCTCCAAAAATGTGATGTTCCTGGTGATCCCCCATTTTGTGCCACCTGTCCAGCCATTTGCCAGCGCACCACTCCTTTCCTAACAGCGCCCCAAAGCCACAGCTGCCGCCGCCATCTGCGAATAGCGATATATCCCTGGCAGATATCCAGCCTTCTCTCCAAATGAGTAGACCATTGAATTGGTCTAGGAAGGAGTCCAACATGGCCAGGTCACTTTTTACTCCTGCGCCCAGCCTGACATGGTGGTGTTTCTCTCGCAGACCAGCAGTCACTCTGCATAGCCGCTTTGCGAAAATTCTCCCTGCTGGGATGACCCTGGTTGCAAAATTGAGCTTTACAACCATCCTTTGTAGTTCCCACAGGGTGGCTTTATGTTTCCCTTGCAAAGCTTTGATCTCTGCCCTTAGTTCCGCCACCTTCTCTTCCGGGATCCTTGACGTTCCCGCAGCTGAATCTAACTCGATGCCCAGGAAAACCAGTGATGTTGCTGGGCCAACTGTCTTCTCTGCTGCCAGTGGGACCCCCTATTTCTTCTAATAATTCTTGAAGACCACAGTAGGCTGGAGCATTCGCCTGTGCCTGGTTTTCTCAAATCCTCTCACTAACGGTTCTGCCTCTTTTTTGTTGTAATATCCGTTGGCTAGTTTTCTCAGAAATTGTGTGTTAATAGGTGACTTGGCCAGTTTGTAATTTCCCAGGCTAACCGCCTGCACTTGTGGTGATAGAACATTCTCAATTTTTTGTTTTCTTTTCTTTCTTGTCTGATCTATATTTGTTCTTCCTGCACATTGATGCTGGGTGTTCCCGCCCCCCCCCCACATGTTGAGCAGCTGTGTCTGAACTTGCAGCTTTGCCCCCAGGTGCAGTCACCGTTTCAAACTTCCAACAGATTGCCTGTGTTCCCTTTTCTTCTTGACCTTTTGTGCTGTGCCAAGGCTTGTACCTATGAAATGATTTGAGTTCCTCATGTTTCCCCTTGAAATGCACATTCCGAAAGGGCTGCTTTCCCCTCCCAGACCAGGTTTTAACCTCTTTTGCCACCAACATCTTATGTATGTAGCTAGAAACGTCCTCCTCGTTCCACTCCATTTCTGGGTGGGCCTGCATTTTCAGCCTAAAACTTTTATCATACTCTAACCATATGTCCCCTGGGAACTGGCGGTGCGCCTTGTGTATTTTGGACTCATATAACCAGAGGTCCGTCGCGCAGCACAGGATTTTTTCTACGATAATGCAAGCCATGATCCTGAAGGCATCCAACCAATTCTCAAAATTCCTTTCTTTCCTGGCTCTCTTCCGTTCCTTCCTGTCCTCATCCTTCTTATCACACACTGTTAAATCCAGATCTTCTGACTGAATTTCTAGGAGTGAGAAAATGTCTATGAATTCTTTATGCCATATTCTTTCTTTTACAGTTGAAGGGATGGCGGTTGCCAGGCCGGCCGACCTTGTTGTCATGGCGGGGGGCCTAGCGATGGCCTGATGTATGACTCAGGAGGTTGTCCTATTGACTTAATGGGGGCTGCTTCCTTGCCAACTATACCCCAAGCCAGCGTGGGGTTCCCGGCTGCGGCCTGCTGGTCTCTAACTGTGTGTGCAACTGGCCCCTCCTTTTTATTTGGGCTCTTATGACTCCCCCCTGTTGCTGCGCCTTCTAACCTTAGCCCAGCTCTGCTGCCACTTAACAATGGTGCGAAAGACTTAAAACATTTTTTGTTTATTTCCCTTATATGCTCACCCTCAGTTGGTCTACCCAAACAGCTCGTCACTGGTACTCCTTGCGCTGCTGGTGCTGTGGTGGCCTGGCATGTTCCCCTCGGTCTTTTGGTCACCTTCTTCGATGGTTTCCCCTCAGTTCTGTGCCTTTTGCTTGTCTTGGGTGCCAGTATAGGTCCTGCGTCGCTGGTGTCCTCCGTTGTATGCAGGCCATCATGCTCAGTCATAAGTGTTAGTTGCCCCTCGTCGCTTCTCTCCTCCATTTTTGCACGCAACCAGTCCTTACCGCGCTTCATGGCTTCTGACGTCATACGTGGCAACATTATTTCTAGGTTGTCTTGTTGCTCGACCACCACTATTTCTTCCATGCTGTCAGGTGATGGTCGGATCATGCGTTCTTTTTGTTACTTTTTTGGGGGGATTGTCCCTTCTACCCCTTTTCTGCAATGTCTTGCTGGCCGGATGAGGAAGGAAAAAAACCCTTTGCGAGGATCACACTTGGGGCCCCACCTCCAGCTGGAGCAAGATTGTTGTCTTGGGTTGCTTAGCGACGTAGGACGGTCCCGTGTTCTGCCGCCTTAACAGCTATTGCAGCGCGTCCGCAAACCGGTCGGTGGATGAAAAACAGTTAGTAAATCACGTGCGGTCCGTGCTCTGTTGGCATAATAGGGGGGGGTTTCTGTACGGGGAAGCCCCTGAGTGTATCGCAGCGTGACCAAAATCAGGCTTCTAAAATGCTAAAACAAAGGATTCGCCCAGGTTGAGCGCGGTCGCGTCACCCACATAGGGCGGTCCTGTGCTCCGGAACTGAGATGTCTGATCTGTGGTGTCACGTCGCCTGCTGAGGCGGTCCACTAGAAAGAGGGGGGGGGGGGGGGGGGGGGGAAGGGGCTGATTGCTGCCTAGTCAGTTTCACTCGCAGTGTTATGCGCCTTACGACAACAAGAGCCCGCATGGTCGCGTCGCCCGTGGGCAGTCCCACGCGGTCTCCCAATGCAGAAATTGAGTCACGGCGTCGGCGTGCCTAGTCCCAAGCAGGAGACCGAGTGGTTGCGTCGCCCGTGGGCGGTCCCACAAATACTCCCAAGGTGCCCGGTACCTGCTTTCTTGGGTCCCGTCATCTGTTCAGCTCGCTTCCCTTCTTGCTGTGGTAGTTGGTCGGGGCGGTCCCACGCGGTCTCCCAAGGCGTAGATTGGCTCACGGCGTCGGCACGCCTGTACCCACCAGGAGACCGAGTGGTCGCGTCGCCCGTGCCCGGTACCTGCTTTCGTCCGAACGGATCGCCTCCCTTCTCGCCGTGGCAAATGGGGCGGTGTTAGTTGGGGGCGCGGTGTCCCCGTGTTCTTTCCGAGAGGGGCAAAGGATAATCCAGACGCTGCACAAAGGTTTCGTCGAGAGGAGGTGTGATAGCAAGAGCCGAAGGTAGGAAAGTCGTCTTCTTCGTTCCTTTCTGCGCGCCGTCCAGGAATCGTCTGTGTCCCTCCTGAGGACGGTGCGCTCCTTAAATGTCCCCCTCACCCCTTACCTGAAAAAACCTCGGTTCCTTATTGGGGGGGTTTGAATGATTCGGGCCCCCCCTTTGGCCTTATAGTTCTTCGCACCTTCTTCCCCCTTTGTTGCTTGCGGTGGGGGGAAGGGGGCCCTGACTACACGGGCACAACCTGCCCGAGATACCGGTTTGACCGGTCCATTCCAGGTCCAAGGCGGCCGTTATGGCGCCGGCCCATTATCTTATCCAGGTGACTGATTGACACCTGATATGTTCGATATAAGTCAATAAGGACGCTCAATGAAGGACCACACGCCTATTATGAACACAATTTAACTTTACTAGAATTTTCAGGAAAATGTATGCATTTGGCAAATCAACGAAGTAGAATGAAAATCAGCAATAAAGAGCATCTATTTATATATGATCAAAGAGTTCATGGACATCTATTTATATATGAGCAAAGAGTTCATTGACAGATATAAGCTTTGATTAACTGTATACGAAACGCATATTTCAATTACTGCAGCAAGCTCACATTAAGATGTTAAGGAAGCACAATATAAATGAGCTGAATCCTTCAGATTATAAACATAGTGCAAGCATAATAATCAATCAGAATAGAGCAGAGAAACAAAGGCCTTTCATCCCTGGGTGGAACTTAACTTGATCCACAAACGCTGGGAAGCCCTCTACCGCCCGCTTGGACCTCTCTCCCCCTCGAGCGTCACGGACCCTAAACAGCAAAAACAGAGAGGCAGCGCTGTGGGCTTGGCGATGGCAGCTTTCACAACCCCATCTACGAGCTTCAATCCCCTCACCCGCGCTTCATTGCTTAAATAACCTGAAGCTTGGATTCTATCCCTTTCTCGCATCTTCCAGCTATGTTTTCAGCACATGTCCCTTGGCTGCACTGCCGTGCCCTAGCCATTGTTTTTTCCATCTTTTTCGTGTACTCCCTTTCCCAGGGTTAAGACGACCTTCATGTCTCTCTCCTACACATCCTGCTTCTTACACATGCAGCTGCAAATAATTTTATCTATGGAATGTTAGAAAACAAACTTGAAAACAACATCGTGGACTTTTCCACGTTGTTTCAGGTTTCAGCAGGCATCACGCTCATTTACACTGTTCAAGCTAATTAACCCTTTGCGTAACAATGTCTTCCGCACCTTTCCCTATACTGATCACCCATTATGCCCCCTTTGGGGGCGGCCTTTGCTCTAAACAATGCTTTTCCTTGCCACCTCGCCCCAAAGCACTTCACATTCCCCAGGGTGGGCGGGGGAGAGTGGGTTTATGCTGGGGCCTCGCTGTGGGGGCCAGGTGATGTTGTGGCCTTAGGCCGTCTTCACCTTAGCCCCCACCTGCTCCATGGAAGGCCCAGCAGCTGTGTTTTGCCTTAATCCCCTCCCCTGCCAGGCCACTGCCCTGAGGCAATAAAGGGCTTGAGTAAAAGAAGGGGCTTTGCTGTTGTTCTGTAGGGCGCTGGCTCTAGGGCAGAGGTCTTCAAACTGGGGGGTGGGCCTCAAGTGATCACAGGGGGGGGCGCCAAACGCTGGCCAAAAGAAATATTATACAGATAACATGCCTTTGTTTTAAGCAGAAGCATGTTATTGCAGGTTTAAAAAGGTAACAGTACTTCACTGCAATGTTTAAATAGGTTTAGACATATTTAAACATTGCCATCTTTCTGAAATAATTGGGAAAAATTCTGAGGGGGGGGGGCCAAAGATTTTTATTTTTCAACTGGGGGGGGGGCGCGGTATGAAAAAGTTTGAAGGCCACTGCTCTAGGGGATGCTTGCTTCCAGCTAAATTTCAGGCAACAATAAAAATGTCGAGATTCATGATTAATGTTCTTTCTGGAGAAAGATCATAGTTATGTCTAGTGGAAGTTTTGGCCCATCATAAAAGGGTGACTATGTAAAAGGGTTAATATGTCTGCTACAAAGAACGTGTACCAATCAGATTGCAAAGTGCATATAATTAAAACGGTCAGAGTGTTACTGCTTTTGTCAGAGAGATCTTTTTGTTACTTGCAGTTTAAAAGTTAATTTTGTTAACTGATGTTTATGGCTTTCCCTTTTCAACAGAAAGGTATTTTAAAATGTCCTGCCTCACCTCCATATGGCGACATACCCCCCTCACTGCCTGCATGAGTGGGAAAACAGCAGGCCTATGGGTTTCTGCCTTGCTGCTCTGACCACACCCCCTTTCTCAGTCAGCCAGTAAGTCGCAGTTTCTGGATTGAAGTGGGGGTGAGAATGCATAGATTTCCACCCCCGCCTACTGATTACCACGCCCACATTACCCAGAAGAGGGACATAAAAGCAGCTGGCCTGCATCTTGCATCAGACAACCTCAAGACAACCTCAAGTCTACAGCACCCACCACCAGGAGGATCTTTTCCAGAAGTCGCAGCAGGAGGTTAAAGCGAGGAACTGCCCATTCCCCAGGAGCCCTGCTTCAACAGGCTGCTGCTTCAGCTTACTTCTTCATCTCTTTAGGCCCATCCTTTTCCTTTCCTTCCCAGGAGGAAGGAATCCATGCTTATGCTTTCAGTGGTCAAATCCAACTCCTGAGTCTTAGGCAGAAGGCAGTCCCAACCCTCCTATACAGAACTACAGAGTGTTCACCCAGCCTTTTCCTTTTAGGTAAGCTATCCAGGTGCACCACAAGGCCAAGCTCCTACTCAAGAGGGCCATCTAATCCTCTTGGCACCCCACACTCCAAAGAGCTGACCAAAGCAGACTGAGTAAAGCAGTACTCAAAGCCACATCTAGTACTCTGCAATTCCGGTCCCACCACATGCAAAAAATCTTGCACTAGGCTCAGTGAAGTAGGTATGCCCCAAAGCTTTACTGACTTGCCACACCCAGCACCAAGGGACTCAGAAATGCAGTGTATTGCTAGTCGATCCCTTGCTATGAAGCAAGAAGGAACAGGTATGAACCATTTGTACTTATTTTTACCAATTGTTTTCAAAATTAAACTGAGTCATTTGGGTCACAGTCAAACATTTGGCTCTATTTTAAAGGCCTCATCCAAAATACAGACAAGAGACTTATTTCTTCATATGCCAGGAATATTAATCAGTAACTTTTGGTTAATATTTGGTTGTAGTTTGTAGGTCATTCTGACTAGATTCTGTTTTAGGTATCAGGCCGGAATGTGCCAACATCTCTATGTGTTGATTTCAGGATGTGTTTAAGACTTTGCGTTAATGTGCTTTCTCAAAAGAGAACTGTTTGAGCCTCATTCCAAGCTATGCCTTGCTCGAGGCCTACGCAAAATTTGCAAACTTGATACTTCTTTCTCTGTGCAGTAGGATTGCCTCTTCTAGGATGTTGCGGTTATATGTCCTTTTTTTCCATTTTCTATGTTTTTCATGGTTATTGCCATTCATAGAGGAGCTTTTCAGCAAGATAACTGCCTCAGGTCTGTTTAAGGGCTTAGGCCCTGTTATGACCAAACAAGTGGCTCTATTGTGCCTGGAAGAGGAGGGCCATTTGGTTTTGCGCAATGTTTTCTGGTTGGTTGTGTTTCGTTATCATGCACGTGGCCTGCAGAACATGCTTCAGATTTGGTGCTACAGCATGTGTCTTACACATGGAGGGGCATGTGAAGAATTGTGAGGGGTTGTTACACAGATGAAATACTTAAACCAATATCACTAATTGGCTGCAGGTCACTTGAACCATGATTCTAAGAACAGAGGGTATTTATTGCTTCTTCTGAATTCCGTGCGGCATTTGATACATAATCTCGTTGGAAAAGTGAAGAAAGTGCACTTTGTTGGTTTGCATGTGTTTTTCTATGACAATAAAGTATTACCTATATCTCTTACATTCATTATCTACCTACCTCTTCCTCTTTCTATACCTATGTTTCTTTTCTTCTGTCTACCTGATCTTTCCGTCTCTACCTTATGTCTCTCCCCCATCACCCCTATGAATATCTCTTTTCTAGTTCTACTTCACCTCTCTCGTTATACTGTCTCTTTACTTCTCTGTTCACCTCTTCTTTTCCTCCAGCCGCTACTGCCCAGAAGAACTGGGAATCGTTATCAGAGTAGTGCACACAAAGAAAGAGGGGAAGAGGGACAAGGCGGGGAAGAGAAATAAGGAGGAAATTATTAGATTTTATCCAATGGAATGGTGAAAATCCTCAGAACAGCACTTTGGTTTTCATTGATGCTGTAAGAATGACCTTAGTAAACATAACTAAAGCTACACTTGCAAACATGATGCCCATGTGCTTTGATGTGATATTATGCGCTAGCTCACTAAACATCAACCAAATCACCCTTACCGTATCACTAAAAATGCGTGGAATAGGCTGGTTACACACAATTCCACGTAAAATGTTTTTGTAATTTAATGTACTGGGTAATATTAATGTGCACAATTCACCCAAGGAAAGCTTTTGAAGCTTCATTCCAGATTGTATTATATTATGGCATAGGCCTGAACATGGGTAATCACAAAAATTATTTTTCAAGACCTACAAAGTTCGGTCTGTGATGTGACCAACGGCTGCCCTGCTACCAGCAAGGTGGCAGTCCAGGGTGGTTTTGGGGAGGATGTTGGTGGTAAGGTGAGTGTAAGAGAAGTGAGGCACATACTAGATCTAGTGTATGAATTATACAATGTAAAACCAAAAACGTGGGATTAATCCAAGCTTCTCAATTTAACCAGATTGTGTGATCCTAGGCAATTGTTTTGTTTCACTGTCCCTCCTATTTCTTCATTATCACATGAGAGACTCGAAATACATGACTTCAGGATGCATGCTGTACAAAACCTTCGCCTGTTTTGGATTTAATAAACTGTCATGTTGTTCATGTATAATAGAAACTCAAGTCAGCCAAAGTTTTCACATTAGAATTGACTTGCCTCTTCGTACACTACTGGCATTGTTGTCAAGGTGGCGGGGAAGAGTGAATGTTTCCAAGTTCATGTTTTAAAACTATCACGTCTAAAAATACTTCTCAATGCACTGATATAATTTGCTGTACAAAGAGGAAGCAGTTCTGCATGGTAAGGAAATACACTATTTGAATTTTAAACAGACTTTATCACACTTTTGCTGCAAGATATCCTTAAGAAGAAGGTGTATCTAAAGTTGAGCGGTGCAGCATACCC
Organism: Pleurodeles waltl; assembly: GCF_031143425.1. NCBI lineage: Eukaryota > Metazoa > Chordata > Amphibia > Caudata > Salamandridae > Pleurodeles > Pleurodeles waltl. The sequence continues at coordinate 338,223,653 of NC_090450.1, read as the reverse complement.
TACTTATTTACTTTCTTTAACTTCAATACATATTTACCTATTTATTTAGTATCTTTTAATGTTAGTGCTGAGTCAAGTAAAGAGCAGCCCAGTGCCGCTGTTGATCAGGGGGCCACAAGTTAAGGTTAGGATGGCTGCATCGTGGCCTCTGGGATGTACTTTGACTATCACTGGGCTAAAATGTGTTTTCTTTAAGTATCAGTGGCCTAAAGTACTTTCCTTGCGCAGTGTTCTTAATAAAAAATGTAAAGCTATTAAAATAAAATTACAAATTATGTTTAGCAAATAACCATACTGCACTACAAGTCCAGGAAGATGTATTCGTTATAATTTTCCTCTTTTCTGGTTGTTCTCACCTCAGCCTGAATTAATGAAATAAACAGGATGCTTTATTTGCCTAGGGAAAGAAATGGAACAGAAGAAAAGAAAAGGGGGTGCAGAAAAATTACGAGAGAAGAAGAAAAGACGGTTTGAAGAAGTGAGAGAAAACAAGAACATTTTGAACATGTTCACAATGCAGACCAAAAATCTGTATTACAATGCTTGTACTACAGCAGTGGGTTCTCTATCGTCAGGTGCAAATATTTTGTCCATTACTTTGACAGAACACTCCACTTGCAAGCAAATGATAGAACAACATGATTCTGAAAGAACGAAGGATGTACAGTCAGAGGAAGCAGGAGTCTTGTCTGTTGCTACAACTAAAGGTGTAACAAGTGAGGAGGAGTCACAGATCAGTACTTCTGCAATACCTGCAGCAAATGCGGAGGAAGCGACTGAATCCAGTGCAAAGGCCACTCAATTAGATGAAGCAACTAAATCCACTGTGTCAGTGAGCTCTGCATCCATCTTACTGCAAGAAGCTGGGATCCAAGATATGACGGAGACACAAGGAATGGACCAATCACAGATAGTTGACCTCTTCTTTCAAAGGCCAAGGCATGATAAGCTTTCTGAATTCTTTCAGTGTCACCCGATCCAACCTTCCAAAATTCAACAGTTTAATGGGCGGTTGGCATTTATGAGAAAAGGTGGGAGTATCCAACACTGGTTAAGCTGTTCAGAAATCCAAAAAGCTTTCTTTTGCACAGTTTGCTTGGCATTTAGCAAATATGAAGAAAGTGGTACATTTATTCGAGGAATGAAAAATTGTAGGCACTTGTACATGCACATTACAGAGCAAGAGGCATCCCAATTCCACAAAAGATGCACTGATTCATACATGATGACCATCTCCTGAGTTGACATAACCACTCTCCTCTTCTCTCGGCAGACAACAAATCGTGCACTACAAGTCAGAAGAAGGGGACAAATATTGGAGCGTGTGGTTGAAGTTATTAAAGTGATTGGTAAAAGAGGGCTCAGCTATTGTGGGAAATCAGAATCTGTTTTTGAGTTGGATAATGATTTGCTTGATCATGGAAACTTTCTTGAACTCTTCCTTCTCCTGTCAAAATATGACCAACCTCTTAAACACATTGAGTCTCTCACTTCCAAAGCAAAACAGAAAGGTAGCTGTGGTGTGTCTGACTTTCATGTCAAAGACCACCATTGGCTATGTAATAGAAACAATTTCCAAACTGATAAAAAGACACATTACCAAAGAAATACACGACACAGGTATGTACTCAATCCAGATTGACACAACTCAAGATATAACTGTTACTGACCAGTGTTCAGTTATCATCCGATATGTCACAGACACTGCACATGAACACTTAATAGCAGTCAGAAATTGCACTTTGTCAACAGGAAAAGAATTGTTTGAGTTGGTACAAACTGCAATTCAACAAAATGGTCTTGACATAGCTAGGTGCATTGGAAATTCGACTGATGGTGCTTCCAACACGCAAAGCCAGTACAATGGACTCAGTACTTGGCTAAGCAAAGAATCCCCAAGCCACATGCATGTCTGGTGCTATGCACATATGTTAAACCTAGTACTTATTGATGTGACCCAGGCATCTACAGCTTCCACCTCTCTTTTTGGAGTACTACACTCTTGTGCAGTCTTCCTCCGGGAGTCACATAAAAGGATGGATGTGTGGCGTGTGCTGGCAAAGGATGGTCGGACAGTTCAGATCATTGGAGGAACAAGGTGGTGGGCAAAAGATGCTGCTCTCAAGAAAGTTTTCGGCTCTTTCAATAACCCTGCCAATGCTAGGTTTGTTGGTTTGGTCAAAGTCCTTCATAATATTTCATCTGACAATCTTAGATTTGTTCCAAATGTACGGTGCCAAGCCTTACAATATGCTGAGGGGCTATGCAAGTTACAAACAGTCCTAACAGCCCAATTGTATCTTCGCATTTTTGCATCAACCACACCTCTGTCTAAGTATCTCCAAACAAGTGGAATGGATAACCTGCAAGCACAGAGAATGGTGTCAGACACTATAAAACTTCTTACCACAGATTCCTGCAATTTTGAAACTGTGTACTCTGCTGCCAAATAATTTGCAGAGTGGGCCAACACAGGCTTAGAAGAAAGGAACTGTAACCAAGAAGTAGAAATGATACTTCCTGAAGGGAGGGTGTCCTTTAAAAAGATGCTTGGGATGAGCAAAAAGGATGAGCCTATAACCTTAGCTAAAGACCGATTTCATATTGGGGTGTACAATACAGTAATGGACATGGTTATTCAAAGTCTGACCACTCGTTTCAAGACCCATTTGACTTTGGCAGCAGATATAGCATGCCTGGACCCAAAGAACTTCAATCAGAGTCTTACAGGCAATGCTCTTGTGAAACTTTGTTCCTTGCTGCAAAACATAGATAGCTCCATAACCGTGCAGACTTTGCAGGAAGAAGTTCAGGATTTTGCTGCTAAATGAGCAAATGTAAAAAGTATGCTACCTGAAGAGTATGACAGAGAGGACCAGACTAATGAAGACCCATCACTGCAATTAGAAGGATTTGACCAAGAACAGTCTCTCCACAGCCAGACTTAAAAGCAGCAACAGATGTGAACAAAACTGTTTTTCTGTACATGAACCTCGACTGCTGGGTTTGGAGCAAATTTACTACTAGATTTTACTGATAAATTTTTTTTTGCATTCTTTACAGCCCAGACTTTCTTTTCCTCGTTTGTGAATTTAAAAGAAGATTTATCAGAATAATTGACATGAGCCGCACTGATTTCAAAGCTGTTTTTTTAAATTTTTTTTACCAAGCATCACTCAATCCTCTGGAGAAGACCCAGTGAAGAGTTTGGCTAGAGGCTGCAGTATTGAGAGTCACTCTAGTCCTGTGCAGACAGCCTAGTGAGGACTTAGAGCAACAGGTACAAACATTCAGGTAAATGATAGTAAATTATGCTGGCTTGAGTTAACTTTTTAATTTTTTGGGAATATCCTTTGGTAGGTCCTAATCAAGTGTTATTTTCTTTCTACAGGTTCTTTTCTTTACGAGCCCACTCCTCTTTTCCATGTGAAACAGCACCTGACAGAAATCCACAGAAATGTCAAATGCACTCTAGCCCTTCAGGGATAATTCTGTGGAATATTCTGCAGAAAAAATGCTTACTTTAAGAAAAAGATCAGGTGTTGTGATTGAGCTACATTATACGTTGTGGAGGTTTTGTAAGGGTACGTTTTGCAAGTAACATTTAGATATTGTTTTTGTTGTTTCTCTATTGTTACAGTTCTGTTTTCTGGAGTCGTACACAGTGAAGCTGACCAAGGGTATTATTGATATGAATGCAAGAGCTTTTGGTGCTGAGACAATCTAGCCTGGCAAGAGAGAGGCCAGTGAAAACACTGGACAAGCATATGTACATCTAGGTAAAAGACTAAACATTGTGATAGATCTAGATTTCTTGCTTCAGAATTACTAAAGTATATTTTTGTTGTCCCTAATCAGATATATATTATTTGTGTCCTTGCAGGTTCTGTTTTGTACAATGTCTCCTCTATTGACCAGGTAAAGGAAAGGGTGCTCAGAAATTTCAAATCCACTCTAGCCCTTTAGAACTTTTCCGTCAATGATGTTGGACAAAATCTGCATACTTTTAGGTAAAAAAAAAAAAACAATTGTGAGCGGGCATAACTGTATATATCTGTGAATTTGTTACACCGTTTTGGTGTTGGTGTCATTTCTCTTTCTCTTTATATTTCAGGTTCTCTTCTCTCCCAGTAAATTAGGAGGAAGGAAAAATTAACTGGAAATAGAAAGGCATTGCAAACTATACTTCCAGGATTTTAAAATCTGCAAGATCTATTTTGTGTATGGGTAAAAAGTAAACTTACTCCGTTTATTTTTGTTGCAGGTTATGTTCCCCAAAGTCCCTTCATTGTGAATTGGCTGGAGAAGAACTCATGAGAATTTAAGACCTGTTCTTTTTGTGCCGTTGTAGGTTCCGTTCCCAGACATCCTGACTTAACCCTTTCCCATTTGACTGTGTGTGAGATTTCTGATTTGTACAATGATCAATGTCCAGCACAAAGTTGTTTGGAAATGGGTGTCTTTCCACCTTATGCAAGATGTTTAATCTTCAAGTAAGTATTAACAAAGGTATTATTATTATTCTTTTTTTTCTCTCTCTCTCTCCCCCTCCCTCCCTCTTATTACAGGTTTGATTCTCAGAGGCCCAACCAAGTGGATCATAGAATAGCTAGCACAGCCAAGTCTTTGAGCAAATGGTATTTGCATTCAGGAAAAAGTGCAACATTTGTGAGCCAGCTAGATTTCATTTCTTGGGAGTGTTTAGCAAAATGTTTTTATGGCTGATATGCTAAATGTTTGTCATTAAAGGTACTATTCTCCAAGGGAGAGGTCCACAGCTGCTATTTCTCTTATTTTTGAATATTACATGTCCTATTCCCAGAGATTCCAGTCTAACCCATCCCCATTGACTTTGCACTAGGTTTATGATTTATGTGATGATCAGAGTCAAGGACATAGCTGGTTGGGAAAGCGTATCTAACTACACTGTGCACAGTGTTGAGACTGCACGTAAGTATTCAGTTTTCAGAACTCAGTGCTCCTAGTCTTCACCAATGTTACTGGCTCTATAAGTTATAAAATGCTTAATTTCATAAACATTTGTCTAAAAATGAGACCTCTGAGAGTAACCAAATGGTTTTCCATTAAACGTGTAATCTGCGCGAATGTGGGCTACCTTTTTTTGGGCAGTGCCCGGGCAAAATTGTGATCCCAATCCGACCCTGGTTGTAAGTTATATTCTGGATTCCATCCTGGTTTTGTTTTTGTGTTCAGCCTCAGCCTACAAGTGGGTTAAAAGGGATGCCTTTTTGTATGTTGCAGGCAAGGTGGTCGGAGGGCAGGCACCCACACCCCCTCACTATGCAACTCTGCAGCATGCACAATCTGACTGTTGGTTCCAATGTCATAGACTACCCATGACTTTTTTCAGTCTTCCCACATTCATATAACTCTGGTCTAGTCTTTCAAATTGTCCCCTTAATGCACTGAATCTTCAGCGTACATAAAGCAGCCACGCAGCACAACAGACAATGAGTGTGAGGTAGACCGTGTACCTCGGAATTGAGCTGCCTGTATCTGTGCTGCACACCCTCCATTAGTCCCACCATATAAACTGGGAATATACCTGCGTCAGATCCTGCTCATGGGACCATGGGATATGTAGGAGCTATTGGCCCTCACCCATGGGTGGTATGGTTGTTTTTCATGGCCTACTGTGGCTCTTCAAACTGGGCCAAGTAGAACCCCTTCCACACATGACTATCAGGGTAGTGAAGGCGTGCAGTCACATGCGTCTCAAGGGGTGAGGTCTTGAACTCAACAGTCAATGTTAATGCCCAGGCCAGTGCTTATCCTTGCAAGAAAGCAAGTACTTTAATACTGCACATTTCAATGAACATACACAACCCACTGACTCTTACCCGCTCCCTCTTTCTTCTCTTCCAAGCGATTTCCCCTGCTTCCACATCTCCCTGTACCCCTCCCCTGTTTCTAAGGGCAATCAGTACCCGCAAGAATGAGTCTCAGGGGCAGTTTTGGTTACCCACAGTTCAAAAATACGCTTAGTCTGACTTTACCCCTTTCTCGGGGTAGGAGAGTTTCTCACAAGTCTTTTGCTCTGTTGCCACGAATTAAGATCGTCTCTCCTGTGCATTTGAAAGAGCCACAGAGAACCAGCAAGTTTGGTCAGAGTTTGTCAGAGGTGGGTGTGGGCCGTGTTCAGTAGCACATCTGCCCAGCTTCTTTTTCAGAGGTCACTGTGACAGGTTCTGTGGGGATGCGGTCAAGGGACTGTCCATGGCACTGTTCTGCCGTAGTAGGTGCGCCGTGGGTCAGGCGATCTACACTGATGAGGTCAGCAGTTCTGATCAGACACAGGGGTGTAACTGAGGACACAGCATTGCAGAGGGGCCCTAGGCTTATCCATAATGGATGGGGCCCCCTCAGCCCCTACTGTTGTGAGTGTGGGGAAGGCGCTTTAGCATATCTTGCAAGGGCCCCCCTCACGTTTTGTAATGCAACTGATCAGACAGAAGGCAGGTGCAGGATAAGAGGCCCTCGGCCATCAGAAGCTGCAGTCTCGGTCCTGGACTACTGTATTAAAAGAAGCAGCCCTGACTGGGGCTTCAGCGGACAGCCTTCACAGTCCACATCGGAGCCTACTGAATTTACAGATGTAGCCCCAACAGGGCCTTTTGTGGCAAGAATATTGCAGCCCCACAAGGCCTTTGATAACCAAGGTTCTCACCAGTAACCAAAGTGAGAGTCTGGAGGTAGGGCACAAACACACTACATTCACTTCTGATTCAATCTTGTGCAGTCTGTTTCTTCCTAGGTTTCCCAAAGCCAACAGGGACATGGTGGACCTTGTCTCCCGGACAGTCCTTCCTCCTACAGTGCCAGGCAAGCCCTTTCCCCTTGCAGCAGAAAGGCTTCAAGGTGCTCAGAATAGGTGCACAGCTCCTCCAGTAGGAAATCCATACTTCAGGTGAGGTCCTCTCACCTCTGGGAAACCTGCAGTGATGCACAGACCAGTTAATGACTGCACAGCTGTCCTTTGAGTACTCTGCAGAGTGCTCTGTTTCTTGTGCATAAAGGACTTGTAACTGCAACGAAGTGGGGTGGTTTGAGTTCCACTTTTTCACACGACTACTAGACAGGGGATGTGAATCGACTCTCTCACACTGTATAACCAGTTTGGGGTGGTTCTTCTTTCAAAGGTTCTTTCCTGGCTGCAACATATAAAATAAATATGTATATGTACTCACTAATACATCTATTACTAGGATGAAATGGGGGGATTATTCCTCATGCTCTATTGCGGAAAGGAAGCTTTGACTTTGCCTAAGGGAGTTTCTTTCAGTTGGCAATGAGCAATCCCGAACTGTGTAACATTAACCCAACACATGGTGGTGACATAAGCCTATAGCCATATTAGTATGGGAAAGAACCATATTAGGTTGATCAGCCCTGCCCACTGCCTCTCCCACACAGTTACACAGAACAACCAGTGCTAGATAGGTCAAAGTCTGAGCAAAGACACAAAGTTTATAAACAGCCAAACTATTTTGTCTCAACATGAAACTGACAAAATGTAAAGGGGTGGTCTACAAGTACAATTTTCTCAACTGTCAAATACTGCTGTAATGATGTTCTGATCCTAGCAGGGCTCGGTGGGTCTCGCGGTTTAGTTACGAAAGGTGAGAGAATTATATTGTGTTTTGATTACTGGGTTCTTGATTGGGTTTTTCAGCCAGAAACTATGACGGGTGGAAAACAGAACATTAAACATGTTCGGGCTCATTTCATTACTCACAAACAAACCACATTTTTAGAGAGAGTTACTGCACAGTCTATAAAGATTTACACCTACTCAGAAAATCGTCAGATGAAGTATTGGTAAAGTCACCCAGTTGGTTAATGCACTTTAATACACAAACTATGTGTATAAATTATCTTAAATCAAAGCGTTGACATTTTCCAAGGTGCACTGTGAGTACCTCCTTCCGTCACATTTTATCAGGCCTAGCCTACCAGACAGCACATGCTGTCTGGTTTCATCAAGGCCTTTACACTCCCTCACTGTTCACCAATAATTGGCTTTGTTGTCACTGTCATTGCTTGTTTCTCTCAATGGAGTTCCATGTCCTTTTTTTTCCGTCTTGCGTTTGCCCCTCCCCTGGAGCATAGCCTCTTAACAAGCTCTCTGGTTGGCTGGCTTCAATCCTTCCACTGCTCACTGTTAAGGAACAATTTTTTTATTTTGCTTAAGCATCTATGACAGTGCACGTGCTTTCCAGCTCTCTCATAAATGCCTCTCCACCCCTAAATACCCAGCCCTGCACCCCTTGTTGCTGCCACCCTCATGTTGCAAACTCTCCTGCGTGCTTCCCGCTCAGTGTTGCTTTCTTGCTTGTGTGCTTCTTGTACCACCTCCCTGTTACTATCCATCATGTACTATTTTTCTATTCCCCCATCCACTCCCAAATGCTCCCCCGCCCCTATGAACTTGCTCATTTTATACAGAATGGGGAAAAGGAATCATCAATGCCAAAAGGCCCTTAAAAGCGACATCAATTGGCTTTGCCAGGGCTCATTTGTTTTGTATTTAGGCACTTGCGGTCCTGTTCATCTCATAAATCAGGGCTTCAAGGAACAGAATGCAAAACGAGAAGGGTGAGCTTCTCGGAGGTGAACCCAAACTTGCAAACTAAGCTATTTTAAGATAATTAAGACCGTATATGCATCACAGTTATGCAACTTAGTAAGAAAGAGCGTTTGCTGTGGAGATCCTTGAGTGCCCTTCAGGTCACAAGTGCCAATCTTAGTAAAACAGCTCAGTGGTTTATATGTCAAATGCAAACATTGGCATGCACGGAGCATGCAAGACAAAACTGTATTCTTGCAGGTCACCATTTTAAGACTGATAAACCAAGTATCATTGGGTAGCCATTAACACCTATTTATTTCCAAAAGGAACTTTGTTTGCATTCTGTGCTACATAAATAGTTATTAAGCAAGCATGTATACTTGGACAATAAAACACTTCCACATCTCAGTGCATTTCATGCCAACCTGTTAATGGACTTGTAGAATGAATCTTTGTTCTCTCTGTCTTACTGGCACCAGTATATTCCTAATGGGTGTGTCAGTCTAATCACAAATTGAACAAAAGCAGTAACTGATTGTCCTTAAAGTGAAACATTTGGAGATACTTGGTGCACTGTGGAGTGAGAGGGTGGACAGTTTCAAATCCCTTAATCCTACGCAGCATGCTGCTTTATAAGACACAAACTTGATGTGCACAGATGCCACTGCATGTGTCTCAATATGATCATACTCCACTGAAATACCACTGGGAAGATTAGTCAAGGGTGACTTGGAGCCAAGTTCTGGCATAACAGCTATTGGTTACTTACACAGCATTTAAAACTGACTGGGTAACCAAGCAAGTGCAGCTGGAGAAGTGTGGTGATTGAAGAAAAGGCAATCAGTGTTCACTGGAGAATAGGCAGGAGGAAAGCCAAAGGTGGAGACTTTGGGGGTCATTCTGACCCTGGCGGCCGGTGGCCGCCAGGGCCACCGACCACGGGAGCACCGCCAACAGGCTGGCGGTGCTCCCACGAGCATTCTGACCGCGGCGGTTCAGCCGCGGTCAGAAGCGGCAAGTCGGCGGGCTCCCGCCGACTTACCGCTGCTCGGGGGAATCCTTCATCGCCATGAGGATTCTGACAGCCCCTACCGCCATCCTGTTCATGGCGGGAAACCCGCCATGAACAGGATGGCGGTAGGGGGTGCCGCGGGGCCCCTGGGGGACCCTGCCATGCCCATGCCAATGGCATGGGCACGGCAGGGGCCCCCGTAAGAGGGCCCCGCAAAGTATTTCAGTGTCTGCCTTGCAGACACTGAAATACGCGACGGGTGCAACTGCACCCGTCGCACCCCTGCAACTACGCCGGCTCAATTCTGAGCCGGCGTCCTCGTTGCAGGGGCATTTCCTCTGGGCCGGCGGGCGCTCTTTCGGAGAGCGCCCGCCGGCCCAGAGGAAATGTTTAAATGGCCGCCGCGGTCTTTTGACCGCGGTGCGGTCATTTCACGGCGGTACCTTGGCGGACGGCCTCCGCCGTCCGCCAAGGTTAGAATCACCCCCTTTATGTCAAAGGAAAGTGGTGGGGAGAGGAGGATCCAGAAGGTAGTGCTGTGTGTCAGGAGAATGACATGGAAAAGCAGAGAACATAAAGCTAAAGGAAGACCATGGCACACTAGTATAAGAAAATAAATCAGGAACATGTAATGATTAAAAAAGAAACAAGAACAAAGCTTGTTTTAAGTATGGTGCACTGGTTAACAGCTTCAAAGACAGTGGACAAGTCAATGTAGATCAGAACGGATAAGAGATTACTGTTGATGCCAAACGAAAGACAGACATGTAACAAACAGCTGCCATAGGCTGAAAAACATCCATACAGTCCAACTACAACAAATCCCCTCTCCTTCTTTAAAATTGTAAAGCAATTTTCTTCAACACACTTGAGAATTGGCTTCCTCTAAAAACGTAAACGAAAACTGCACAGTTAGTATTAATCACAATAACTCTGAAAAGCAAATAGTAAATCCATTTTAGATATTGAAGAAAATAGGTTAGCACTGCCATCAACCATGCAGTCTTTGCCTTCATAATTATATCTGTTAAACCTGAAAAATATGTAACCCTACAAACCAACTAATACATATGTTATTGACATAAGTCATTTGACATGTAACCTCTCCAAGTACTGTGGTATTCTTCCAATCACCAACACGGGAATGGCCCAAGTGAAAGATGAACATTCAATCACCCCCCAAGTCCAACATCTTGGCCATGTCTGCTTTGATGCATGCCTAGACACAGTCAGAAATACGAAAAGTCTTTTGACAGGAAGACCTTCTCCTGTGTCTAACTCATGGAGAGACACCAGTGTTAAACCTTGACTCAATGACAATAGGTGGGCAACTTCAACACTTCCATACACACCCTTTACTGACCCGGCATTAACTCTGGGGCAGATGTACCCCTTCCATAGTGACATCCTCCTTGGCACTATACAACAAGTCAGGAAGAGGCTCACTGCCTCAGTCAACTTCTTCCAACATGGCTATGGTGTTCACTATGTAATCCCTCTGGAGGCAGGGTGTAAGATGGATTACATGGAACACCTGTCTTGGTTCCCCTGTGACACCTGACTCTACCAAATAGTTCACATCAGATACTTTCTGCACTACTGTGTAGAGCCCACACCATTTAACTTCCACAGCTCTAGAACAAATGGGCTTCAGCACTAACAACTCCTGACCTTCCTGGTTCCAATTCAGCAATGCTTTCTGGTCATACAATTCCTTCATCAGTGCGTGGCTAACCTGAAGATTTGTCTTTGCCTGGCCCATGTACTGCATCTTCTACATCCTAAGGCCAATCACACATACAATCACCTATTCTGTGGTGATTCCAGAATTTTCTCCCAGCCTTATCTGACAAAGCGGAGGGCTCCTGCATTGCGCATCTAAACAGAAGTTAAAAGGGGGTGAACCCGACTCCCTTGTATGGAATCTCACAGTAGACAAATAAACATGGAAGCAGGAAATCCTACTTCCTCCGGAGGTTCTTTAGTTGAGTTCCTATCACACCTTTTAAGGTTTTGTTGATCTACTAACCCTTTGGTTTGTAGATGGTATGCCATGGAGAAGTGGAATGTTACTCCAGCTTGCTCCCTCATCTCTTATGTACAAGGAGATGAAGTTGATTCCCAGGGCAGAAATCTCACCCCAGAAAAGGCCCATGGTAGAGTCCTAGCTACCACCTTTACAGTCATGCTCCTCAGTGATACTGCCTCTGGATCTATGATGGCATGATCCACCCCAACCAAGATATACACATTGCCCGAGGGTAGGTTGAATAGACCACCAATGTCTATCTCCACCTCCTCACAAATGGTACCTTCTTCTTACCCTCCTGATTTACCAGGCAACAGAGAACTAGGACAGGTTCTACAGAACCGCGCTGTCTCTCTGTGCATCCCTGGCTAGTAGAACAGGAAATACAACCTATCCTGGGTCTTTTAATGCTCAAGGTTCCTGCCAAGGGCACTTTGTGGGCCAGTGACAACAGGAAATTACTGTTCGCTAATGGAAACATAGCTTCCTGCTAGTATCCAGCCCAGGATTCACCTGCTCACAACAGAGTATTCAATCCTGGGCGCCGAGATAGTGTCTTTCATTCCTTTGCTAACTTGTTCCTGGGTTCCTTCTGGAGTCCCAAAAAAGTAGGGCACTCAACCTTTACCTTGAGGAACCCCTCTCCAATAGGTCCTCCTGCAGCTAACAACCTCTGCAGTTCTGACAGGAACTCGGGATTCAACACCTGGTCCACTTCAGGTATCTCAGTCTTCTTTCTATCTGGAGCAGGGATAGCGGATGCCACAGGCAGTGTTCCCTCCGAGTAAGTCCTGATCCACTGCCTACTTTGTTTGCTATGTTTCTGCAAATCAGGAATGGTCCTGGTATCCTCCTGAGTCTAATGTGCAGCCTGTGCTCTGGTAAGAAGAATCTTTCTGGATTAGAGATACTTCCCTTCTACCACAGTTCTATGAGCTCCCGTATCCCTTCTTCTCCTTGATAACAGTCTCCATTACAACCCCCATCTTTTTTGGGGTGCATATGCTTCAATCTAAAAAGCACAAGGTGTAGGAAGTTGGCTCTGTATATACTATTTCAAAGTAAAAAATAGTGTGCACAGAGTCCAAGGGTTCCCCTTAGAGGTAAGATAGTGGCAACATTAGATAAGTCTAATGCTCTATTTTGTGGTAGTGTGGTCGAGCAGTAGGCTTATCTGAGGGTAGTGTTAAGCATTTGTTGTACACACACAGGCCCTAAATGAGGAACACACACTCAAAGACTTACTCCAGGCCAATAGGGTTTTATGTTGAAAAATATATTTTCTTAGTTTATTTTAAGAACCCCAGGTTCAAGATTTGCAGTAAACACTTTAAATGCAAGGTACTTCACTTAGATACTTTAGGAACTTTGAATAAAAGCAATATCATATACAGTCTTTGTAAAAGTGGCAATAAGCTATTTTCAAAGTGGACACAGTGCAAAAATCAACAGTTCCTGGGGGAGGTAAGTAAAGGTTAGATTAGGAGGTAAGTAAAACACTTACAAGTCTCAGATCTGGGGCATAGGCAGCCCACCGTTGGGGGGTTCAAGGCAACCTCAAAGTTACCACACTAGCAGCTCAAGGATGGTCAGGTGCAGAGGTCAAAGAGGTGCCCAAAACACATAGGCGCCTATGGAGAACAGGGGTGCTCCGGTTCCAGTCTGCCAGCAGGTAAGTACCTGCGTCCTCGGGGGGCAGACCAGGGGTTTTTGTAGAGCACTGGGGGGGGGGGGGGGGGGAGGAACACAAGTAGGCATACAAAACACACCCTCAGCGGCACAGGGGCGGCCGGGTGCAGTGGGCAAAGCAGGCATCAGGTTTAGTATTGATTTCAATGGAGGGACCCAGGGGTCACTCTAGCGGTGCAGGCAGGCACGGCGGGGGTGCTTCTCGGGACAGTCACCACCTGGGCTAGGCGGAGGGTCGCCTGGGGGTCACTCCTGCGCTGAAGTTCGGTTCCTTTAGGTCCTGGGGGCTGCGGGTGCAGTGCTGGTTCCAGGCGTCGGGTCCCTTGTTACAGGCAGTCGCGGTACGGGGAGCCTCTGGATTCTATCTGCAGGCGTCGCTGTGTGAGTTCGGAGGGGGTCGTCTCTGGCTACTCACAGGCTCGCAGTCGCCGGGGAGTCCTCCCTGAGGTGTTGGTTCTCTGAATCTCGAGCTGGGGGCGTCAGGTGCAGAGTGAGAAGTCTCACGCTTCCAGCGGGAAATGTGCAGTCTTTGGAAGTTGCTTCTTTGTTGCAAAGAAGTAGCTGGTTTTGAGCAGGGCCTCTGCTCACTGGAGTTTCTTGGTCCTTTAGTTAAGGGCAGTCCTCTGAGAGTTCAGAGGTCGCTGGTCCCTGTCGGATGCGTCGCTAGTTGCAGGTTTTTGAAGTTGGAGACAGGCCGGTAGGGCTGGGGCCAAAGCAGTTGTCACCATCTGTCTTCTCTGTAGGCTTGTAGGTCAGCAGTCCTTCTGGTTTCTTCAGGTTGCAGGAATCTAATTTCCTGGGATCTGGGGTGCCCCTAAATACTGAATTTAGGGGTGTGTTTAGGTCTGGGAGGGCAGTAGCCAATGGCTACTGTCCTGGAGGGTGGCTACACCCACTTTGTGCCTCCTCCCTGTGGGGAAGGGGGCACATCCCTAATCCTATTGGGGAATCCTCCAAACTCAAGATGGAGGATTCCTCAAGGCAGGGGTAACCTCAGCTCAGGACACCTTAGGGGATGTCCTGACTGGTGGGTGACTCTTCCTTGTTTTTCTCATTATCGCCTTCAGCCTTGCCGCCAAAAGTGGGGGCAGTGGCCGGAGGGGTGGGCATCTCCACTAGCTGGGATGCCCTGGGGCGCTGTAACAAAAGGGGTGAGCTTTGAGGCTCACCACCAGGTGTTACAGTTCCTGCAGGGGGAGGTGAGAAGCACCTCCACCCAGTACAGGCTTTTTTCCTGGCCACAGAGTGACAAAGGCACTCTCCCCATGTGGCTAGCAACATGTCTGGTGTGTGGCAGACTGGCAGAACCTGGTCAGCCTACACTAGAAGTCGGTTTGGTATTCAGGGGCATCTCTAAGATGCCCTCTGGGTGTATGTTACAATAAATTGCACACTGGCATCAGTGTGCATTTATTGTGCTGAGAAGTTTGATACCAAACTTCCCAGATTTCAGTATAGCCATTATGGAACTGTGGAGTATGTGTTTGACAAACTCCCAGACCATATACTCTTAAGGCTACCCTGCACTTACAATGTCTAAGGTTTTACTTAGACACTGTAGGGGCATAGTGCTCACGCACATTTGCCCTCATCTGTGGTATAGTGCACCCTGCCTTAGGGCTGTAAGGCCTGCTAGAGGGGTGGCTTACCTATGCCACAGGCAGTGTGAAGTTGGCATTGCACTCTGAGGAGAGTGCCATGTCGACTTAGTCTTTTTCTCCCCACCACCACACACAGGCTGTGAGGCAGTGTGCATGTGCGGAGTGAGGGGTCCCCAGGGTGGCATAAGACATGCTGCAGCCCGTAGACACCTTCTTTGGCATCAGGGCCCTTGGTACCAGGGGTACCAGTTACAAGGGACTTATCTGAGTGCCAGCGTTGTGCCAATTGTGGAGACAAAGGTACAGTTTAGGAAAAGAACACTGGTGGTGGGGCCTGGTTAGCAGGGTCCCAGCACACTTTCAATCAAAACATAGCATCAGCAAAGGCAAAAAGGTAGGGGGTAACCATGCCAAGGAGGCATTTCCTTACACAAGGGTAACCCTAAAACCGCAAAGGACCTGGGGCAAATATATAAAGTCAAAACAACATCATAAAAAGTGGGGTTGGTATAATAATGTTTTAATAATAAAATAGAAAAAACAAAAGCGAGTTCCATAAATTCATTTAGCAGAAATAATAACGTATTAGTGAGGAAAATGTGTTCCATGCTAAAAAATAAAACATGGATACTAACTAGAAATAAAGAGGAAAAGGAGAAATAAGAGTATGATAACAAAAAAGGCAGTGGATATTAGGGGAGTAAACAGTGAAATTCACCACAAGAAAAAGGTGAATACCCTAAGTGAGGGCCCCTGCAGTGATTGCCAAGATACAGCAAAAGGGTATGTTGGACGGGCATAAAGTCAGTCTGGTAAGGAGAATGAATTATTTGCTATGTAGAAAAACCGATGGTAAACTGAGAAAACCTAATTGTGAATGAGTTTTGATCTACAGACAGGACTAGGACAGGCTCTTTGTGAACCCCTTTTTTTTCTTTTACGTCTTCTTCGCGCTCATGGCAGCCGTGGCGCTTTGAATCGGCTTGCTTATGTCAACTGTTTCACTTTTTATTTTCAATTTATGTGGCAAGAAAAGTCCAGTTAGGAATTTACAACGCTAATAGCTCCAACTCGAGCAAACAAAGGGTCCATTGCATTGCAAATGCTTGTTATAATTGTTATTTCAAAAAACTCACTAGGGTTTCCCTGTCCTTGTTTATGGGAGCCTTTCATGCTCTATCCGAACACAGATCCTTCAACTTAATCTAAGGACAGGGTACCAAGGACTACTCCCTTCATCCTCGTATCCAACATGATTGTTGTATAGGTTTTAAGGCAGAGGTCTTCAAATGGGGGGGGATCCCCCCCAACTGACCCGGATTGGGTGACAGGGGGGAGGAATTGGGGGCACGAACACAGACCAAGAAAAGCATAACTCTGATAACAGTGCTTTGCTTTAAGTGAAAAAACATGAGCAGCAATAAGCCACTCTGTAATGGGCCATCACTGACATCTTTTGTCATTTATTTCCTGGCTGGGAGTAGGTGTGAAAGGGGAAGGGACTGTGAATATTCCTTGAACCACCCCCACTCCCCCTTCCCCACACTGTGGATACTTTTACACTTTAGTAAGGCCTGGTTGAGCAGAATAGTATGTGTGCCAATCATATTTGATTGCATTTTTAAAAAGGATAACAGAACTTAACTGCAAAGTTTAAACATGCTTAGACATCTTTAACCACTGCCAATTCAATAGAATAATTGTGAAAAACTCAGGGGTGGGTATTTTTATCTTTTTTTTCAGCTCAGGAGGCGCGACATTAAACGTTTGAAAACCACTGCTTTAAGGTCATACGGTTCGGCTTTAAGGCAGTACGGTTCAATCACTCAATCATGATTTATATAGAACAGCTAATCACCTGGTAGAGTATCGAGGTGCTTGCAGGCCTCAGAGGCTAATTTGAATGCCCTTCGGAATTCTAGAAGAGAGTTGATGGTAAGGAGCTGCATGGGGAGGCTGTTCCAGGTCTTTGCTGCAATGTAGGAGAAGGTGCATTTTCCACTTCTGCTTCAGTGGATGCGGGGCATGTGGGCAAGTGATAAGGAGGTGGAGCGCAAACTTCTCGATGGTAGATGGAGGTTCACGCAGTGGTTGATGTAGGTGGGTCCTTGTTTGCATAGAGCCTTGTGTGCGTGTGTCAGTAGCTTGAATTGACATCTCTTCTATACAGGAAGCCAATGGAGGTGGTTAAGGTAGGGTGTGATGTGGGTACGTCAGGGGAGGTCGAGGATGAATCTGGCTGTGGCTTTCTGTGTGGTCTGCAGATGTGCAGCGATTCCTAGGTAGAGGGCATTGCCTTAGTCCAGTCAGCTGGTGATGAGGGCTTGTGAGTCATTTGCAGGAGAAGCTACTTGAAGATCTCACATAGTATGTGCAGAGCAAGGAAGCAGGCAGAGATGACGACGTTGATCTGAGATTTCACGGTGAGCTTGTTGTCAATGATGGTTTCTGGTGTGATCTGAAGGTCTGGGTGCGGGTCCCAGGTCTTGGGGCCATCATGAGTCGTTCCAGGGGTTGCTGTTTTGCCAAAGATCAGTACTTCCATGTTCAGCTTCAAGCAGTTTGTCTTCATCTAGGCGCGGACACTTCTCATGCATCTGTGAAAGCTGGTCCTGGTGATGGTAGGGTCATCTGCGTAGGATAGATTATTTTCAGCCCATGCAATCCGATGATGATGGCCAGTGGGGTCATGTATGCGTTGAAGACAGTAGGGCTAAGGGATAAGTTCTGGGGAGGCACGGCAGACGATATCCTTGGGTTCAGAGGTGAAGGGTGGTACACAAGACACTCTTTTCTTCCGGTGAGGAAGGAGGTGATCTATCGGAGTGTGTCCCCTTGGATGCCGATGTAGTGAAATCTTTCAATCAGCATGTGGTGAGAAATGGTGTCGAAGGCTGCTGAAAGGCCAAAGAGTATCAGGGGAGCTGTTTCTCCTTGGTTGAGGAGGATTCGGATGTTGTCACTGGCTGCGATTAACAGTATTGGAGCTGTGACTGTAGAGAAAACCGGATTGGGAGGCGTTGAGTAGTTGGTTCTGCTCCAGGTGTGTTGTGAGTTGCTTGTTGATAGAATTTTCCGGTACCTTGGCTGGGAATGGGAGCAAGGAGATAGGCCGGTTGTTTTTGAGTTTGTTGGGATCGGCTGGAGAGTTCTATGAGTAGTGGTCTGACTTGGCGTATGTTCAGGCATCAGTGGTGATGGAGGTGTTGAGCAGGATGGTGAGATCCTGTCCGATCCTTTGTTTCTTGAGATTGAAGTGATGGTGCAGGCTTGGGTCAGTGGGAGCTTCCAAGTGGATGGATTTCATGATGGAGGTGATGTCCTGGGTAGAGAGCAGGTGCTAGGCGGTCAATCTGTGGTGTCAGTTGCAGTGAGGTCGCATTGATTGAAGACGTCTGTGGGTTTAGGTCGGGGTTTGAAGATTCTCTATATGGTTGCAATCTTGTTATGGAAGAATTCGGCGGGCCGTCACAGAGCTCTTGTGAGGATGTGATGTTGTTTTCGCTGGCAACCTGCTGTCCTCTTGGAGGTGTTCTTGATGGTTCGTCATCTCCTCTCCAGCTGCTTGCTGTTACATTTCGCTATTCTGAGTTCTTGGGTGAACTAGATGTTTTTTTGGTGGCTCTTCTATGATTGTTGCTCTTAATTGGGGCAATGCTGTTGGCAGACCCAGGTGCTGAAGTTCTTAATTCCCCGTTGAAGGTTGGGGGCGACTGCTGGGTTGGAGGTGTTGACGGTGTCTGTCCGGAGGGTCTCTAACATTTTGCTCCAGTTGCAAGGGGGTTGGGGGGTGCTGGCCATATTGACGGAGGCAGTGAGGGAGCTACAGAGATGCTCAAGTGGAAAATGGAGTGATCTGTCCATGCACGTTTTGTGACATGGCTGTATTTGACGCGGTGGTTGGAGGTGAAAATGGGGGCCAGTGTTTGTCCTGCTGTGTGCGTGGTGTCGCGGACGATGTGGGATGGTCCAAGGCTGCTCATAATGTCAAGGAGGCAGGCGGTGTTGGGGTCGCCAAGGTGGAAATTGAGGTCGCTGAGAAGATGTTGTCCTTGGAGTGCATGGTGAGGAGTGCGATGAAGTCTGCAATGGTGTTGCAGAAACTGGGGCGCAGGCTCATGGCAAATATGCAAGGGTGACTCTAATGGTTACTTTGTTGTCCGTGAGGAGCATGGGGGAAGTTGTATTGCTGGTGGTGCACTGTATGGTCTCTTTGTGGACGATTGCTATTCCTCCTCCCAGTTTCTTAATGCGGTCCTGGTGGGTGATTTTATATCCATCGGGAGTGGCTGTGGAGATGTCAGGGGCAGACGGAGGGTTGAGGAAGACAATGTAAGGTGCGAGGGTGGTGAGGAGGTTCCATAACTCAGTGGCCTGCTTGCAAATGGAGCAGTGGAGTTGGTGGGATGCTTCTGGTGTAGTGGGACGGCATGGTGGTCTGTGAAGTGACATGGCTGTGCTGGTGCAGGAGAAGGTGCAGCTGGCACAGGAAAACAGTCCTACCATATGGTGCGGTAAGGCAGCAGTGTTCGCTGGGGGGGGGGGTCTAATGTTCATGCTGTGGAGGGTTTCAGCGTCGTACCTGTGGCGAGATCCAGGCGTAGACAGGCTTGCCTTTGAAGTGCTGCTGTCTCCATTAAGTAGTTCCTGGGAGAAGCAAAGGGTGCTGGAAGGTGGTGAGGTGGGCTGAAGGGAAGAGTTTGGAGGGAGGCAGGGAAACAAAACGAGCAGCAAGAGAGAAAGGCACAAGAATTAAAGAGAAAGGCACAAGTATTTAATGAGAAAGCACAAGAATTTGAGAAAGGCCCGAGAAGTTGGGCAAATGAGTAAGAAAGGCACAAGAATTAGAGAATGAAACAAGAAATTAAACAAATTAGAGAGAAATACCAAAGAGCGAAACAATCAAGAAAAAGTAGCAGCAAAGGCCGGCTCCACGAGGGAGACCTGGGTCTGGGACCCAGTTAAAACTACTGTACTGCTGTAGTGGCTTGAAGATGGCCTTTGCAGGATCACACGCAGCCTGCCACCTGGTGTGATACCCTGTTCAGGAGCCCATGGGGTAGGCATGGATTACTGGGCCACTACTGTGGAGTTTGAGACCTTCTGGAACTACTGATCTGAGGTCTGCCTTTTTATTGCTCTTCAAACTGTGCAAAGTACCATCCTTTCAGCCCTTGACTCAGTGGTAGCAAGAAAAGCAGTCACAGGCTTTCTAGTTAGGTTAATGTGGGGATACTTAGTCTTAGTAATCAATACCAACCCTCACCAGCAGAATAAGATCAATGTCCAGCCTGGTGTTTCTCATTGTGGAAAGGACAAGTACTTTATTACACACAAAACTGATAATTCCACCACATAGCCAATGATATACATATGAGTCTCTGTGCTTTCAGGGCAATCTAATTACCCCTCCTCCTGTCCCTTCTGTGCGTCCCTCCACCTCAGGATTCCGGTGGGGGGCAGGGTCTAGATGAGAAGCTTGTTTTCCTCCTGTTTGGTCTTAGCGCTCAGTCTATGAACGTAGGGTGCTCAGTTGTCTCATCCAGTTTGGTAGAGCAGCCCCAGGCAGCATTAGGCCCTCCTGCGTCAGTGGGACCTCACCGGTTTTTGGAATCTCACAGGAGGTTCATGGCAGTGTTAGAGAGATGAGAGACAGTCAGCCACTCAGTGCATCACTTGTGGGTGGGGTGAAGTTTGAGTTGTAGCAGGACCAGAGTCCCTCTTTCAGGCACCTAGCTGCGGGTCTTGGCACACTCAGGTACACATGTGGGTACTTGTCTCACGGCTTGGTTCATCCAGACATGTCCGTGGGTTCTTAACTCACCACTCAGCTCACTCTGACACACAGGTGAGTTACTTGGTGCAATGGCCACACATCCACAGACATCGATTCTTCGGAGTAGCAGACGTGAGACACCATCTTTAGTACGCAGTGCCTTGAGACAACAAACCTTGATTCTTCTAGAGGCATTCCGGGGGCACCTCTCTAGTCACTTGGTTTTCTGGACAGGCCACGACCGACCTGCACACTTGAGCAGTGCTGCGTCTCACAGTCCAATTCTGAGGCACATGGGCCACCAGCAGGTGCTTATGCCAGCTTCAGTCAGGCTTACAACTAGAGCACACAACTCCAGTCCCTTGATAGCTATGACAGGGATAAGTGACACAGATCGCACTGCTCAGTCCAGCAATACTTCAGTGGCCTTGTTAGTGAGTCTGTCAGACGGACCCTACGGCAGGCTCTATTATGGGAGACCCTTTCACAAACAGCTCCTCCTCCTCCAGGGCTGGTACTTCCTTTCCTCGCTCACAGGCAGGATGACTTGGCACCCAGACTATCCAGTAACTTCACCTTCAGAACAGGCTCCAAGCAATGTTTCCTTGTCTCTGGATAGATGACTGTCAGTGCAACACTGACTCTTGGCTGCATAGCAGTCTACAGGTTCTCTATGGAGAATCCCCCCCCCCCCTAAGCTGAAGAGACCACAACAATGAACAAAGATGGGTCTTGGCTCTCATCTTTAAATCCATTTCGCAGATGAATGGTGTATATTCCAGGTCTTAATCTTTGGAACCGGTTTGGCTTAGTTCCTCTTTCATGTGTCCCAAACCAGACCGCCTTCCATACCTGGCCTTTACCTGGGATGCTGCTCTGCCCAACAGGACAGTGTCCAGGTGTAGTACCTACCAGATAAGTACAAAAAGTGTGAGTGGGCAGCACTCAGCTATTTACAACTCTTCATACAAAGATCAGGAAGGAAGACAAGAATCTTTGCCCTTTCAGAGGATTTCTTTCCCTAACAACAAATACTACGGGGAATTTACCCTGTACCCCCTGTTGCAGTCAGTCATTTACAGCCCAATTTATCAGGTAGGACAATGGCATTCCTAAAGAAAGCCTGTTTCCTATTTCCTCAACACAGCATCTTGTGCCACCCCCCTCAGCAATACACATATGATGTCCAATGAAAGCAACCTCTTCTCCATTTTGTACTCTAGTTCAAGCTGTGGCCTTACAAAATGGAACCCACAGGCATGTATTACTTGAGCATGGCACACTATAAATCCTAACACACACAGACACACACAAAAAACACTCAGGTTCATCGTAAGCAGCAGACATTTAGGGCATGGAGAAAAGCATGTCTACCATGTAAGGACTCAGACCTAAATCTACATTTGTTCCACCTCTATCTTCGGTTCCTTGTGAAGTCCAAACATTTGGAAAAGCGGTTCTCGCAGACCTCACATCCATATGTCCGTAACGCACCTTTATTAACATCTCAACAAATGAGAGGAAGGCTCTAGAGGCTCTTTCCAATGATAACTCCGTTGTGATAAAACAAGCTGATAAGGGAGGTGCTATTGTCATAATGAATACAGACGATTATCGCCAGGAATGTTTACGCTTGTTGGGGGACGAGACTTACTATGCCATGATCCCACGTGACCCCACACCTAGACTCCAATCTCAGATAAGGGTAATGATCTCAGAAGCATCCAACAACGCATGGATTACTCCAAAAGAAGCTTCGTTCCTAGACACGACCAATCCCATAATTCCCTATTTCTATTGTTTACCAAAAATTCACAAGGGAACACAACCCAATCCCACCCCCCCCCCCCCCCCCCCCCGGGTGACCAATTGTGTCTGGTATTGGCTCAATCCTAGAACCCCTGTCAATCTTCTGCGATCACTTTCTGCAGCCTCTTGTAAAGGGATGCTCGACCTATTTACAAGATACAAAAGACGTATTAAATTTGGTTGAGACTATTAATAATACAGGAGATGTAAAAGCACTTATTACCATGGACGTGGAGGCTCTCCATACCAATATACCCCAAGCCGCGACTCTACAGGTAGTGGAATCTATACTACAGCACAATAGTGACAATCTGACGTCACCCATAGCATTTATTATGCAGTGTGCAACAGTAGCAATGAAAGAACATTTCTTCCGTTTCGAAGATCAATTTTACCACCAGATTAGAGGCACTTGCCTAGGAAGCACATTTGCTCCTAGCCTGGCATGCCTCTATATGTACAATGTTGAACAACAATTCATTTTGTCAGCTACTAACCCTTTCACTAGCAATATAAAACTATGGCGTCGGTATATCGACAATATTTTGGTTGTATGGCAAGGTCCTCTTGCTGCAGCAAGCTCACTGACTGATTGGGTGAACACACTCAACCGGTACTTGAAATTTACTTCTACGGTGTCAGACAAGGAGATACATTTTTTGGATCTACTGATCACAATTGACCAAGGCGAACTATTTACCAGCACTTATCACAAACCCACAGATCGTAATAGTTTACTAATGTACAAGAGTCATCATCCTAAATTTCTACGTGATAACTTACCGTTTGGCCAATTTTTACGTCTACGACGTAATTGCTCCTCAATACAGGAATTTAATACTCAAGCTGATGACCTCCAAACAAAACTCCTTGATCGTCATTATCCTCAACACGTCATTAGCCGAGCCCGTAAGAGAGCTAGAAACAACAATCGTGAAACTCTACTCCAAACCAACACTAAAAGCAGTAACAGACGGTTGACATGCGTGTCTACATTTACTCCTCTATCAAACCAGATCAAGAAATTGATCAATAAAAGGTGGTCTATTCTTAATAGTGGGGGTAATAGCATCCCCAAGCCCCTTTTTTCATTCAAACGATCAAAAAATATAAAAGATTTGATAGTCCACACTCGCCCGAGAAATACAGCACGGATACAGACACAAACCACACTTTGGAACCTTCCACCTGTAGTTGGACACCACCCCTGTGGACACTGTAATGTCTGCCAATTGACGAGCTGCCATAAAACCCTAGAATTGGAACCTATAGGTCAATGCGCCTGACAAAACATACGAACTGCAATACAATTTTTTTTATTTATTTGATCACTTGTCCTTGTGGGCTGCGTTATGTGGACATGACCTCCAGACCAGTCAAAATACGCATTAATGAGCATAGTAGCAACATTAGGTGTGGACGCATCACTACAAAATTATGTGCACATTTTTTGGAGGCCCCCCATAGTCCTGATGACTTAAGTTGGGTTGTACTTGATGCCCCAAGAATCACTATTGACATCCCACATGCCTTGTTCAGACTGGAACAACGGTGGGTGTTCAAGCTACACACTGACATCAATGGGTTGAACGATGCCATCCCCTGGACAACACTGCCTTCCTAAAAAAACAACGACCTGGACGTATTACATTTTTGCTGTTATCATTACCATGCCTACAAACATTTTTTTTGACTAAAAGATATACAAATTACTGATATTGAACCTGGTACACAGTGCCTCTGACGTAATTAGATTGCCTTCTCCTGACCATTGGGTAAGGGTGCCTCCTTGGTGTACTATTTGGTTGACATAATTATGGTCTGTCACATCACTATTTCCTCCTCTAGTCACCCTTGTGGTGACCTGGATTTACTGACTACCACTACCCACTATTATGCGAACAGTAGAATCAGCTACTCCATGATGGCCGCCGGAAAAACATTTTTGTCCCCCTTTTATTTCTACCACTCTCCCCATGTAGTCACTGGAGAGTAGTATTTTTTCTATATCTAACTTCCATTTAGCCATTTAAAGATGGCCGCTGAAAAAATGTGTTTCCTTTTTGTCCCCCCCCTCTTTTATTTTCACTACTCTCTCCACGAAGCTACTGGAGATGAGCATTTCCTATTCAAAGATGGCCGCCAGAATACTTTTCCTAGCCTCTTTTCTATTTCTATTTCTATGACTTATTCCAAGAAGGCTTTGGAATTGAGTCCTACTTCAGTTTTTACTACTCGCGCCATTTCCTGCCCGAGATAATTCCTTTAAAAGACTCATCCCGAGTCAGTATTTTCACAATGCGGGATAGCACGCCAGGGTAGGTGACCCGGTGGATTGCTGGCACATATGAAGTAAGTGGCCTTAATTTAATGCTGTATTTTGTTTTGTTTTAAAGGGGTAGACATGGAGCTCTGTTGAATTAGTTTTACAGATTAGCAGATGCTCGTTTTTTTAGTTCCTTAGTGATACATGGAGGTTCAGACTGGGTCCGGGGGATTCTCAACCTAAAAATCACCACTGACAACAATCTACAGACACTGAATATACCTACCTGTTTGGTATTTCCATTCCCTCTTCGCATTTTACTTTATTTTATTTACCAGAGAAGATAGTATTTCTGAATAACTGAGTCACACAGATTAATATACATTTGACATTCATTCTGATCACTTGTACTTCAGTAGTGAGCTTGACTGTGTTTGATTCTATTGTCTGTGTCAAATTTATTGTGTTTATTTTCCCTATCAGTAGTGACCGCTTTCGGCATGCTACTTCCCAAGGGGCTCCCCACATAACAAGGGATGGTAAGCATACTGGCTTGTTATTCCACACGACTACACTCTGTTGTATCACGGGTGTTCCCTCTAATTTTTCCGTGTATATTGATAAAATGATTTGTTTTCTAGGGTGACCGACAAACATTTTTTTTGACAAACAGCGAACTTCAATGTAAGTGACTGTATGTTCTCGTTTGACGAATTAAATTACGCAAACTTTTTGTAACATATAGACAGGAGAAGTTTTGTTATTAATTGGTCCTGAAGAAGCGTAATAGGATCTTGTTAGACCACTGTACGCGAAACATGTTGACCATGTTTTAGGAGACCTGCGATAATTCTCTCAGCTCCAACACTAGGTAGAAAGTGGTTGAGCATTATTTCTCACGTTACACTTTCCTTATGTTTTTTAGTCTTGGTTCCAGTCTTATCTTTCAATTTATTAAATGTATTTACTCTATTAGGACTGGGAACTAATTTTATGAGTCACTCTCCTGCTAGGAATAGTGCCTGACCGTGATACTAGTGTCCTCCACTACGGCAGCCACCTATAAAGATCTCCGGCAAAGAGCCCCCTTTATGGGGAGCCCGTCAGACATTGCAGCGCCGGTCTGACGAGGAGCTACCCAATGATGAAGCATGACATCCTCTCGGATGTGTGAGGGCTCTTGCTCCTGAACATTAGTGTCCCCCTAGTTTTTTTTGTCTTTGGAACAGTGTACACTTTTTTTTGCATACCATGTAAGAAGGTCTATTACTATAATTCACTTAACACAGAATGCTGCCACCACCACGCTCCAAGCATTAAACCCATAACAGAGAAAATAGCCCTCCATTACTATGAAGGTGCACCTGATGCACCCCTCTCAGTTCAGAAAAAGGTCCATAACTGATCACTATCAAAGACTGGGCCTAGGTCAACGCAGGATTGTGTGTGGCATGATCAAAAAACAAGATCACAGGTATATGCAGTTCAGGGACACATGCCAGGGGGTCACAACTGTGCATCATGCATGGGACATTCTAGCCCCAACAGGGCGAGAGAAATTTTGTGGAAAAAAAGTTATGAATGCCTATACACGAAGTACTCCAAACATTAAAAATGGGCTCAGCATGTGGGGTTGAAAAACCTCAGCACATAAAGGGTTAAATAAACTCCTTTACACTTCATGAGCAGTGTTATTACACAGCAGTGCAATGAATATATCTAGGAGTTAAAATAATCTTTTAAATTAGATTCAAAAATGAGAAAGCAAACAGTGATAAAGAATCACAGGCACTTAAAGGGCACAATTTAAAATGTTGGCTGCTTATCCGCCTCAAAACAAAAAACATCCACCTGCAATGTGGTTATTGCTCATAATTGTTAGTCCTTGTTAATACAGACCCATTGTCAAATATAGTATGAATTGGCTTTGTTTGGCGTAGCCCTATGACGAATATAATAGGAAGGGTTTTACACTGTGAAATCAGTAACATACACAGCAGGAAGGGGCCTTATATTCTTTCAAATTGAGACCTTCTTACACAGATATTCAGTAGAAGAGGGGCTAGGAATATCTGTTTTTTTCTGGTGTACATTTGTACATTTAATTGATTTAAGTGTTGTGTGCTTTGCGGAGCTGTGAGTTTTTGTTACATATCCCTTCCAGTTGTAAGCTTTAGACTGCTCCACGTGACTACTTTCTGGGTCAAGTACTAAAGGTTTGTACTTGGTTCTCAGTTTAAGTCCAGTATTAGGTTGGACCCAGGTAAAAGACTCCAACTGTTGTAACTGGAGACTACTAACCTCCAGTTGCACTAGCATTCCCCCAAAACGAGTTGCCACATCCCCATATGAACCGCAATGGAACTGCATTATTATAGACCAGTGCCCCTGAGGAGTCAAGCCTAGACACTGTCCTTCTGAACCCGAGTGCTTCCTGCTGTAACACTGCAAACTCAAACAGCTGCAGTATTGGCTGCTGCTGTAAAACCAGCAATATCATGTTGTGTCGAGTGTGCCAGCAACAGACCAAATTCAACATGGCATGACATGCTATGGATTTCATTTTCTTACGATGGCTACTACATCCAAATATAATGATGCAGTGGTGCATGCATCAGCCTGATGGGAGATGCATCTCGTAGTAAACAAACAAATGGTCGAGCACGCTTGGTGTGCTCCCTGCCAGTCCTCCACCAGTGAGCAATGATATTGGAGATAGGGGTCTATACTGCAGTAAGGTAGTTTATCTAGAACCCAAGTATGGCACCATTCATTGCACATACTAATTTATATACTGTTAGGGGCATGCCTATTAGTGATCCTTCCTGGTGGTGAACCAGTCGCCCCTGTTAACTTTACTGTACCACACTTTTGCCCTTTGTATGAAGGGCACTTAGCTGTTCATGGACCCGGTGTGTGTGCACAAGCAGGGGAGACTGAATTGCTTAGGGTCGGTTAACTAAAACCCCCACCACCAGGGACAACAGCCAGTAGAGCTGTTCATGTGAAGATGGAAGCAGGACTTAAGTGTATGTGACCCTTAGGTCTCCAAAGGTGTTGGGGGCAAGAGACTGGTGTGTGACTGGTGCTTGTTAGCAACTCTTAACACAGCCAGTTGAGCTGATGTTGAGGTCAGTGACCTCTGCGCGGATTGGTGGATGTGGGGATTAGCCTGCCAGCAGGTTCCGGGGTAAGTGTTCTTAATAATAAATAATATATATCTTGGTTTATTAATGCTCCCCAATCATTGGATGGCCTCGTTAGGAAAAGCAGACTGTCAAGAATGACAAGCAGAGAAAGAGGAATCCAATTGGGAATTACTGTTGCAGCTTTGTTTCAAGACAATAACTCACTCATCAGGAGTGTGGAATTCCTATAGCCCAACACCCAGGGCAAATTGTTGGGTGTCAAGGATAAGTTTTCTTGCTCATTTTGTCCTTGGGACAAGTAAACCCAACCCCCAGCAGCACAAACTCTTTAGCTGTCAGTTTACATTATGGAGCAGGGAAGGGAATTATCTGCAGCTGATGTAATACTTGTGTCCATATGTTAATGATGTTTGAACTTTTATTTGTGGTTCATTAATGTAAAGCCTTTATTATTTAGGTGAGCGCTGTAAATAAATGTTGTAAGCTTGGACTGCACTACTAACAGAGGTTCCAGTAAAATAAACTGTGTACAGACGTTTGAAAAATTTAACAATGTGCAGCTACATATAATGCTCCCAGAATGTTCACTGATCAGATGCAAATACTTGCTGAAGCTTGAAAGCAAGCTTGATGATTCTTTGCTTTCAAAGTAAACTGTTCACTTAAAAAATGCAACTAGGAAAAAATGTTTCTCAAAATTACTGTGAAATTTTAGGTACCTTTTCTTTACAGCATCCTTTAGTAAAATGCGTTGATGCATGGCAGTAATAGCAAAAAATATTCATAATGGAAAAATCAATGTAATCAGTTTCAACAAGATTATGGGAAACATGAAAGTAAATAAGCACTGGCAAAGCCAATGGGTCCGACATTGGTGGTCAGTCTCACGGCTAGGGCCACTGAAACTATGCATCCATTGTGATTTTTGCATAATTATAGATATGCCATTTTTGCCACAAAATGAATCATCTGCTGCATAATCTGCAGATTTTAACAAAAAATGTGTTTCTAGCTCAAACGGTTCAAAAGTTATGAAAAATGCAAAGACACTTTTCACCACTCAATAAAAGGCCCTTTGCAAAGCTGGATTGGTCACTTTTTTACTGCTTATTGATAAATTTGGGCATTAAACTGGTACTAATAAGGTGCAACAAAAGCCCAGGGTTTAAAA
Source organism: Pleurodeles waltl (assembly GCF_031143425.1). Classification (NCBI taxonomy): domain Eukaryota; kingdom Metazoa; phylum Chordata; class Amphibia; order Caudata; family Salamandridae; genus Pleurodeles; species Pleurodeles waltl. The sequence goes on along the minus strand of NC_090450.1, from coordinate 338,194,561 downwards.
ATAATGAAATAATGAAGTAATACTATTACAAAATGAGTCGCATTATGCAGCATGATTTGCCTTTTCTTGACGCATAATTTACTCATCCCTGCTCCATAATTTGACTCTCTCTTGTTGCACAGTTGGCTGCTTCAATGCATGTCTTGTTTTGACATGGCTTTTGTAAAACTTTTTTATTTATTTATTTATGCTTTTAGTAAACTGACAAAAAGACACCCTTCAGCCCTTACAACATTAAGGTAGACATAGCCACAGCCTGGTACAGCTATGAGGCATCTCCGTCAGCTCACAATAAGAAGGATCTTGGGAAAGTCCCACTCAGTTCTGCTAAACAGAGTCCAAATGTGATATTAAATGTCTGTCCTCAAATAGCATAGAGCCGAACTAGCCACAATAAACGCCTTGGCTCGAAGGGCGAAGAACAGAATAACAATCAACAAAAATAGAGCAAGGAAGCCGGGAAAGGGAGCAGACAGCACCATCATCAAACTTCACAGCTAGCAACAGCACACAAGAGCGGTAACTCAGGTAATTCCCACAAGCGTACACAATCAGCAAGAGTGCCCCTTAGTTATGAACAGACTCCAGATAAGAGCGAAGGGGCACCCAAATATCTTGTGACCTAGAACTCTCGGGAGCCAAATCCCAATAAGTTGTCAGTTGTTCCTGACAGAACGCAGCATCACGCAGCCAGTCAGAGACCCGAGGGGGCCGGCCACGACCCCAGCAAATCGCAACCCTGCGTTTAGCTAAAAGCAACAACATGCCCACTAATCTCCGCACAGCCAGCAGCACCCCATCCACCTTACCCAGCAGCACCAGCACAGGAGAGGGAGCCAATTCTAGTCTAATCATCTCCTCAATCGCATGCAAAACTTCCCGCCAGAAGTTGTGCACTTCCTCACAGTGCCAAGCCAGGTGAAGAAAATCGGCATCCGGAGAGTGACATCTTTCACAGTTAGCATCCGCGCGCAGCCCCATAGCACACAAACCTCGAGGAGTATGATATAGACGATGTAGGGATTTGAAGTAAATGAGGCGCAGCCTGTAGTTTGGTGATAACGCCCTCATATGCGCACAGCACGTCCTCTAGACTATATCCAAAATATCCTCTCCTACATCAGCCGCCCACTTCGCTTTAGCAGCCAGTGCCAATCCCCCCCTTGCTCCTGCATGCAGCCATACAGTTTAGTAATAAGCTTCTTCGACAACTTTTCGCTCCACAGAACCGTCAGCGCACAGCATGTCAGTGGAATCTCAGGAAGACCAGGATAGCGCGCACAAAGCATTGCACACACCCGCAGCACATACAACCGATGTAGTGCACTATCAGGCACATCGCCAAGTGCCGCCTCCGGGGAGATCAACCTCCCGTCCACAAACCAGTCCCCCAGGAGCGACAGGTCAGAATCACGGAGATAGTTTCGTAGCTGCGAATCGCGAAACATCGCCTCATCGGCCACAGCAGCCACCGACATCGACAGCGCAAAGGGGTTGCGTACCCCAGAACACTTCAATATGGCCATCCAGGCCTTGACAGTACATGCCACCGGATCCACACCCCGGGGGCGGGGCCGCGACAAGCCCCCCAAGTAGGCGCTCCAGGCTATCCGGCCATACCACACCACGCTCTGGGGCGAGATGCGGCATGTAGCGAACCAGGCGGATCCATTAATATGCGAAATGGGCCTGCGCACAATAATAATAAAGCTCCAGGTCAGGCGCCGCAAGCCCACCCAATTCAAACGTTAACGTCAGTTTCTCCCATGCAATTCGAGGTTGACCGCCGGCCCAGACCAGTTGAATCATAGCGGAGCGGAGGCGTTGTAAAAAGCAGGCTGTGAAGACGAGAGGAAGATTAACGAACAAGTATAGGAATTTAGGCAGCACAACCATTTTAGCTATAGCAATCCACCCTGTCAAGGACAATGGCAGGGAGCGCCACATTTCAATTCTATCTTCCAGCCAAGACATAGCTTTACCATAATTGGCCAACCAGAGTGTCTCAACATTGCAACTCAGCCATACTCCCAAATACCGAACCGGGCCGCACGCCCACTCAACAGGGTATCGGGACATGCAAGCCGCAGTCCCTGGCGAAAGAGGCAACACAACAGACTTAGACCAATTTATTGCTATTCTGGAAAGTCCACCAAACAGAACGATCTCATCCAACAGAACATCTAGATTTTGACCAGGCTCACGCACATACAGCGCAATGTCATCCGCATACATAGAGATCGAAATAGACCACTAACGAAACGGCAGCCCTCTATCATTATGGCGCTGTCGCAAAAAGGCCGCTAGTGTCTCCATCGTTATCGCGAAAAGCAACGGAGACACAGGGCACCCCTGTCTGGTCCCACGAGCCACCGGGAAGGGGGACGACATGCTGCCATTCAGCCGCAGTCGGGCGACAAGCTGCATGTATAACAAACGAATCCAACTCACAAAGCACGCACTCATCCCCACCTTGTCAAGAAGCGCAAACATATATTGCCACACCAACAAATCAAACGCCTTTGTGGTGTCCAAAAACTCCGCCGCAGCCTAGTCGTCAGCGGCGACCGAGCCAACAGCCGCAAAAAACGTCCGCAGGTTGTGCACCATAGACTGTCCCAGAACAAACCCTGACTTATCCGGCAACACCAGTTTCGTCATCAGTGGCTGCAGCCGTGCCGCTATCATCTTGGCCAAGATCTTACTATCTATTTTAATCATAGAGAGTGGGTGATACGAATCACAGCTATGTGGATCCTTACCAGGCTTGAGAATCGTAACTATGAGTGCCTCCCGGAAGGAAGCCGGAAGAATTCCAGTCCGCATTGCCTGGGCATAGACCTCCAGCAAATGAGGCGCAAGAATATCCGAATATTCTTTATAAAACGCAGGGGTCAAACCATCCAGGTCAGGGGCCTTATCCCTAGGCAGACCGCGAATCGCAGCCTTTACCTCTTACTCAGAGAAAGGAGCATCAAAATACTCCCTATGCACATCGTCAAGCCAGAGCAAGCTAATCTCATAGAAGTAGTCCTGGACCACCTCAACAGGAAATTCGGCAGGGGAGGAGTACAGATCCATGAAAAATTTGGTAAATACCTTCATAACGCCGTCCGTGCACACTACGCGCTCTCCCCTCAAGTCATCCACCTCAGTAACATAGCTGCTGGCCCAGGGCCTACGGAGCATATTCGCCAGCATACGTCCGGCTCTCTCTCCCTCACCGTAACGCCTCGCAAACCTCCCTAAGAAACATATCTCCCTCATGGATGCCTCTTCGTACGAAGATACTGTGTCTCTAAGGGCCGCCAGTTTGTCGCCAGACCAATCCTCCACCAGACAAGACTCCAACTCCGCTATCTGAGCCTCTAGATCAGCCAACTCCCGCCGCAGCGCCCGCAGCACGCCGTGCTGTTTCGAAATACAAATCCCACAAATAACCACTTTAAAGGCCTCCCAAAACGTGCCTGCCGACTTCACAGGACCACCATTGTCCTCAAAATAAAGGACAATCTCCCGACGTATCTCTTCGTGGAACGTCTCATTCCGAACCGCTCCCTGGGGCAGACCCCACGTAAAGGCACGCGTGGGGCCACCACGCACCGCAGGCTCCAATGACCGGGGAGTGGTCCGACAGCGTACGAGCCAGAGGATCCACCGACTGAGTCCATAGCGCCACATCACGCGAGCCCAGCCAGCTGTCAATACACGACCAGCTATTGTGTACATAATTGACACATGTACCCTCTCTCGCCTCGCCGTGCTGCATCCCCCACAAGTCCGCCAAAGCAGCATCCGCCAAATCGCAGATAGAGCCCGGGCAGCTGCCGCATGCTGCACCCGTGCCAGGCTCTCCCGGTCACGCTCCGGGTCAAGAATCACATTGAAATCCCCTCCCCAGATCACAGCCCCTCCCCCCAGTGACTCAACCAACTGCCAGACCTCGCTGAAAAACTCAGGGTCATCGGTATTAGGACCGTATACCGACACGAGTCTGCAAGGCCTGCCCAGTAGCGTTCCGCTTAATAATACATATCGACCTTGAGGGTCAACAATTGTCCTCCGAGTGCACCACTGCAGCCCCTTCCGTAGCAGAATCGATACCTCCCCTGGCATAGCGCGAATAGACAGAGCCATGGCATTCCCCAATCCACCCAGCTTTCAAACGATGCATCATAGCCACCACCAGGTGCGTCTCCTGCAGCATGCATATGTCTATGTTCTGGCGCTTAACATAAGCAGACATAAGCCGCAACTTACGTCCGTCATTAAAACCTCGCACATTCCAAGTGAGACAGCGGATCAATGTCACCCTCTCCTGCTTCATCGCCACATTCCTTCCAAGACATAGTTCAGCACTGCCACGCTCCCAAACCAACCAGCCTCGCTCAGACAAAGAAAACAGTAAAGAAGAGTCAGAAGAACAGATAACCACAAACACATATAAAATCCCACCCTCCACCCACGCAGACCCCACAACCGGGTCAAAGCAAGTATCCACCCCCTAATAACCACATGTACCGAACCGATCATGATAACAAGACTCAGCCAAAGGGCGTGCAGCTAGCCACCCAACATCCCGACCAGGACAGGGATGGGCGGGCATAGGGCCCAAATAAAGGAAGAGCGTCAGGACAGCAAATAAGGCAAGCAGCCAAGGCAGCGGACAGCATATCCAGATGGTCAGGTAATCAATCAACAGTCCAGGCTATTCAGTCGTTATCGCTAAGGGACTCTGCATCACGTTCACTTGATGTCACTGCTGCAGGCTTCCGAGGAAGAGTCTTGGCAAAATTAGCCGCCAACTTCGGATCCGTGAAGAAATTTAATTTTCCTCCATACTGCACTTTCAGTTTCGCAGGATAGATAAGGGAAAACCTGGCATCCGTTTGACTAAGAGAGCTTTTATCTGTAAGAAGGCCCTGCGCGCAGCCTGCACACCAGGGCTGTAGTCCGGGAAAAAGCTCAGTTCATTGTTCTTATATATCACCGGCGGTGCTCTCTAGCCAGTCGAAGAACCGCATCCCTATCACGATAATTCAGTAGCCGGAATATAATGGTGCGTGGAGGGGTCCCAGGAGGAGGCCGGGGCCCCAGCGACCTATACGCCCTCTCCACCACTAACAAACGAGACAGCTGACCAGGAAAAAGTTCGGAAAGCATAACTTCCACAAAATCCTCCATTCTGCCCATATCCGTAGACTCCGGGAGGCCAATCAGTCTAATATTACTGCGGCGCGAGAGAGCCTCTAAATCTTCATTTTTTGCACGTATTACTACCAACACTCTCTCCATAGCATAGCAATTGTTCTCGCTCACCATGCCGCGTATCCTCCAGTCCGGAAGTACGCGCCTCCAGTTGATCAATACGGGAGTCATAATCACCCACCCGGGCTTTGATACGGTCCAACTGTTCAGTTAAATGGCCAAACTTCCCATCGATTCCTGAAAGGCTGACCGACACGTCCGCAGACCCCTCCTCCACCGCCTTCTCCTCAGACTGAGAAGTAAGTGCTCCCCCTTTCTTCTGACCTCCATCAAAGGAGATCTTCGCTTGTCGTTGTTCCGCTTTCCCCATCGTGCAGCTGTCAACCCTCGGCCAGAATTCCCGCCTCCAGTACAGCCAGAAACAGCCAACGTAGACTGGTCTCTCAGTCCGTGGCGCGCAGGCCTTCCCAGCGCCCGTTCCTCACTGCTCTGGCCACCAAACTCGGTCCAGCACCAGGCCAGGCCCCCCCCCCCCCCACTCCAACCGCAGGGAAACCGGGCCGGCGAAGGCGCACACCGTCCGCACTCAGTGCGGGCAGACCACCTCTTCTTGCCAGCTGTCCAACCGGCCCCGGCCCGATCTAACCGGCGCAGTCACCTTCAACAGGTCCGCCGCCTCCCTTCCACACTAGGGGCTCCAACCGCGGTCACCAATGCGGCCAGCAGCCCGCAACGTAGTCCACCCAGCCCGCGGGCCCCAGGGCCACAGCAGGAAGCCGCCAGGCTCCTCATGGCCCCCCAGTCAGCTGGCACCGCCACCAGGCCAAAAGGCCCGGCCCCACGGGGCCACACAGCCTGCCAATCCACACAGCAACCAGCCCACCTCAGGGGCCTAGGGAGTCGCAGGGGAGCCGCGGTCCGGCCCGACCGCCGATCGGCCCACCGGCAGAGCCCCCTCCTCCAGCAAGCGGCTCCAAGAGGCAGCCGCGCTCCCCGCAGCCCCCAACCAATCGGTACCACCACACGGCCGGCAGGCCCAGTGATCCTCGAAGGGCCCGGCCCCACAGGGCCGCATTGCCCACTGAGTCGTGCAGCGCCCAAGCCCCACCTCAGGAGCCCGGGGCAGCAGTCCACGGGAGCCGCGGGGGGCGCGGTATGACCTGACTGCCGATCTGGCCCCCGCAAAACTCCCCTCTCCCAACAAGCGGCCTGATTGAGTACCACATGGCCAAGCTCGTTTTTTCTTGTCCCTGAAATGTACATGACTGGCAATTCTTGCAATCTGATAACAATGAAATTCAATTTGGTCAAATGCATGACACTGTTTGCATACAACAGTCTTAGTGCATTGAGACTCCCCACCTAGTGTTTCATGAATCTTTCTGTAATCCTGCAAATAGGAGTGAAAACATGGAGGGCTGACAATTTATATAACAACAGAACTCTCTGTTAAGCCAAAATATATTAGAATTGATAGTCCCTTTTTTCAGGCAGTTTTGTTATATACTCAAATGAAAGACTCCATCGTAAGCGTAATAATCATCAATACTTGCATCAATCTACAACATACAAGGAAATTGCATTCCCTACACTGGTCATTTAAAATCTTACAATATTTAAAATCCTGCTTTCCGATGAGTCACAGGAACCTTCAATTTAAACTCTTCAAAGAACTCAATGGAGGACAAATTCATAGAAGAACAGGGCAATTTCTTAGGCATTTTTCCATGTGCAGGCACACCCTACGCTAGGCAGACAAGAGCAGACCTCAATACCTTGAATTATGTTTTTTAGGTTGAGTCTGCTATTGGGACGATCTTTTGTATCTATGAAAAAGGGAAGAAAAAAAAAAACTCTCTGAAAAAGGGGCTTTTAGCCCACCCCTAATTACCATTCATTGGCATAATCATCACTCTTCTTTTCTGCCTTCTAATCTGGTAGTGCTGCAATGCCATCACTTCCTGGTCTTTGTGAGGAGCATAGACCAAGTACAGATTTATTTAACTCAATTGGTGTCCATCCACTATAATTAAATGGCGCACACTCTATAAGGTACTGGGACATGAACTAAACAACCTGTCAGCTTGTTTAGTCCAGTGTTCCATTACAAATAGCATTTGTGTTTTCACTGAAATGAAATCTGTGCTTATTACTGTTCCAATAGTCTCTGCTGTTTTTATTTTATTTTTTAAAGAGGCCTTTCACAAGCAACCGTTACTTTATACATGTTTGCATTAATTTTTTTGTTTTTTAAGGCAGCAGGAGATTAAATGATAGTCAGACTGACCATGTCGCTATTCAGTAAGTTGTCTTGATAGAAGAGCAGCCAGCATCCATGCGATCCCCAAGGGGACCAGGTACCTGACCTAGGAGGGTCTCCACATTCAGAAATTTACGATTCCAACATCTCCACATTCAGAAGTTTATGATTCTAATGCCTCCACATTCAGAAGTTCATGATTCCAACGTAAGATTTCAGTTATTTCTTACATAGGCAATAGAAGAATCGCCACATGATCCGTGTGACTGTATTAGGAGAGAAACATGTTGACCATGACTAGTAGTTCTGTAGTGTAGAGAATGCCAATACACAGTTCCATAATATCTAAATCTCTAATTAGAGTGGCAGACATACATTAAGTTGTTGTTGGGGAACCAGATCATTGTTTTCTGTACTCCCCCCACCTTTTTTATTTGTAACCTTGGCAGGAGCGCCAGGTTGTATTAAAGATAGTTTTCTTGGGCACCTTTAGCCAATTTTAGCAGTTTTCACAGCCCCTCTCACATCCACTCAATACCTGCACTTTCTTAAAAAGATCTCCTGTTTTGAGCCCTCTAGTAGGGCCCTTCAGGCATTATAGTGCCGGCCTGACGAGAAGCATGGCTCGATGATGAAGCATGTCACCCAAAGGTGAGTGAGGGGTACTGTTCCTGTAAGAGTAATGCATGTGGTGACTGGAAAGACCCCCTACCCTAATTGGTGGAATGGAGTCCTTTCTTTTGGAACATTGCATCTTATTTCAGTTATAGGTTCATGTAGGGAGATTGATGCACTGGACCACCTACTTCTCCCTAGTTTTGTATCCCTACATTTTTTGGGGTATAATATAATGATTAAATGATTTGTCCAGCATCACAGACTCTTGTTAAGGCAATGCAGAAACTCGAGCCCTTTGTTATTTGGTTCAGAGATCAGCTGCTCGGGCCGCAGAGACACACCCTTCTTCTTCCCCCACCTACTCCTCCACTCAGTTTGGGCATAAAAAGCAGAGGCTTTCTCAGTGACATTTTCCACAGCACAGCATCCAAAGAGTGAACTGTGGATCACAATAATCAAAGCTGGGACTGGTTGTAGGTGAAACCAGCACATATGCAACGTCAAAGAGGGCACTTTCAAGCTATGTCACCTTGCTTTGTGTCTTTTTTTTTTTATGTTGCATATCCTTCGTCACTGATACTACTAGTTTGGTAGGCAAAAGGGTTCTTTGCACATGGAAAAAGTAAATAAAACTTGTGTGATAAAAGCCACAATCATTTTTGCAATTTAAAATTCTTGAAATACAAATCGGTTATTTGTGAGAGGCCAGATTGCTTTTTACTGCACAGTTGTATAAGGCTCTTTCTTCAAAAGACAAACACACACCCTTCATACAACATGCCATTTGGTTTTTCCTTTTCACCCACTGGTTTCTGACAAGCAGCTTATAAGTGGCAGTAGGAAGGGCAGCTGTTTTGTGTTGCTCTTGACAGAATTCTGAGCTTGGCAACAAAGTCCAGATCATCTGGGAAAGAATTAATTCAGTTGATATTCAGACTATTAGTTTATTCATTGCTTTCTTCTGTATCTGTGCACAGCCCTTTGTTTACTTACACCTGTGTGTCTTCAGCTTAAACACAGGCAAGGTGAACCAGACCACTGTCTTGTTGAAAGCTGAGAAATAAAGAACCACTTTTTATTTGAGGGCTGTTCATTTTTTGTGCGGATGCAAAAAAAAAAAAACCTCAACTTGTCCAGCGCCAGTAGGGTGGCTTTACCGAGCTCGCATTTCTCAGCCAACTGCCCCAAGCACGGAGGGACTTGGATCCTCTGTTTCCCTAAATAAGTGTGGACCAAAATATCACAGTGTGCCTAGTACACTTCAATATAATGACACTATCAGTTTTGTTCGATTCCATTAAGATACAATGTAAATACTAACAATGACTTTGGGTGTAACATGGTTACGACACAGAACACTTACTGCAGACATATGTTGCTGCACGGAAATGCTTATTTATTTGAATATCACTTTATTGATTAGTGATGTCATTAATCATTCGGATGTCACATTTAAATTTCCATCAGTGTCCATGGAGTGCATAGCTTAGGAATGCATTGGGTAGACAAAGGTAAAAGCTGAAGTGTAAATAAAAAACACACAATGCACAACATGTATTGCTCGTCAGTAGATTGCAAAGACTGAAGTTAAAATTGCTTTTCTGCAAATCCTTTAAGAGAATGGTTTTGTGCGTAATCTAACATATGTATGCGATGCATCTCCCATTATACCAGCCTAACTGTTTATTGTGGAAGCATTGTCGATTTTTCATGCGACTCCCAGTTAATCATTTATGTAATCATTAAAAGAGGGCCACAAAAGATGATGCAAAGCCAAAATGTCATCAACATTTCCAAGCTCTCTCTCAGCATGGGATTCGGCAACAAAGGCAACATACATTACAGATGTTCAGTATACTTTATGTAAATATCTTTTTGTTGACATCCTGAAAATATAGCCTGAATCTGGCACTTGTGGACATAGTTGGACACTATTTGGCAACTGCTGCCTAGAAAGATATGCTCAACCAACAACATTTTACTTTAGAGGACAGTGATACAGCCTGTTTGCTGGGTCTTGCTTCCATACATATAGAGACACCAATTAAATCAGTAAGGTAACTGTCTGAAAAAAGTCCTTCTGGCTATATAGGTAGATACATTATTATCTCAACAGGTAAGTAACTTGGATGGCTTTCATTGTTAGTTTTTTTTGCAGTGAGTGTGAATCTCACAGACCACTACACTTAGGTTATTCTTAAATCTAATATTCCTTCAGAGTGTTATTTTTCACCAATCCTTGCTTGCAGACGAGTCACTCTACACAACTTCACTCCTATCCACCCTAAAACACTGCACACTCCACTCTATGCTACTTCACTTTACACTAATCTACACCACACCATTCTATGCCAATTCCTTCCACTGTACACCACTCTACTGAACTCCATTACACTCTACTACACTACACGCCACTCTAGTACACTCCATGCCACTCTTCTGCAAGCCAATCCACTTTACTGCATGCCAATTTCACTCTACTTCAATCCACTCAATGCCAATCCACTCTACTCCTATCTACTGTCCACCACTCTACTCTATGCCACTTCGCACTACAACTCTCTACGCCACTCAACCCCACTCTTCTGTATTACATGGCTAAAAGATATTGACAAGTCAATATCTGTCATATAGGTGAGACCTATTGGCTTTGTCAATGCCTGTTTATAACATAAGTCTTCGAGCAGTCACTCGCCGTTATTTGTCAGCTCACCCCATGTAAATGACTTGTACCATCGGTCCTAAACTCTCCATTCTTCACTACATAGATGTTTCGATTCAGCTGTTTCAAACAATTTATGATGATAAAATAATTGCAAGAATCGAAAACGATGGCAGAGAGCGGGGAAGGTCATGTGGTGCTCACATCATGCTCTGAGACTGAGCCTTCCGGCGAGGCAGCAAGATGGCGGGGCTGTGGGCATTCGAGGAAACATGGACTCAGAAATCCTCTTGTGGTGCTAGATCCAGGTCAAATTCTTTGGGAAATGCTACGAGGACTCATGCATTTTGGATCTTGGCCCGACCGAACACTAAAAAAAAAATATATAATTAATAAATAAATAAATCGGTCTTTGACTTCAGCCATGAGAAGTCAAAGGCATGGTGCCAACAAACATGAACCACCCAGATGGATCCTCAAGAGACTCTGAGGGGTTCCAAGGTCTGTTAACTACTTCTCCGGCTCTTTCCGGATCTAGCCCAACAAATGGTCAAGAAATAGGGATGCTGCAGCATCTCTGGTCGTCAAGCCTCTTTTTTTTGCTTCCATTTCTGCTATGGGTGGCTCTATAAATAATATTCAGGCAAGCCTTCCAGGTACAAAAGGAGACCAGTACTTCACCTCTTGCCCTACCTTCTAATATGGAACAGAACAAGGATAAGCCCTCCTATCCCCTGTTTTCTGCTGGCAGCACAAATGTCAAGGGGGGCAGCAAAAGAGAGACGAAGAGAAAGAAAAGGAGGGAGCAACAAATATGAATAAGGAGAACTCACGTGATAGGCAAATGCCCCCCACCATGCTAATTGACTCAGTATCAGGAAGCCCATCCTGTACATTGTCTGACCCGATATCTACTGGCAAAACCACTTCCATCCAGGCTCTTTATCTCCCTCCACCCATTCCCAATCGGTTAAAAGCCTCAGAGAACCCAACTGGTGTGTTATCAATGGAGGTTAAGCGCAGGCAGATTCTGGAGGAACTACGTGTAATAAAAATATCTCAGGAGAAAGTACGTAAGGAAACCAAAGAACTGTTGAGTCAGCTAAATGCCAATTTAAGCGATCTTTCCACATGGGTCTCTCAAGCAGAACAGAGGGTTTCAGACTTGGAAGATGCGAAAAATCAACAGGTGTCAGCAACATCACAGATTCAGTTAGAACTTGAGGAACTACAGTTCAAACTTGATGAGGTGGAAAATAGATCTCGACGGTCGAATTTGAGGTTTATAGGGGTTCCAGAAGAGGCAGAAGCATCGTCATCAGTGACTAAAGTGATCTCTGACCTCATATACAAATGCATCATTCCTTAAAAAGCTGTGGACAAGGACAACCTTTCCATCATGCGAGCACATAGGGTCCCCCCCAATGCGTGTCACAAGTTCTAAGTATCCATGTACCACACTGGTTAACTTTGGGGACTACAGATCAAGGAGCTAGTTCTGCCCAAGGCTATAAGAACGAAAAACTTTAACTCTGGTGATAATTTAATTTTCATGTCTTTTCCGACATGTCTATTGCTGCTGCACAATGGTGTCAAGAATTTGTCGGACTCATTGATGATTTTAAGAAACTTGGAGCCCCAGGCAGGCATTGTGAAATTGGCCAAATTTAAAGCTTTTTATAAGGGACAGTGTCATGTTTTTCAGGGCATGCACCAGGCAACGGATTTTTGGGAATAATTAAGAAAGTAATTGTAGTGGCAGTATGCGAGGAGATGATGTTTGTTGTTTTGATATGTATTTGCTGCCTTCCCAAGGCTTAGCCTCCTGGAGTACCATGTCAATGTACTCAATTTCTGGGTGGGGGGGGCTGGTTGGGTGGGGTCATACGGGAGGGGAGGGCATCAGAGGGTGGTGGGGTCGAGGTCATGATGAGTTGGCACCTTTTGGTGAGGGGGGAGCCACCCCCCACCCGGTGGGGGGGTTCGTTCACCAGGGTGGGGGAAAGAGTAGGGGGGAAAAATGAGCATGAAGAATTCAGCTGTCTTAGGGCACTAATTTTGTCTCGGGATGGCACAGCCCAGTAGAAGGGGATCAGGGAGTAAGCTAAAGGCTATCTCATGTAATATAAATGGGGCCAACAATCCAGTAAAGATTACTGGTATACTAAAATTGGCTAAGAGCATCACAATCCCAGATTTTTCTTTTGCAGGAGACACACAAAGTGTCAAGGCAACCAGCCCAAACTTCCCAAGTTTATCGCACATGCACATTATGCATCCGTTAATGCTGCGGTTCGAGTGGTGGCCATATTAGTGAAGCATGAATTCCCAGGGGTGATCTATCAGATACATAGAGACCCTCAGGCACGAAGGTTAGTAATTAGCACACTTATCTCAAACCACCATATTCATTTAGTGAGGTTTTACAGTCCGATCGAAGATGATCCAAGCACTCTTCAGGGTCTTTTTAATGTTCTGATTACACTTCCCGGCCTGTTTATTATTGGTGGGGATTTCAGTGCCATTCCAGACATTCAGATGGACACTTCCCGCAAGAATAAAACTCAGAATAAACCTAGAGTTTCCCGGTAGCTGGGTAAAATCATCTCTGATTTCGCGTTAGTTGATGCATGGAAGACCAATCACCCCCAAGCCTATGAATTCACCTGTTTCTCTAACAAAAATATATAATACAGCCTCTAGAATTGACTTTGTATTAACCTCTTTTTTTTCTTTTTAAAGAGGGGGTAAAGGTGCAGCTCTTCTACTCTTGCCAATACTTCTCAGATCATTCTGCTCCCCAGGCTTACGTAAGCTTGCCTGGCGAGATGAGTGTTTGTCCACAATGGAGGTTAGACAGATCTCTTCTGGCTGATGAAGGGTGGGTTGCAACTCTTACAGCGCTGTTTGCTGCCGGGAGGAGTGTCACGGGGCAGGAGCCCTTTAAATTAACTTCACGCTCCCGCCGTCGCGGGAAGCGCTGTTTGCTGCCGGGAGGAGTGTCACGGGGCAGGAGCCCTTTAAATTAACTTCGCGCTCCCGCCATCGCGGGAAACGCTGTTTGCTGCCGGGAGGAGTGTCACGGGGCAGGAGCCCTTTAAATTAACTTCGAGCTGACGCGCGCGGGACACGCTCGTGCCAAGGGCGGGCCCGTCCTTGCCCGTCATTGCCAGGAAGAGGCAGGGCAGGGCCACCCCCCTGACATCTACCCAAAGACGTGGACCAGACAGCTAACTTGTCCATGGCTGCCTGAAGGAGATCTTAAGTTCCTTTGCTCGGTGCGTGGGCAGCCCTCCCATAGAGCCCCAGGCCCCATCAAGCACGTGGAAAACTATCAACCTAAACCGGATACTCGCAGGTTTTTCTGTGCACTCAGTTGAATTTACCTCAGTTCATCATATAACTGCTTATTGAATTACGCTTCTTGGAGGGCGGAAGGAGGCGGCACCATTCTTCTTCTCCCAAGGGCAGGAGCCCAAAATTCATTACCCGTTTTGCGCCTGTCTGCGCCCTATAAGTGGTTGGGCCAGGCTATATATATACGCTTTGGGCATCTCACTGTGGTCTTGTCTTTGGGATTTGTGAACAGTAGGGTCTGAGAAGCTCATTAATCACGCTATAGTGACAGAGGCTGGATCCCAAAGGCCTATACACCCCCATAAGCCGGGGGCTCACTAAAGGCCCCTGATTTAAAGAATAATGGGCCGACGACGTGGGGGTGGGTTGGAAGGAAAGCAGCACTCTAACAAAACCCTAGATGGTTTTCTGCAAAAGGCTGTTGGGGAACTTGAAAAAGAAATAGAGTTAGTGCAGCGACGCTTAGCTGCCCCCCCTTCTGCAACCAACAGCCTAGTTCATGATAGCTCAGCCCCACAGCACCCCCGCGAACAGAATTACAGTCTGTACTGACTACCCCTTTCCCCTCCCCCTCTACAATCTCCCAGGAGAATCAGGATGAAACCCCAATCGTAATCACCACCCGTGCTGCACCAATTCTGTTGGCTCAGAGTCGCTCAAATGAAGGCCCCCTTACCTTAGCAGATTCTAATACCAAAGGAAAAAGGAAACGAAGGGAACCCACTTTTAAAAACAAACGATCCAGGACTTTGAGCCCCTCTAACTTGGCCCAATCTTCTAATAAGGATACGGTATTAATCCCCTTACACAACACAAATGAGTGTCATGCTAATGAGTACACCAGGGATTTCATAAGAGATGAGCTTTCAAAACTATTTCTTCCTATTTTAACCCGCCTCCAATCAATTGAGGACAAATTGGAAAGCCTTATTAATAGCCAGCCACCAAAAATTGCTCCACCCGTAGAAACTCAATCCCATCCCCTTGCCAACCATGACCTCATCACTGCCAACAGACCCACTGGCCAAATACCCAAAATCCCTTTTTCCTCTTTAAACCAAGATTGGCCTAGCTCCGTCAAAACAGCTAGTATTTTAATGAATAAGCCCCATATGGTCTCAGTTCCCCTTTCAAAAGGAACCGCCCCATGGAATAACTCAGTAACTAATCCGGGAGATGGCAACCCCACTTGGGAGCACCCGCAAATAGAACACCAGAAGAGTGACAAGATCAGGGGTCTGCTAGATCCAAAAGTGCTCCATTTACCACCAGAATCATGTCATTATGTTCTCATTATATCGAATGTTCCTGAACTCAAACCTCATTCCACTGAATCTTTTACCGAACTTAAAAACAAGGTCATCCATTGGTTGCACACGAATGCGGGGTTTGCTTTTTCCATGACACCCTCAATACTGATGGTGAGAAGGGTAGGGTGGGTGGGTTCCCTAGCGAAGATCGGTTCAGGGGACTGCATAGTTATCAACTTCAATTCTCCTGACCGTGTCCAACGGCTCTTTTTAAACACTAATAGACCTTATCCTATAATTGAAAAAGCCTCTCTTTGCAGGTTACAAGTGTTTTATCCACCTCCCATGCCAGCTTGGAGTAGACAATTGCCAACGTTATACGGGGCTCCCCCGGCTATCCACACACAGTCTATCCCTGCACTTGGCCCTAGATGCCCTTCGTCATCTCTTTCTGAGACAGACTGACTAGGAGATGACCTTTCGGAAGTGGCTCCGAGCAATAGTGAAGCTGAGGACATTCACCCTACTGCCCTCAGCATCTCTAACTCTGTTGCCCCTTCGATCTTGGCAGATCCTGTTAATCAGGGATCACCCACAAGCACCACGAGCCAAGCAAGCGAGGAATGTATTCCGTACCTGTCAATTGTTCCACACATTCTGGGGTCCACCCGTATGGCCAACCTACCAAATTTAAATATAGCTGGGGTCACATCCAGCGAGGTTTACAAGGCACATAGCGAGAAAGCTACTGGTCCTAATATACCTGAGGGAAATAGCATGGTTCCTAGCAGTTCCTCCCCCTGTAGGAAATATCCTCCGAATAAAGCAGGGTCCATAAAAACAGAGGATCTCAATAAGGTACTCAGCTGGAATATAGCAGGGTTGGAAAGCAAATTACAAAGCCCAGGATGGGGCAATTTCATTGATGATCACCTGATCTGCCTCTTCCAAGAAACGTGGGCATTAGAACCCAAATATAGACTAGGCTTTAAAAGCTATTGGGTTCCAGCACGCAAGTCATCTTCTGGGAGACCATCGGGAGGGCTCCTTGTGTGGATCAATACTTCTCTTAGGTGCAAGATAGAAGAAATAGATACGGGTTGCCCTGATTTGCAAGTCCTATTAATAATGATTTCTGAAGAGAGACCTTTACTTTTAATTAATATCTATAACAGGAATGTGAGCTCCCACCCTGATTCTGATGTCCTGTCCATTTTGGACAGTTTTCTTAAAAACAATCCCTCCTTCTTTGTTTTGATTGGAGGGGATTTTAATGTCACTTTCGAACCTAATCCTCTAGTCCAAGGAATATGTAAAGAAGAGGATGCCCATTGGGGCATCCCTCAGCTAGTCTCCAACAAAAGACCAAGGCTGAATAAATCTGCGCGCTTACTGGCCGATATCACATTAGCCCATGGCCTCCGAGCCTGCAACGGTCGCTCGCGCTCGGATGTAAATTTGCAAGCTACCTTTAGGCGCGGAGGGCACAGCAGTCGTATTGATTATATATTTCTTGACATCCGACTGTGGAGCCACATGTTCGATATGAGGGTCCAAAAGCAACTTGAGAGCGATCATGACCCGTTGATCTTATCGACCAGAGGACTTTTTCCTTCGTTTAATGTGCCCTACTCTAAGATCCATGCCTCCCAGCTGGCCCTAACTAATAACAGACGCAACCTAAAATGGGAATCTGTTATTTCTTCCCCTAAACACCTGGCATCTATTTACAACCTGCTTGCCAACCAGATGGAGTGTATGATCCGGCTAAACGAGAATGGGGAGGGTGACACACTCTTAGCAGCCCACACTGATTTGTTCCAATCTTTAAAGCATCTTTTTACAAAAAAGATTCTTAATAATCCTAACAAAAAGCACTGCGCTCCCTGGTTTGACAATTGTTGCAGAGAAGCACAACTATCTCTCCTGGAAGCAATAAAAGAAGGCCATGTGGGGCTGTTAAGAACAGCCAGAAAGGTTTATAAAAAGGAATGTTCCAAGGCACGCAGAAGCTGGGAAGAGGCCAGATGGGTTATTATTCTGGATACTGCTAAATCCAACAACACATCTAGGTTCTGGAAACTAATAACTGATGACTGTAGTGATTCCCCTGCCGCACCTGGCTCCTCAATTCTCTCAGCATCATGGGTAGAGCACTTTGGGCAACTATACGAAGGGCCATCTGAAGCATCTCTGTGGGCCCCTGATGCCTCAATAAACCAAGAGACCACCCCGATCACATTCTCTCTAACCGAAACAAGAGCAGCAATAGACTCATTGAAATGGGGAAAGGCCCCTGGCCCAGATAAGATTCCAGGCGATCTATACAAATCAAGACCAGATATATGGGCACCATATCTCAACCTTATCTGCAATGCAATTGCAGCAGGGGCCCCCGCTCCACCTACTTGGAAAGAGGCTGAAATAGTACCCATTTTTAAAAAAGGAAATCCGAATATCCCTGCCAATTATCGTCCGATTAGTCTTCTTGATAACTCCCAAAAAATCTATGCAAAACATCTTCTGCTCCATCTTGAGGAATGGATTATGGAGTCTGAAGCTCTTTCTGACCTAAAAGCAGGATTCAGACCTGCAGTGAGTACAGTTGACCAAGCCCTAAGATTCATGTCAATAAAATGGAAGAATGTTGACCTGGGTAGGGGTAATCTCTATGTGGTCTTCATAGACCTCAGAGCCGCATTTGATTTGATCCCCAGGAACCTGCTGTGGTCAATATTATCAAATATGGGAGTGCCATCTGGTCTCCTGAAACTCATTGCTCAACTGCATGAAAATACTTTCGCTCAAATTAGATGTGGCCAGGGGGGCGAATTGACTGACCCCGTAGCTATTAAAAAAGGAGTTAGACAGGGATGTGTCCTGGCACCCACTCTTTTTTTGCTATATATCAATAATTGCGTTCACTACTTAGAGAACTGTACAAATGATTCACCTAAATTGGTTGGGAAAAAAATCCCGTGTCTGCTATATGCAGATGATACAATTTTGATATCAAAATCGCCAATGGGAATCCAAAACTTGATCAACCAATTCTGTGTTTTTTGTAGTGACTATGGTCTGGACGTAAACATTAATAAAACAAAACTTATGATATATAGTACCTCCAAGAAACGATCGCGCGTTAGTATAGAAATGAACTCGATTCCATTGGAGAAAGTAGAAGAGTTCGACTATTTGGGTTTCAGACTATCGACCACAGGCAAATGGAAAGCAGCCATTGACAAAGGGGCTCTCATTATAAGCCAAAGAGGCGGGCCCTTGTCCGTAGATCGAGAAAGGCTCCGAGTCCCCCCGTGAACATACTTGCGGAGATTTACAATGTCCAAATCAGAGCAGCGGCCCTTTATGGAGCGGAACTTTGGGGGTCCCACAAAAACCTGGATACTCTGCAAACCAAGGAAAATCATTTCCTTAGACAGATTTCCCGGTTAGGTATGGGCTCACCAATGACCCCTCTAAGGCTTGACCTAGGTTTAAACAGTATTAAAACCACAGCAGCCTTAAGGCCTCTTTCCTATTGGATTCGTTTATGGAAATCTGTTGAACTCGAACCATATAGGCTGGCTATAAGAGAGCTCATAGCCGCCCCCCAGGCACTGGAGAAAATTCCATGGCTGAAGGAGATGAAATCTGCCTGGGTCAAAATAGGTTTTCCTTGCTACTGGAAATATCCGGATCAAATCCCCGATAATGCAAGGAAACTTGTCACAAAAAGATATTGGGAGAAAGTTAATGAAGACTCCTTGCACCAAAAGGGGGCGGGCAGGCTAACAATGGAATTTCTCCAACTCAAGCACGAGCCCTGGGCTGAGAACTTCTTGAACATTCCCATGCCTCCGTACGCCCGTGCTTTATATCTCCAGCTAAGATATGGTACACTGCCTATTAACGGTTTTACGGCTCACTGGTCATCTAACATCGTTTCAAATGATAGATGTATCTCTTGCCAAAATTGCAAAGAAACAATAGATCATATACTATTTTTCTGCCCTTTGTATAAGAGTCCCAGAGGGAGGTGGATCATCCCCCTCTGCAAAAACATGTCATTACAGGATAGAGCAAACGCCACCAGAATCTGTACATATGACTCATCCTCCGTGGTAGCTATTACAGTTACCAAATATTTATCGGAGGCCTGGTACATCCGGCGTAGGTTTATTGTATCAAAGGGCATGTGAGCCATCCTGACATTAGTCCACAGAAGGAGTCTCAACTGTTATTTTCTAGTAGTATCAGTAGGAATTTTTAGCAGGAACTTGTTGCCCTCTATATGAACAATAGAGATTGTATAAGTTTATAGAGCCATTTTTTTAGCTGAAATCTGATAGGCTTCTTGTTAAAGTATCCTATATCTAAATGGGAACTCTATTTGTTTTTTGGTTTGACGAGGGCCAGGTCTTACGGGAAAATAACTGCACACATTGGTATGTTAGACAAAATTTTATATCCTAGCTTTTATCTTTTTTCTCTTACCATTTTTAGCCATGTCTTATTTATTGTACTTTTTATCTATGATCAAAAACTTAGTCCTGTTGATTTTATTGTTATACTGTCCTGATTATTATTGTTTTTTATATTGCTATTACGTTTTTTAACAAATATTATTTATCATGTAGGATTGTTATCTTTGTTACTCTAAATGGTCTAGATTTCTAGACCGAATGAACTCAAATAAATAAAAAACTCTTACAGCATCGGTTACCAACTTTTTAAACATCAATAAAAGCTCTGCTTCCTTATTTTTTATTTGGGAAGCCCTTAAGGCTCACATTAGTGGGGAAACCATATCTTATAAGTCTTATACGGCCAAAAATTCCAAGAAAAAGTCAACAGAGCTTTAACAGGAACCTAATCAAGCACAAAGAACCTATCAGACTTTCCATGGTTGAGAGGTAGTTTCTAGATTGAGAGAGGCACAGGCTAAACTAAAGGACTATTATATATCTCGGGAGATAGTTAATAAACACACAAGCTCCCAGAAATTTTACGAAGAGAACAAACATGTGGGTACATTTTTGGCATGGTCTGTGAAAAAAAGTCTAATCATGACAATATCAAGACCATATTTGACAAGGAACAGAGTATACACATCAATCATTCTGAAGATGTCGAAAAGGTTTTGTTATCCCATTATTCAAAAGTATATCTCCTCTCTTCCAACCAATCTTCAGTTGATAGATCAATATCTAAATGCGCTTAACCTACCAGTGCTAGATGAGGTATCCCGGGTGCAACTTTTAACACCTATCTTCCATCTTGAAGTTAAAGAAGCAATTATGGCCTCATCGAGTGGGAAGGCCTATGGGGAAGATGGCCTCCCGGCTGAAGTACATAAAGCTCTTCTAGGACAGCTAGCTGAGTTTCTGGCTAGTCTTTTCAATGATATATTCCAGGGGGCAGAGATTCTAGCCTCTTTTACAACAGCCACACTTGTCAACTTAAAAAAATAAAAAATAAAGATAGGCTGAGGAGGGCGGGGCCTGGCAAGATGGCCGACGGGACGCGCTCCGAGTGAGCTCCTCCGTCCCGTTCGATGCTGCATTAATCCTGGCGTGCTCGGGGATTGGGAGCCCCCCCCTGTGGGCACGGCTCGGTGCCGTGAGGGTAGCGGCTCCTGTTTTGGCGGTGTTGCAGGGCTTCTGTCCCCCCCCTCGGATCCCGTACTCGTTGTGGGCCTGTACAGGGCTGCAAGGATCGCGGCTGGACGGGGCGTGGGAAGGCCTATACTGCGCCCCTCCCTCAGCTGACTTTTTTTGCCCCATCCCTGGGGTCGACGGCTGGTCTGCTGGCCCCCCCCCCCGGAAGGTGATAGGGGGGCCTGTATTTGTTTCTCGCCGTTTGGGCGGCTGCCTTTTCCTGCCTCCCACTGGCGGCACCCTGACGTCTGCTGGCCTCCTGCAGAGCCGGGGAGGTTCCTTCGGCTTGGGGCCTCGATCCCGTTGGAGCCCGGATAGGCGCTGGATGGGCGCAATCTTGGAAGCACTGAGGGGGTGCTGGTCAGGCAGTTCTGGAGCGTGGCCTGGGCGCTCCTTCTGGCGAATTAGACTGTGGTCCTGGTGAGGAGGGCCAGGAGTCCCTGCTGGAGAGCTGCCTGGAAGGGTGCACTTTCGGCCCGGTCTATGGAACCCATTGGAGTGTGGAGTGACTGGCTTGCTGTGGGGAGCCTCTGCTGGGCTTTCTGGGCCCCTGGGACACCCTGTGTGCTGTGGCTCTATGGTTGCACTGCACTGTTGGGGGGGGTGGCCCTGGACTGTGTATTACTGCCATCCTTGGAATAAGTTACTGTGGATCTGCATTTACTATTGACAGGTCGGTGAGATGGGCAGGCATCGACAGTTAGCGGCCTCACAGGGCAATACTATGGAGCAATATACTACGCTCGCCCCGGGCTCGCAGCGCCAGACTCGTATGGGGGGCCCTGGGTGGGTCCCGGAGGCACCCGCCCCGGTGGAGGAGCCATCTCGCGCTGAGCTACTGGCTGCAATACAGGGCTCTTGTGTGGTTCTTGAGGAGAAGCTCGAGGCTGTGGCTGGGGAGGTGAACCTTCTATGGAAGGACCTTTGTAAGGTCTCTAATAAGGTCAAGGTGGCGGAGGGGTCTCTTGTGGACCTACAGGCAGAGGAACCACTCTACGCAAACAGATGGCACAGGTCACTTCCACGGTCGGGATGTTGGAGGCTAGGTTCGAGGACTCGGAAGGCAGATCCCGTAGGAACAACCTGCACCTCCTGGGGTTTCCGGAGCGGGCTGAGGGTTCATCGACTGAGGGCTTTGTGGAATGATGGATCACGGATGTGCTGAAGCCTGAGGGTCTGTCTAGGGTGTTTGTGGTGAAACGAGCGCACCGGGCTTTGGTCGCCCCTCCCAGGCCTGGGGCACCCCAGAGAGCTATCATTGCGCACCTCTTGAATTACTACACAGGACAGTATCCTGCGGGCTGCCTGAAAGCATGAAAGGGCAGTCTTTGAAAATAGCAAGATCTCCATCTACCCGGACTATACAAACAAGGTTCAGACCTCCAGAAAAGGATTTCTGGAGGTGAAGGCAAAGCTATGTGCCATGAATATCAGATATATGTTGCTATATCTGGCGCGGCTGAAGGTGCTTTCCGGGAGCAAGTCGCACTTCTTTGACCGTCCTGAGGAGGTCTGGAGATAGTTGGAGATATGGGACAAGGCAGGCATGCGACGCTCTGTGAGGTCAACCAGGGGGGGCTGCTCGTACTTCTGGTGTAGATGATACGGACTGGAGGAAGCGTGGGGAGAGCCGGAACCAGATCTCTGCTCGGGGAGCTTCCGGTGCCGATGGCAGTGTCGAAATTCAACAGGACGGCACCATGGCTGTTGTGGTCACTGAGATGACTGACGAAAGTACTGAGCCATCAGACGTTCGAATGGAATCGGTTTCTGTTGATTCCTGAAACTGTTTGCTCCTTGTTGGTGCTGTCTAATTGGGAGCCCAGTGGGTTTGGGCCTCTGTCTGGGGGGTGCGCTCGGGGTGGTCTGGGGTCTCGGACTCTATTGGGTGCAGGGATGCCAGGGGGCATTGTATGGTGCTGATTAAGGAAATTGGGGGGGGAGGATTGTTTTTGCCTATAACTGATAAGATTCCTGGGCACATTGATTTCTGTTATCGGGATAGGGGGTGTTCACTTCCACTGTTGTGGTAGGGAGTGGGTTGTTGGGGTTTAGCTGTTGTGCTGGCAGCATACATACACATGGATCTACAGTATGTTTTGAGGTTGGTGTTTTACTGTTTATCCGGGGTGAATTCTGGGGGTTGGGGTTTGTTAGTTAGTGCATTTCTGCATATGGTTGTGGGGTGTATCAGCAGTGCGCGGATGAGTGTGGGACATGTTGTATGGACTTACACTGCTTTCTCTACTCTGCAGGGAAGAGGGGGAGGAGAAGTACAAGGGGCAGAGTTTTTGCACCATTTAGGTGGGGAGACAACTTAACACACTGAATGTCAGGGGGTTGAAAACATATACTATGCATTACAGGGTGCACTCTTTCCTAAGGCGGCATAAGATTCATATAGCCTGTCTCCAGGAGACGCATTTGATGGAGGAGGAGTCGCAGAAATTGGCTAAGAAGGGGCAGGTGTTCTCCTCATCCTACTCCTCCTATGCCAGGGGTGTGATGGTCTGGTTTGCGCCAGGTGTCCTATTTGTGCGTACTTACAGTGAAGCGGATGTGGATGGAAGATATATACTTGTGCAGGGGACATTGGACGGGTTGCCTCTTACTGTTCTCAATACCTATGCCCCTAATGTGGATGACCAAGCGTTCCTTGACAATATTCCTGAGGTCCTGGGGAGGGTGTTGGAGAACCCCTAATATGGGCAGGCGATTATAATTGTATTTTGGATGGGGAAAGGGATCGTTATCCCTCTAAATTGGGTACCAAGCCTTTGATGGTGAGGTCTCTCACGGAGGTCATGCACAATCTGGGGCTCTGGGATGGATGGAGGGAACCACATCCGGCAAGAAGGGAATACACATGTCACTCTAAGATGCATAATACATACAGTTGCCTGGATCGTTTCCTCTTGGGTGGTCTCACTCGCTCACATGTGGTTGACGTCAGGCATCTAGGGAGGTTTTTATCTGATCATGCACCAGTGTTGCTGCAAATGCAGTGGGGACCTGATATGAAGGTGAGACGCAGTTGGCGCATGCCTACAAATTGTCTGATGGATGCATGCTGTTGTGAGAAAATAGCTGTGGCCCTTGAAGCCTATATGGATCACAATTGGGGGGTGACAGACTGCCGGGGAGTGGAATGGGAGGCCCTGAATGCTATGTTGAGAGGGGTCTGTCTAGGTACGGTCTGTGGTGTACGCAACCAGATGGAGCAGGAGCTTTCCAGTACTGAGAAGGAGCTGGAGGAAATGAAGCATAGTGTAGATTTTACTGGGGAGATAGTCCCCGAACAGCTCAGCTTGTATAGTAGCTGCTAGGAGACATTAGATAAGGTCACACTCAGACCATATAGACAGTGCCTTCATAGGGAGGGTGATAAGTCTGGTAAATTAATTTAGTGGATCCTTATGCTGGAGGCTGAATCTCCTCCCATTTTGCGCATCAGGGACACGGACGGTGTGCAGGTCACTAGTCAGGGGGACATCTTTCGTGTTTTTGTGGGGCACTAGCGGAGGTGTGTCCTGCGCTGGGGTACCGGTATCAGGTTCTGAGTTACAAGGGTTTCTGTGCTGGATGTGTTTGCCGCAGCTGGAATGGGAACATATGGAGAGTCTATATGCCGAGATTCGGTGGAGGAAGTGACGGCGGCTGTGGAGGTGCTCTCAAAGGCTAAATCTCCAGGTGGGGATGGATTATCAATTGAGCTGTACCAAACTTTTTCCTCTCAGCTGAGAGAGAAGTTGTTGGAGGTGTATGAGGATGCTTGGGTACGGGGTATGCTTCCTGAATCCATGTGTCAGGGCGTTGTCTGTCTAATGCTTAAGTCTGGCGTGGACCCTTGTGACCCTTCTTATCGCCTGCTTACCATGCTGAAAAGCGACATAAAAATTCTATGTAAAATACTGGCAACTCGGAGTGATTCAGGGATTGGTGCACGAAGAAAAATATGGTTTCATACATGGCCGTAGCACGACTCTCAATTTACGTTGTCTAACACATGTCCTGCATGAAACTATGGGTGTTGGGGAAGATTTAGCGCGGGTGTTGTTGGACCTAGAGAAGGCGTTCAACACGGTTGAGGGGGGGCTACTTACTGGCAGTGTTGCGAGGAATGGGATTTGGCCCTCAATTTTGCTCTTGGGTTTGTTTACTGTATACTGCATGTGTGTGGGGAGCTTTCTGACTCCTGGATAATCGGAAGGGGTACCAGACAGGGTTGCCCTCTTTACCTGCTTCTGTTTGCCTTGGCGGTGGAGCCGCTTGCGGTTTGGCTACGTGGGGAACTGTCTCTATCTTGTGCAGAACTCTTTGTTTCCATTAGCGGCTCCACTATTCAGACGGCTGGATAGCTTGTTGATCTCACTGGTCTGGGCCGGGCATCGTAGTAAAGTGCCCTTGTCCACACTGCAGAGGGAGATGGTGGACGGAGGATTGGCTGTTCCGAATATCAGGCACTATTATTACGCATCACACATGCAACATGCTGCAAAGTGGATGTCTCCATCTGATAACTGGGAGAAACGACTTATCAGGTAGAATAGGAGGAGTGGAACTGGTGCATGCCTTGATGTCAGGAGGTCGTTCGGAGGCTGCTGTCCCTTATCTGGTTAAGACCACTGCATGGATTTGGGAGCAAGCAGTCAAGAAGGTGATTCGCCATGCTCCTTTTAACAGGGAGTTGAAGGTCTGGGATCTACCCCCTTTTAGGAACATGGATACTGTAATGTCAATGGAGCCTTGGAGAGCGGGAGGTTGCTTTTTAGGGGTTAATGTATCAGCCAATGGGGAGTTTATCTCCTTTCAGGAGGTGCAAGATATGTTTGAACTGCGCCCTGGGCAGTTTCTGCAGTATGCTAAGCTGGAGAGTGTGGCTCGAGAGATTTGTTCTGGATTTCCGATGGCCCCGGATGCATCGCAGGTGTTGAACGGATTGATAAACCTGGGGGGGGGAGGAATGTCACTTGATTACCCCGTTTTATAAAGCCCTCGGGGGGGGGTGGCGCGTAAGGCATGGGATTGAGAACTGGAGGACCCTTTGGAGGATGCAGAATGGGATATGGCTCTATCGTTGGTGTGCATGGTCTCCTGCAATAACAGATTTAAGCTCTTGCACTTTAACTTTGTTCACTGTGTGTATCTCACGCCTGCCCGCCTCAATAAGATTGACCAGACAAAGGTGGTTGGGTGTCCTCCTAGATGTGAGCAGATGGGTGCGACCTTTCTCCACATGGCTTGGTCCAGATAACAGATAGGGTCACGGGACTGGGGCTCGAGGCGACACCACTTACCTGTCTTTTGGGGGTGATGCGTAGATCCAAGGGCAAGCATATTCCACATAGACTCTCACAGCTTGCATTGGTGTTGGCTAGATGCAGAGTGGCTATCAGCTGGATGAGTGTTCGGTGTCCTACTATTGCTCTCTGGACCCAAGATGTACTGGAGTGGGGTGCTGCTGAAGAGCAGAATATGAGAATGACATGCAGGGAGGAGGGTACCCTAAGAGATATAATGGCCTGGAGGACGTTACTGGAACGCTTCCTGGGTTCGGAGGAGTCCAGTTCTGATTGCAGCACTGAAGATGAGGGTTGAAGCGTGGGTTGTTGTGTGGGTCAGGAGATGTGACAACCAATGGTGGTATTATCATGATGTTGTACCTATGGTATTATGAGGAATTGGTTACTCAGCTAATTCTTTGCAAGGGGAGGTTGGAGGGTATCCAATATTGTATTGCTTGGCTTTGCTCAGGTTGTTGTTGTATATTTCACGCCTCTTCTCTGGGGTGGTGTTTGCGCTATGATGTTTCGAACTGGTTTGCACTGCACTGTGCTTTTTGACTCATTTGTTGTTCTTTCAAACAAAATTTTATAAAACAGAGTTAAAAAAAAAAAAAAAAAGGATAGGCCATCTGAGAAACCGGACTCTTCTCGTCCGATTAGTTTACTTAATTGTGATTATAAACTTCTAGCAAAGGATCCTGGCACAAGGAGCAGCCTCAGTGGCACAAGGATTAATTCATAAAGATTAGTGTGGCTTTCTGCCAGGTAGGCTTTTAGCGACCAATACTAACTTCTTAATCCAGGCCATTGACTATTGCTCCCATAATAATAAGCCAGCTGCCATTATAATGCTGGATGCTGAGAAAGCGTTTGATTTGGTTCGATGGTAGGTATTGTTTAGGATCCTAGATAGGTTCAACTTTCCCAGGCAGTTTATCCAAGTACTTAGAATTTTTTATTACAAGGTCCAAGCAAAAATCCTGGTCAATGCTCGTATAGCAGGGACTTTTTTACAAGTCAGTCAAGGTATGCATCAGGGGTTCCCCCTCTCTCCAGTGCTTTTTGCACTTTTTATTGAACCTTTAGAAGCTGTTCTTCGCCAAGATAATCCTATTTTTCCCCCCTTTCCACATGCGCTCAAATTGAAAATGTCTGCTGACGATATGATTCTCTATCTTTCAGCCGAGCCCTCAAATATTGATAAGGCTTTTGCAAAAATAAAGGTCTTTTCAGATTTAGGGGGTTATAGGCTCAATCACTCTAAGTCTGAAGCTTTGTTATTCAATGCTACCAATGATTGGACATGCGGGCCCAGTTCCATTTTTCTCACCCTATTAGATATTTATGTATCTCACAACTTCTCTGATCTATTTTCATTATATAACCTATCTACCTTTAAGAAAGCGCAAGGACTTCTGCAGAAATGGCAAGCTTCCTCATTGTCAATTATAAGACAGGCTGCATTGGTCAAAATGATGATCCTTCCTCTTTTTTTTTTTTTTTTTTTTCTAGTGTGATCATTAAAATCCCCCAATTTTTTAAAAAAATATCTTGATACGATGCTTCGTCAGTTGATATGTGATAATATGAAACCATGGACTCAGCTTGAAATTCTATCTTTATCGGTCAAGGATGGAGGGTTATCCCTACCGCATTTTATGAAGTACTACGAGGCTGCGCTTATGGATTGGGGGACCAGAGTAGCTTTATCTCCCAACCTCAACTATTATCTCAAGACTGTGCTAACAGACTACAATATGCAGTTTGCACCTTTCCTCAATTTTCCACGGCAGCCTAAACTCACTAGATATAAAGTTCCCACTGCAATCTGTGCTAGGATCTCACAATTTCTAGAAAAATATCAGGTCCCCACTTTCCACCCAGTAGTATTGTTTTCTGTTGCTGGGATGATGGGCCTAAAGCTGATCCCATCTCACGTTTGATAATGGGAGCGGCTGGGTTTTACTAGGTTCTCTGATTTTATAGACTGCAACCAAATCAAGACCTGGGCACAATGACATGGGAACGGAGTACTCATTCCGGATATCCTTAGATTTTCATATTTTCAGATCCTACATTTTGTGCTCCCAGTCGTTCCAATTGTTGACCCACCTCTTCCCTTAATCTCTCAGGCTTTTTATGGAAATCAGAAGGGAATAGGTAATTGGTATCGGATTTTGAGCTTGCAGGGAGTATCTAGAAAAGTCCCTCGTTTTTGCACAAAGATTGAAAATACTACAGGCTGCAAGATATAATTCCTCCACAATTGTGGGTCTAATAGTCTATCACTAAAGGAATAAGGGGGGTTAATTTCATAGAATGGCATTTTATTCAAAATGGATGCTCTATTATACCCCTGCTCGAATTAAGATAGCATTTCCATCCACTTCAGGCCTTTCCCCATGATGTACCAACATTCAAGGTCAAAGGTTATATATGTTTTACTTGTCCTAAACTTGAGATTTCTGGGAGAGAGTATTCCAATAGATTAGTTTAAAGGTTAGGGATGTACTTATCCAAGACTCCATGGGAGCTTTGTTTGGCATCTCCAGCCACCCTGAGCTAACAAATCGGGACAAGCAGGTTTTATTTATAGCCTCCCTAATTGCCAAATCACTCATTTTGCAAGCTTGGAAGTCGCCTCTCCCACCATCTTATGTGGCTTGGGAGGAGAAAATGAAAGCGATTTCTTTTAAGGAAAAACTAAATGCTCAATGTATAGGTGCAGTACGAAAGTTTAAGGGTATATGTGGATCAACTCCCGACTCACTCACATAATAATATTGTACCACTGGACTTTAGAGTAGGTACTTTCTGGTGTTGGTTCCTTTTTTCCCCAGCTCCATATCCAAAGTAATCATGGAACACAAAATTTATACTGTCAAGATAAGATGTCTTTTTGTTAATACATCTCAATTTATTCAGTATTGTTTTTTTTTCTTTTTGCGCTCCCTGCCTTGTATAATTTCATCATTTTTATAGATGTATGTCTGCTTTACCTACCCGACATTGTAAAGTCTTTTTCAATGCTCTGTTTTGCCTAATTATGATGGCTATATCCGCTCAATATAAAAAAAAAATTAAAAACAAGAATCAAAAACAATGTCCTCCCTCATATCTTGCTCAAAGAATCCACAAAATTTTACTCTACCATGAAACACTCTTAAAAAAACAGCTAGCATGCCATTCAGGTATAGATGGTGATAATGCTCTACAAACTACACTTTGGTCAGACATAGTGAATTTAACAGAATTTCTCATTAGCAACTTGCATCATCTGGGAAGTCAGCAACTTGATTGTCCAGTAGAGAACTGAAAACACAAAAGAAGTCTTGCTGGCTGCCAGCATTGGCTGAATGGTGCTCTGCGATGGACTGGTGTGCCAAATCGGGAGGAACCTATCTACACTGCCAGGGGCTGTCCCTGTACACATGGAAAGATCTTGGGAAAGTGGTGGTCGTTTTACAAGCTAGTTGGCGACTGGTAACGGCTTATTGTATTCTGTGCTTACTACTGTATCTTCTGAATACTCTGTACTGTTGGTTACCCCTGTTTGTTTCATGGACAAAATCAATAACTTTTTTTTTTTTTTTTTTTTTAAAGCTCAAAAGAAGACACACCCTAATAAAAGCACAGAGAAAACCCTGGTTTTCTCTTTGCGCAGAGGTACAGATTAGCTAAACAGAAGTCCAGCAATAGGCGATGGCTGCAACTACCACCAGAGATTGCAGAAAATACAGAAATTATATTAACAGATTAAATAGAACCCAACCTTTATTAACAGACATTAATGTCACTATAGAGCAAAGGCAAAAGCATATTAAAGGTCTGTATGTTTCCATGGAAGGGGCGATTTCCCTGGTTATACCATTACATTTAGAATTTACTCCATAGTATACACAGACAGGTTGTTAAGGCCATTAAAAACTGTAGGTTTGACAGTGCCCAGAGCACAGTCGTCTTTCAGCACCACTTTTCAAACAGGACAAAGTGCTTAACTTTGCTATTTAATTATTTGCTTATACCAGGCCCGAGATTGGGCTCCACTTCACACCCTATACACAAAAAGGGATGTCAACCAGATAAAAACAAATAGAGAATAATAGGATTGATCGACATAAATGCTAAAGCATATGCCTCACTTCTGATTAGCTGAAAGGACGGGCCAACGAAAACCTTCTAATTCCATTGTACCAAACAGGCTACGCTGAAGAGGAAGAAACACTTGCTGACGTAGTTGAAGCTTGATCTATGCAGATTGATTACCATATCTCCCCTGGTTACAGCCCCTTGTATGGGTGCTTCATAGATTTCAGACACTATTTAACAACATTAACAGAAATTGTATATGGAACAGACTGCCTTGTTGGGAGATTCCTTATACATTACAAAGGACTATGCAGGGATTATGAAAGGGGACATGTGTCTGTGTTAAACTACAACAGGGTAATTTCATTTCAGATCGAATAAAAAAACAAATAAAGACCTAAAGTAGGGATGCCTACTAACTCCTCTACTATTCAATATGTATGAGACAGGCTTCAGAACAGCTACCGAAAAATGATTAGTCATGCCATCAAATGCTAGGTGGGAGGTCTGTGCCTCTATTGCAATATGCCAATGACTCTGTCCTGCTTGGCACGACAGGTGTCAGTCTTCAGGGCCATGTTACAGCTTTGGGAGCCTACTGCAACAATAATTTTCTGTCAGTAAACATCTCTAAAACAAATATACTCATAGTCACTAAAAAGTCACTAAAATATGCAAAAGAAAATGGAAAGTGGTCCTTTAAAGGATCCATCATGGATAGGTCCTCAACATACTAACACTTTGAGTAATGGCTGCACGAGAGAGGCGCTCACGACACACATATAAACACTTTGATTTAATCACTGCTTGCATCTGCAAGATCTCTGCTATTGACAGAATTAGCAGGCCTCCTCTGAGTCCACTATTAGAAGTCATAACGGCAAACTTCTTACCCGATATAAATTAGGAAATTTGTTTTTTTAGTGTAGGCTTTGCCCTTGGTTGAAATCTGCATTCCCACATTGGTTCCTCAAGTGCAGATTAGGCTAGAGTTTGGCCAGTTAAATGAACTTCGAAAGGAGCATTGTTATGGTATAACGTGTAGGAACAAATAAGCCAGATAACACGGGTCAAAAGGAATTTTATGGTAAGTGATGAGCACCCAAAACAAGAATCAAAGGTGTTGAAGCTGATGTTTAACAAAGGCTCTCAAAAACTAGGATATTATGGCACTCTGGAATGTTAGCTTGTTGCATAATCAGTGAAAGAACATTTTAAAAAGGAAGATGCACACACAACAATGTAGAACACGCCACCGGGCACCCCACCACTCCCAATCATTGCGTGAATTCTCAATTACAAAGATGGGGATGAGATCCTAGCGGACACTAGAAAAGCAGGCAGGGCAGAATATGTGCCTCAAAACATAATTTTTTACTGACTTTGCCAAACAAGTTAAAAAACTTCACGTTTGAAGAGGTAAAGAAAAACATAAAAGGTAGGGGTATGCAATACATGTTAACTTATCTGGCCAAATTGAATATAATCTTCCAAATCTGGACCGTTTTCTTTGAGACTCCCAAAGAGGCACTGAAGTGAATGGAGGAGAAGGCCAGGATAAGAGGGACTGTTCACCCCTCATCGCAAGAAGGTCAGACGACAAGGAGAAAGGAAACCAGCCTCCATCCAAAGGAAAGACACTGACCCTGAAGAAGTACAACTAGATGTACACATTATATTTCCAAAAGACCAGTCTCACCAGAATCTGAAGGTCAAGACAAGGGTAGAGAGGTTTCAAATGTTGGATTGGACAAGGTTGAAGAGACAGATTAGCACAGACGTCAATATTATTGTGGCTGAAACGAACAATTTACCTACCTTCACTAGTGCCTTATCTGTAGAGACTAACTAGCCAGAGATTCCTTACTTTAGAACAATCCCCAGGCATCAGAAGGGATCCATAACATTTTCGTGACCAGTACCTATGAGCGCCGGTAAGCGGGGTCATTCAGCCCCACGTGGCTTCGTTGGTGCTGGAAGTGACATGTGGGTACCTCTATAGGTGCCACTCCATTGTGTTGATGTCAGTTTCTTTTCACAACTTTCCACACCAGGAACACGAAGTCATAAAGAGAACTGACCCCTGGTGTGCGGAACTAGGGCCATGAAAAGGTAACAGCCCTGTACCTAAAAATTTATTCGCAGAGTGGGGAGGATGGGTGGATCAGTAAGGAATCTGTGGCTAGATTGTCTCTCTACCAGATAAGGTGTTACTGAAAGTTAGTAACTTCTTCATCCGGTAAGCACTACTAGCTGTAGATTCCTTACCTTAGAATAGATACACAAGCAACACCTCCTCAGAGGTGGGTCTGCAAACTCAATTTAGGCTAGAAAGTCCTGCAGGACCGAATGGACAAAGTGCCCATCCCGAGAGACCTGACTGTCCAGGCAGTAGTGCTTCGTGAACATGTGCAATGAAGCCCACGTTGCAGTCACACAGAACTTGAACTCCGCATGCTAACGCAGTGATCCCAACCTTTGCTCTGGTAGAAAGAGCGCACAAGGTCTCCACGGGTCACTTCTTGGCCATTTTGTTGCAGATCTTAATGCAGAATAATCCATTGGGAGATGGTTTGTTTCTGTACAGCCTTCAGTTTCTTGGCTCAACATACCCCACAAACAGTTGATTTTCCACCCGGAACGGTCAAGAAAGAATGACAATGCTCTTTTTGGGTCCAGCTGGTGGAATCTCTCCTGTTTCTTAAAGGGATGAGGTGGAGTATAAAAGGTAGGCAAGGTAATGGACTGGCCTACGTGGAATGGGCAAGAAGGCTGCTGGACTCTGAAGGCAGCACGCCGGCGAGGACCTCTTATTGGCACAATGACGTCAGATGGAGTTGCGTGGAGCTGTGCAATTGTGACGTCCTAGTCGACGCGGAGAGCTGGAAAGAAGATTTTCCGTTGGACGCTGGTGCATGGGAGAATTCATAAAGGTGAGGAATCCACAGGTAGTTGTATCCATCAGAAAATGCAGTTATGAAGCAGCTCAAGGGGAGAGCCCAACAGAAGAGCAAGAACCAAACTGAACAACTGAGGCATTATGAAGGGAGCTGGAGGAAACCTGCTGAAGATGTTTAAGGAACCCAATTACAATAGGTAACATGAAAAGGGGAGGTTGATCTGGCAGCAGCAGAAAAGCAGAAACATAAAAAGGGGAGGCTGATCTGGGAGCAGCAGAAAAGGCAATCAAATAACCATTCAAAGTGCCCAATGCAGAGCCCTGCTGGGCCGGGGTAAGGATGAGGAAAACAGCTTGGGAAAAGGATGCAGATAAGGGTCAATCTGTTTGTCTGTACACCATGCCACAGACTTACACCAATGACCGGATTGTACCATCTTAATGACGTGCGACCAAGATGCCAAAATAACATTACAGACTTCAGGATGAAGTTCAAAAGCTGCCAACTGTTGTCACTCAACCTCCACAGAAGAAGACGGAACGTTGACAGGTTCAGGTGGAGAAGCCTCCCCTGCTGCTGGGACAGGAGATACACCAGAAGGGGCAGCCTGATCATAGGTCCGATGGATATGCTCAACCTCTAGGGATACCCGACTCTCATAGCCAAGTCCAGAGCCAGAAGGATGACTTGGGCTTGGTCGTCCCCAATCTTCTTGAGAAGTCTAGGCAGGAGTGGTATTGGTGGAAAGGCGTATAGGAGGCCAGAGCTGCACTCGAGATGAAGAGTCTCCAAGTGAGAACCACCTTGTAAACTTCTGCATGCAAAACTGCTGACACTGCATGTTTTCAGCTGTGGCGAATAGATTTAACTAAGGCTCTTCCGATTGCTGAAAGAGACCTTGCAACCACCTCCGGTTGGAGACGCTACCCGTGATCTGCTAGGCATCTTCGGCTGAGTTCATCCACTCTGGCATTCAGAGAGCCTCCCAGGTGTTGAACCACCAGGGAAATGCACTTAAGTTCCAGCTATGTCCAAAGGCCTCCACACCCTCAACCCACCACGTTTGTTGCAGTACCAAATGAAGTGGTGTCAGTGAACACCTACACTAACCTTCCCCTTGACAGTGGGTAGAAAAGCTTTCAATGCCACACAGATTGCTCAAAGCTCCAACAAGTTGATGTAGAGTCCAGGTTCTGCCAGAGACTAGAGTCCCCTCTCCCCTACCTCTCCCAAATGGCCACCCCAGCCCAGGAGTGACAGGTCTGTCAGAGTCAGAGTGGGTTGAGGAAGGGTCTGCGGCTGACTCAATTGCAATTCATCAGCCCCCACTGAAGATCTTTTGCAGTGCCCTCAGAGATCTGACCATGTCAGAGAGATTTCCCTGATGCAGCGCCCATTGGAACTTCAGGGCCCAATGCAAAGCCCACACATGACAAGGGGCATGCGTCAAGCAGGATGCAGAAGGCCATGAGGCTCAGCAGCCTCAGAGACAATCCCATCAAAATCTAGGATAAAGACTGAAAAGTCAGTATTGTAGCCTGAATATCTTGGACTGTTGATCAGGAGGATAAGCCCGAAACTGCACAGTGTCCAGAATAGCTCTGATGAAAGGGAGAGTCTGAAAAGGGCTCAGGTGTGACTTTGGCACACTGACGGTGAACCCCAGAGAGTGCAGGGGGGTTGCTGTAGTCTGGAGGTGGGAGACAACCACCAAGGACAAGCCTAACTTCAACAGCCAATTGTCGAGATGGGGGAAGATTGGAACCGCTGATCTCCATAGTCGAGCTGCAATCTCTGGCATCACCTTGGTGAAAACCTATGGGGGTACTGGTAAGGCCAAAAGGGAGCGTGGTAAAGTGAAAATACTCATGTTCCACTGTGAACCGCAGGTAATGTCTAGAGGCAGGCTGGACAGGAATGTGGAAGTATGTGTTCTGCAACTCCAGTGCTATCATCCACTCTCCCTGGTCCACGGCAGACAGGACTTGAGCGATCAGGAGTTTTTTAAATTTCTCTGTTTTCAGGAAGAAATTCGAAAGGGCGCAAGCCTAGGATAGGATGAAGGCCTCTGCCCTTTTTGGGCACCAGAAAGTAGCAATAATAATAACCACAACCTACTTCTGTTGCTGGCACCACCTCTATGGCTCCTTTGGCCAAGACAGCCTGCACTTCCTGGCAGATTAATGAGATGTGGTCCTCGGTCAGCCTTATTGCAAATGGGTGGCGGAGTAGTCATAAAGGAAAGGGACTAGCCAATCTGTAGAACTGCCAGAGGTCAGATGTTATCAATCTCCTGTGATGCAGGTGATGGCATATCCTGCCTCCCACTAGGTGCCCACGAAGTTCCGAGGGCAAACTAAAGGGGCTTGAACTGACCTGCCCTCTGGCTACCTGACCCAGGAGGCCTACGGGTCCAGAGTCCTCAGCCATGCAAAGACTAAAAAGTCTGATAACCATTCTGGCTGGGCAGTTGAAGACAAGGCTGGAAGCCCCTTCCGTGGCCATGAAAGAAGCGGAAGGTGGACAGGGATTGGCGAGGAGCCATTGAACGGCCCCAGGACCTAGCTATAGCCATGCTATCCTAGAAGCGATCTAGTGATGAGTCCACTGTGTCGCTGAAGAAACGGAAGCCATCAAAGGGAATGTCCATGAGTGAGGCCTGGGCATTCCCATAAAAGCAAGTTGTCCTCAGGCAGTCGTGGCACTGTAAGGCCACCAACGATGAAACCACTCGGCTTAGCGAGTCGGTCGTATTCAGCCCATAGCGTATGGCAAACTTCATTACTTCTCTCCCCTCAACAATAGGTTGAGAGTAAGGCTCGGGCCTCCTATGAGACCATAGGCTGCAACTGCGCAACAGAGTCCGGGAGCGAGTGGAAGTATCGGCCCAAAAGGCAAACAGTGTTCAACAACCGCATTATCAGCCTGGCGGAAGAGAACCTCTTCTTCCCCAAGGTATCCAGCCTCATGGATTTCCTGTCTGGGGGAGTGGAAAGGAATACACTAGGATTTAACTTGAAAATGGGTTATTGGACCACCAAGATTTCCTGGATGGGGAAACTGGAACCCCCTGGGGCGAGGCAATGGTGGCGGGCAACCTATTCACACGAGTTCCTGTGCAGGACTTGGACCAGGCCCCTAGTAGGGCATCCATGAGGACTTCATCAAAACGGTAGAAGCCGTTCGGGATGTGGTGACTCCCTCTCGCTGGAGCACCTCAGTCAAGACATTAGTTTTGACAGCCACAGTGGGTAGCTGAAGGTCTAGGACCTCAGCTGTCCTCCTCACCACCATAGCAAAGGAGGCTCCTTATTCTGTAGCCACGATAGGAGGAGATACCAAGCCAGGATCTTGGGAGGTATCAAGTCCACTGGCACCCACCAGATCGTCACACCAGGTGTCCTCGGTGACATCTAGGGGTTGGTACTCATCAGGGTCCAGTGACACCTCCCAATCATCTCCAAGTTCTAATCCAAAGGAATAGGGCACTGGCTCCAGCATGGGAAGTCTGCCCCAAGTTGACGCCGGATGACATCCATCCAGCTCTGTGTTGGAATCAGGGAGGAGTATGCAGACTGCTCCACCGCTGGGCACCAGGGAAGTCATCAGAGGAGTTGTCACCGGGGAAGATTGAGATGGCTCAACCAGCACTGGTAGAGATCCATCCATGGATCCAAGGGGACCAACAAGCACCTTGGGCCAACCAGTCAGTGAAAGACATGTAGGGGCCACTCCCGAAGGTGCTCCAGCGGAGACAGGTGGCCCAAATATGACAGCATTTTGGTGCAGCATGCAATGTGTGGGGTTATGATCAACAGAGGTTGGTCTTTAAAAAAAGTATGGCCTCTCTGTGCCCTATCCAGATATGAGGAAACTGACTGCACAGGCAGGCATGTTTTGAAATACACTGGCACAAAGGAACAGGAGTGACTGCCTCTGCATATTTCCAATGCTGAGCGTGTCCTGCGGAGCGCAGAAATCTAGATATTTGCAAGTGTAATTAAAAGCATAAGCAATACAAATGCTCAAAGGTCGGGGACAGGAACAAATCAACTGAAAAAGACGATTGCGCAAATGCTTGATGTAAGCGGAGCCCACTTAGTGCGGGCATGAAGTAATGAACAAGTGCATATAGTATGTATACCCAGTTAACTTAAGCATCACAGTGCGCAGCGGGCTCTGGTAACAAGGGTACCTGAATGACCTAAAGCACTGAATTGAGTGCAAGGGCTTACAAATTAGACCCAGGAAAGGCATGTTGTGGAGCGCAGGTTAAAAGCCAAGCTCCTTCGCATGCACAAGAGCCGTCCTGAGCAGTGCACTCTCACAATTTAGTTCAGGCATATGCAGCATCAAAGCGGGACCGCACACACCGGGAGTGAGGCTACATAGTCTCAAAAGCCAGTGAAGTCCATCCGACAACAGATTTGAGGTCACTGGTAAGCCGTAGAAGGCTCATTTAAGGGCAGGGCGGAGGTAATAATGCAATACTCAAGTGTCACGAGGAAATATAGGTGTATGTGGTCCCTAACTGAAGAGTGGTGTTGAGAAAAGTGGACTAAGCTGTTGTGTAGCCATTTTAGCCATAGCTCCATGCACGTTATTTTAACACACTAGGCCAGACTGCTGTGCACCTTAACCTAGATATATTTTATTCTGCTTCATTTTATTATTGTTACAATAGCCACTTGTACGGTCTTGTATTATTTTCTGTTTATCTAACTGTTTTTGCCTAGGCCAGCACTCCGTTCTCAAACAAGACATTCTTGTTCACTCTGTGCTTTTTCCAAGGCTACAGCACGGTACATTGCCAGTGAACGTGATAGAAGTTTAGTCTCCAACATTCGTAGAAAACACACATCCTTATGTAGGGACATTTTCCCAGAACATCAGCTGTGTTGCTATAAAAACACTTCCTTGTCCCTTACACGTTAAGAGGGAGATTTCAGCCAGAGAACCACAACTGTGTAATAATTTCAGAATGCTTCGCTACAGATGCTAACGCAGACTGTAGGCCTTTGCTCAGGTATGGGGGATGATGTCTTCCAAGGGGAAGACCTGAAGGGCAGAATTAGAGCTGAACATGCTGTGATCTATCATAGCTTCGGTAGGAGATAGTCTATTGGCCACAGTGACAACATGATAGCGTTATTCTTATGCTTCACCCTTCTCGTCACAATTTTAATAGTCATGTTATGTCGTCCTGGTTATCGCAGCTCACGCTTTGCTATCTAAAATGCAGTAGTTTTATTAAACTCATTACTAAAACATATACTGCCTTCGTTTGTCATTTATATATGAGACTAAATGTAACAGAGAAACGGATGAGACCCGAGTGACCACGGCTTCCCTGAGAAACCAATTATGTCATGCGTTCGGCTGCCCAATTACCCCTATCCTTGGGTAGAGATGAGGCACTGCTAGTAAGCCGGAGCAAAACCCGGATTGGAACGACAGGCATCACTCGCAGTGGATTAGACTTAGTCTCCCACACCGCGGGCGATTCTGCCGCTCAAAATCCAGTAGTCTCATTAGAATAATGAGAGCCTACGTGACAAAGCCATATAACAGTATTGCAACTAAACAGCAGAAACGAAGTAGGTGGTCCAGAGGATGTGGCCACACCATTTTCTTGCCTACAAATTACGTGGTGTTTAATATGTAAACAGATGCTGTGCCACATAAAGCATACAATGACACTAATTTTAAACAGCAACAAACTTTGACTAAGTGACTATGAGTGGTATATATTAATATTGTGAAGTGTGAATGTATGTTATGCAGCAAGGGTAATGGTTCAGAACCCACAGTAAAGGGAGTTCTTGTCCTGGGGTGATTTTCATAACATGCAAACAGCAAAAAACATTGGCTAACTGAACATAAGCGGTGTGTACTAATGCAGATGATCCAATAACTCCCTACTTCTATGTGCTACCAAAAATACACACGCCACAGCACCCTCCACTTGGAAGATCCATCATCTGGGCATTAGTCACTGCTCGCACCCCTTTCTCAATTTACTGACTTTTTCCCAAGACCATTGGTCCAGGCCATGCGTACTTATTTACAATACACCAAACATGTCTTGCAATACCTTGATAGCAAAAGCCTTTGACATTGATACAGAGTTCACCTCCTTTGACACTGAGTCCTTATACACCTGCATACAGCAGGTCCAGACTCTCAAAACTATTCAATCTCTTCTTTCAGCCTCCCCTCTGGATTACCTCACACCTGTGTCTTTCATCATGAAATGTGCCACCTTGATTATGAAAGAAAGTTTTTCGTTTCAGGGGTACCCTCTACTTTCAAACCTCCGGAATATCTTCAAGCTTTGTTATCTCTACATGCATGACTTTGAGACTAAACATGTTCTTAACTTTGTTTTTGTAGTTAAAAGGCAGAGACAAGGTAGGCGTTACAGAGGATGTGGCCACAACCTATTCCTGGCTACAGATTATGTGGTGTTTTTTATATAAACAGATGCTGTGACACATGAAGCATACAATACGTTTTAAACAGCAACAAACTATGATTCCAAGGTCCTGACGAATGTCCGTACACCTCTACTGTAACTTCTATTGGCTGAAACAGGTTGATCATGACATAACAAGGCAGGGATATTTGACTTCTGACAAGTCATTTCACTTCTTTTAATCCTGGCCCAGGAAGACAAGAATAAAGTTGCACACCATGCGCTTGGAGTTAGTTTTACCCACTTGGCATAAACAATACAAAGTCTGCTAGCCTCACCACCCTAATTACTCCATAGGGTTCTTCACCAAATTCTGAAAACATCTGAAGAGCTCATCCTGATTAGAGAGGGAGTTGTAGGCCGCACAGTGATTAGCTGTCATGGTGTGAGGAGAATCCCTATGATGAAGCATGTCAACTCTGGTGGGTGAGGTCCTAATAAAGTTCTTTGATATTCTAGGTACTTTTTCTTAGCGTCAAACTAGGGTATTTTTCGGTGCGAATAACTGTCAAGTTGGGAGCGAATACCCTCTGGTCCCTAAACCTACTCCGGCCCTCCTTTTGTGTTCTATTGAAACAAACCTCCACCATGAGCAGATCCGACAGAACATGACACATAAAATCTTATAGGAAATAGGGGATAAAACAGGAAAACGAATCCACTGGTTGGCATGTAGGGCAGAGAGGCACATACACCACATTACAGATAGCGAAGGCAATACATACTCCACAGCTTATAAAACATGAAACATCTTGGCACAATACTAACAATAACCATACCACCAACCCATTACATGCCCACCAGAACTGCTGTAAGACTACTCAACACCAGTCTCCACACAGAGTCTCTCCGATGCAGACACAACTCTCCCTGACAATAAGTGAAGGGGAAAACTCAGATGCCATAGGTCACCTCTCTACAGGAAAATCATCAGATCCTAGTGGCTTTCCGGCAGAACTCTTTAACTGCATGGCCACACCACTGTCACAACCACTCCTCAATATGTTTGCAGGAGAATGGGAACAGGTATACTTCCCAGCAGAGCTTGATGGAGCACACAGAGTGAACATTCCCAAACTGGATCACCTGCAGGACAACCCAAACTCATAAAGATACAATTTCCTTAACTTGACATATAAGCCAAAATTCTGGCTAAGATACTAGCTCAAATGCTGGCATCAGTAATAGCCAAGGGCAAGGTGATCCACCCAGATCAAAGTGTCTTTATGCCACACAGAGCAACTAGACACAATCTCTGGAGGGCCTTTATTGTGACTGCGATGAGCCACTGACTGAAGGAACCTATCAATCTCCTATTTGTAGATATAGAATAAGCGAAATGTCCAATAGCATCTCTTGGGATGATCCCTTTTAGCTCTTAAATATACATGGTTCTTGGCCCACATACCATAGCACATAAAAGATCACTTGATAAGGGATTGGGAGCCCGAGTCTGGGTCTGTATGGTAAACTCGTGTTCCCTTCCGATTAAGTGGAAAATTGGATGAAGCACGGATGTCTCCTGCATCCCTACCGTTCGCCATTACAATCAAGACCTTAACTTGGGAAATCTGACTACCACAGAGAATAACAAGATTTAAATGGTTGGTAGACCTGGAAGATAAGATATTGCTCTACAATAATCAACTCCTTATATACTCAAGCATTCCAAAGTTCTCAGGGTCAGCAATGGTGCAACTGCTAGATAGTTTTGGCTTCCGCTAAGGACTTAAGGTAAACTGGACAAAAACTATAGTATCTTCTATTGCAAGAGATTCTCTAATGATCATGGAAAGAGGGACTCTGATTACTGTGCAATCTCTAAAATACCTGGAAGTCTATTTGACTGGGGTAGGAGAGACGGCCTGTGGCACAAACATAATGCCTCCACTGGATAACACTTGCAGGGATGCACAGACCTGGATGACTCTGCCCCTGTCAATGATGGGGAGAATTGTGCTATTTAAAATTATCATTCTCTTCACTTTGCAAAACTATCCATACTGCATGCTCCAGGAATATAACCAAGACATGACCTCAACACTGCAATCCTTTCTTTAGAATATGGGTCACCCCTGATTCTACACTGAAGATGTTATAAGTCAACATATGACAGCAGTTCTGCCATAATAGATTCTAAATACTGCTATTGGGCTGCTCATTTAATGGTAACAAATGACTGGATCCATGCTTTAACCGTGGGACACACTAAAAACCTGTTTATGCTCTGGAAGAGTGAGTAATAAAAGAGAAACCCCAAAATAGCTTTTTGTATTGAGCCTCCACCTGCAGAAAGTTCTGAGTAACCTATGGGAAACTGAGCATTGACACATGGATTGGGAGAACTGACCCACAGAAGAGACTCTACTGTGGGTAGGCACCATCCAGTTAGAGTTGTTGGCTTTAGAGGGATTTGGTGGAAGGGACAATCTGAGTTTCTAACCTAAGCGATGTGATCAGAAACAGAGTACAGAAGTCATTCACAGAATTGAACTTGAAAATGAAATTGGGTTACTACGCTTACAATTCCTTACACATCTCCAACTCAAACCCTCCTTAACACCATATATGAGAAGGCCTGATGAGATCCCAGAGTACGGTCCACTAGAGGTAAACTGATGGAGACAGATCTTGAATCTTTAAATGATGGGGATTGGATGTTCGTGCTCATGGCCCCATGAGAAGCAGAAATTATGAATAAGCTTCAGTTTATACAATTTAGGTACTTACACAGAATCTAACTCACCCCTGCAAGACTCTGGCACTTCCACTAAGGAGCAGAATCAGAATGCCTACTGTGCTGCAACACAAGAGGTGAATTCTTAAATACAGCGTGTGCATGCCTGGGCTTAGAGCCCTTATGGTTGGGGATATTGCACGTGTTCCAGATGGTCATGAAGAAACAGTTAAATCACACCACAAAATGTGCTTTACTCATCACAGTAGGGGGGGGGGGGGGGGCTCTACGCATGCCGAGAAGATATTCCAGAGGCTAGACCTTAAACTGGGAAAGAGAAACATTTACAAAAACTGCAGGAGCCAAACATCCCACACAAATCTAGTATTAAAGCAAATCATAGATAAACAAGTTACTTACCTTCGGCAACACATTATCTGGTAGAGACAGGATCTATCCATAGATTCCTTACTTTTGAATTCTGGATCAGAAATGTTTTTCATAGCGCGTCGGAAGAAGGCGTTACATGACTATGTAGTGACGTTGTTCACCGAATGTGACTTCAACAGAGTCCGTATAATCCCCCCCCCTTCACCAACGTCAGTTTCTTCTGTGACTATTTTCCATGCTCAAAACATGGAGCCAGATATAGAAACTGCCTACTGAAACAGTGTGCTAATATAAAAGACACCCTTGTGTCAAATAATCACTGAATTCAGGATGTAAAGTCCATAACAAAATCTTTGAGACAAAAGAGGACTCAGTCTGCAGAGCGGGGAGGATGGGGCGGTCATTAAGGAATCTGCAGCTAGATCCCGTCTCTCCCAGATATGGCATTACCAAAGGTAACAAACTTGTACATCTGATAGAGACATCTAGCCAGAGATTCCTTACCTTAGAATCAGATACCAAAGTAATACCACCCCTAGAAGAGGGTCTGCGAACAGAAACCATTAAAAGTCTCTAAGTAGAACAAAACTGGTCAAGAGAGAAAAAGACCAGACACTTATAATAATTTAGGTGAGCAATAACATACTATACAACATAAAGACCTGTGGCAGGAACCACAGGTAAATAAAGACATAAGATAATAAAAAGCATGGAAATAAAATTATCCTTGTTAATATGATAAATCTGTGTCAGGAGCCACCCAACAACACGAATACAAAATGGAACCCGAACTCATGCATGCACAACCCCGTAAGAACTGGTGAAAAGGCCACAGTAATAAAAGTCACAAAGGCATTGAAAGCATGGGGATATCGTTACCCATGACAGTAGGAGGATTTTGCAAAATGACCCTATGAATATAAATGTAGTTTGCTCGTATATCCATACCCAAACTGTGTAATCGATACTTGTGAAAACAGATCAGCAGGCCATGCCACTGAGCAATACCTCTTTGCCATATTAAGTTCTATCCTAGACAGACCTGCTCTGTAAAAACACAGAGAAAGGTCCATCTCCTGTGGGTAAAGTATCACACCCGCTCTATTAAAGAGAAGTTGAAAGTAACAACAACAACTACTGGCATAGAATCAGTCTTCTCCCTAGGAAACTTAACCAGAGACAAGAAAAATACCTCAAAGATATGGATATGTCCTACTATATATATATATATATATATGACATTGGAGTCAAATAATTAAACACCCACACTAACAAGAGTAAATGTATTACTTATAGATACAAAAATAAAGCGGAGTATTCAGACAATACTGACACAACAGAATGAAACCTATACTGGGCATCCTACCACTTAGGAAGGTAACTGACATCCAAAAAGCCAGGGAAATGCAAATAGCCTGAGACACCACCATCAAGCAATAGCAGTACAGGGCTTGAAAAATCCACTCAACCACTCACATTGGCCAGTCCTTATTTGATCAGGTTAAGCTATTTTTAATACTTACTGGTCCCTTCTGGCGAGTTGATACTGAACAGGTGTTCTGTTCATTTGAAAAGTGGAGGGACAATAGAGGTCTTAAATCTTGTTCTTATGTCACATTTGCTCTGTGTTCACAGAAAGTTGTCAAAAGTCAGTTTTTCTTACAATTAATTTTCTTTCTGACAGCAGAGTTCCAGGACTTTGTAAGGTGAACTGGGTGACCTGCTGCTTAGAATGTAAAATAAAAGGATTATAGGGTGTCAGGTTTTTCC
Source organism: Pleurodeles waltl (assembly GCF_031143425.1). NCBI lineage: Eukaryota > Metazoa > Chordata > Amphibia > Caudata > Salamandridae > Pleurodeles > Pleurodeles waltl. The sequence continues at coordinate 338,149,963 of NC_090450.1, read as the reverse complement.
TAACACACAACATTTAAATGACTAATTCAACTGTGCAAACATTTCAAAATATATTTCAGAAGTTGTGAAAGCCCTTTTTTATATTTGTGTGATGAAAAAATATTTGAATATGATGAAAACAAAACAGAATACTTTACATGTTGGTGTGCAAAGGATATGTTTTCTGAAACCCAATTTTCACAGATTTTTAATACACTGTACAGTTTTATCAGTAAAGCTGCAAGTTAGTAGAGAGGTTTTTGGACATTTTTTGGAAAGTTACTGTGTGTAGATGACAATATGTTACCACAGCATGATTTAGTAATATATTTATTAAAATTGAATGTTTAAACAGACTGAGAAACACTCCTGCCCTGATGGCAATGTTGTTAGTAAACTAAAAGAAGTCCTAGGTTATGTGGGCTAGACATGGGTATGTGGGCGAGATTCTTGTGATGCATGCAGCAATCTTCAGTCTACTTAATAAAACAAAAGAGTTTTTTTGTACTGCAGAAATGCTAAACTCACATGTTTGACGTGACTGTAAAATAGAATCTTTGCCTAGGATCACACAATTAAGACCCTTTTACAGGTCAAGTACATTACAGTTAGGTCGAGTAGATCATTCAAGTCACTAGACCTGACCGTCTAGTAACATTTTTATGATTTTGAGGGCTGAATTACATGACATAATCCCAGGAAAATGAAACAACGTTCAAAGAACATGTATAAACCAACAAATGTCTACAGGAAGGTGTGGAAAAGCCACCAAACTGTAATGGCTATAAGACGGAGCCTTAAGAACAAAGCCATATAGTGTCTTAAGGCTCACAAGACTCTAACCTTCTGGTGCACAATGTACTAAACCTAGCAAAAGTAGAGAAATTTTACTATTGATCATAAGTAATGTCACCTATAACTTAAACGTAATGCAAGTACCAGGGGTGGAGGTAGAACCCATATAAAGTAATATGGAAGGCTACAAGCGAACTTCTTTGAAAATACGATAAGGAATTTTGAGACAGACACTGTCAGTGCTGTATAATCACATCAATTAACATCGTTCTATTGATGAACGCCCATAAACCATGTGGGGTGGATTAGATTGCGTTGTACTGGATTGATGTGGGGTGGATTTACTGGAGAGGGATGGACTGGATTGGAGTGGGGTAGATTAAGGTGGTTTGGAGCGGGGTGGTTTGGACTAGAGTAGGGTGGATTAATGTGGACTGGATTTAACTGGTGTGGGGTGGATTAAAGTTGATTGTATTGGAGTGGAATAGATTGGATTATGTTGGTGTGGTGTGTGGTTTGCGTCAATTGGACAGGAGTGAGGTGGACTGGGTAGCACTGGACTTGATTGGAGAGGAGTGGACTGGAGTGGGTGGAAAGGTTGGAGTGGTGTGGTTTGCATTGGATTGGAGTGGAGTGAGAAGGACTGGAATGGGGTGGGTTGGATTGAAGTGGGGTGGACTGAAGTGGGGTGGATAGGAGTGGACTGAATTGGATTGGGGTGAGGCAAGGTAAATTGGATTGGAGTGGGGTAGATTGACTGGGGTGGACTGAATTGGTGTGGGCTGAAGTGAATTGATGTGGGGTGGACAGGATGGTAGTGGGGGTCGATTGGATTGGGGTGAACTGGGATGAAGTGGGGTGGACTGGATTGGAGTGGGGCAGATTGTTTCAAATTATAGTGGGTTGTTTGAGTCTGGAATGGGGCAGAGTTGAGTGGAGCAGGTTCGAGTGGGGCATACTGTTTTGATTAAAGCGGGGCAGATTTGAGTGGGTGGTTTGGAGTGGGACAGGCTGTTTTGGATTGGAGCGGGCATACTAGAGTGGAACAAATTGTTTTGGATTGGAGTGGGGCAGATTGGAGTGAGGTAGACTGGACTGGGGCAGACTATTAGGGTGGATTGGATGTGAGGGGGTGGATTGAATGAGAGGGTGGGGTCAATTGGGATGGAGTGGGGGATTAGACTGAGGTGAGGTGGATGGATTGGAGTGGGGCAGATTGGAATGTGGTGGACTGGAGTGGGGCATATTGTACTGAATGGTGCAGACTGGAGAGGGGCTGACTGGAGTCGGGCAGATTGTTTTGGATTGAAGTGGGACAAACTGGAGTGAGGCAGATTCAAGTGGGACAGATTGTTTTGGATTGGAGTGACACGGATTGAAGTGTGGCAGATTGTTTTGGGTTAAAGTTGGGCAGATTAGAGTGGGACGGATTAGAGTGGTGCGGAATCGAGTGCGGCAGATTGTTTTGAATTGAGGTGGGGCAGATTGTTTTGGACTGGTGTGCAGCAGATTCCAATGGGACAAATTGTTTTGGATTGGGCAGATTGCAGTGGGGCAAATGTTCTTGTATTGGAGTGCAACGAATTACAGTGGGGCAGATTGTTTTTGATTGGGCAGACTGTTTTGGACTGAAGTGGGGCAGACTGTTTTGGATTGGAGTAGGGCAGATTACAGCAGGGCAGATTGTTTTGGATTGGGCAGACTGGAGTGGGGCAGATTGTTTTGGAATCAAGTGGGGCAGAATGTTTCGGATTGGAATGGTGCACTGATTTTGATTGGAGTGAGGTAGATGGGAGTGGGGCAGGCTGTTTTGGACTGGAGTGGGGCAGACTGGATTGGGAAGACTGGAGTGGGGTGGGTTGAAGTGGATTAGGGTCAGATGGGGTGGATGATTTGAGTGGGGCTGATTGGAGTGGGGTGTACTGCATAATTATGTGTTAAACCATCATTTCAGAAATTACACACAATAAAGAAACAATGCTGCTTTGAAATATTTAGGACAAGATAATCAGCATCTTTTGAGAACAGCAATCACGAGCTAGAACAAAAGAAAACATGAGTGCAAAGTGAGAAAAGATGACTTGCCAAAATAAAAAAATGTTAGCTATAAAACAAAAAATAACTCTGTAATTTTGTTTGTCCTGCTGAGCATGTTTTTGACAGTCACACACCTTCTGTTTGCAGGGCACCCGAAGATAAAAAGGAACAAAATAGTACCTCAATCATGTCGGGAGCAGCAGACAGGCACTGATTAAGTTGAATTAATTAGTGCTGGGTCTCTGCTCCAGCCAAAGGAACGGAAATTATGCCAGGCCTGTAGCGACGTATTACGAGGATGTAAAGCAGAGTGCCACTCAAGCTAACAAATTGTAAGCAACAGGCAGGCTCCAAGCCCTTTACTGTGCACAACAGAGTCTCGCAAGCAAGATACATGTACTATTGTATGCACACCCCAAAAAAGGCAGTGAAACATCTGTAGATCAATTAATATCTTTCAACATTCCATAGTGATAAATGTCTAGCTGCCCACAATCATATTTAGCATTCTCAATGAGACAGGGTCTCTAGTTGGCAGAAGTATGCACCCTGTCCAAGCAGGAACCACAATCCTAGCCAGGGAATGACAATTACACAACATAAATTAGCCTGTGCTCATCCTCTGGTAGCTTGGGGCAGAGCAGGTAGGCCTAACTACGAAGATAATGTGTAAAGCAGTTGTGCAACACACACAATAATCACAAGAGGTACACCACAACAAGACTTCACACAGATGTAGAAAAATAAAGCTTGTTTACATGGTTAATTCAAGATCAGAACGATACAGATCCAATTTGTTAATGATTAAATATTTGCTTTGCAGGATCAAACTAAACAAGGTTGATAATCGATGATGAGATAAGAGGTGGTGCCGGGGACTCCTCGGCACGAGTGCGCGTTGATTCCATAGAGTGCGGTAATGGCCGAACTGTGCTCCTCGGGGATTGATTGAGTGATTGCCAGGCACGGACACCAGGGAAGCAGGTGGTGACCATGTGGAAACTCTGAGGTGACTGGGTTTAGAAAGGCTGCTTTCAAGTGCTTGAAGAAAGCCGGTGGTAAAGGCTACCAGGGCTGCTCCGGGTAATTGAAAATGCAAGAGGCAAGGTTTGACAAAGCTGCTTAGAGTGATTGAAGAAGTGAGCAGCGAAGTTAAGCAGGGCCGATCGAAGATACAAGTGAGCAGCAAAGGAAAGCAAAAGCCGCTCAGAGTCACTCTGGGTTTGTTGAATGGATCTTGGGCTACCACGCAGAGATCAGCAGGGTGACACAGCAAAGCAGAGCAGCAGTTCCTGGAAGCAGTCAATCCTGGCACACAGCAGTCTTTACTCCAGCAGCGTTTCCTTGCGTCCAATAGTGAACTGATTTGAGTGGGTCAAAGACCCAGTACTTATACTAGAATATGCCTTTAATGTGAGGGATGAGTACAAAGAGTTCTTGTGAAATGTACACAGGTACCTTTTTCAGGTCAGCCTCGCCTCCAGATTATCAGTGGGAGGTAATCAGTCCAATTGTGTGAACTCTGGTCACTACCCTCTGAGGTGTAAATCTGACCCCCTTCCCAACCGCCTCCCAAGGAAGTCCAAATCAGTATGCAGACCCAGCTGAGTATTGTGTGTTGTGGGTGTCTGAAGGAAATGCACAAGTGGAGCTGTCACCCAGCCCAAGCTGGACATGTACTGGAGATAGGCTGTGAGTACACAGGGCAGTGAGTGCAGAGAAATGCCCACTTTCTAAAAGTGGCATTTCTAAAATAGTAATAATAAATCTGACTTTACCAGTAAAGAGGATTTATTCCTACCATTCCAATGGTAATAAACATGATGCAGAAAATCCTCTCAGATCAGGAATTACAGCTTACAGGTATTATAAGGAATTCCAGATGCTGGCCTATGAGAGGGACAGCCCACACAGTAATGAAAAAGTTTAGGGGTTTTTCATTACCAAGACATGAAAACTTAAAAGTATATGTCCTGCCTTTTTATTTACATGGCACCCTGCCCCCTGGGACCTATTTTAGGGATGGATTATATGTAAGAAAGGGGGAGTTTAATGTATTGGCAAAAGGTTTTAAATGCCAAGCCAGGGCGCCAGTAAGGCTACACACAGAGGCTCTCCAGTGGTAAGCCTGATCCACATTTATAGAGCTACTCACATGGGTGGCACAATCAGTACTGCAGGCCCATGAGTACCACTTCATTTACAGGCCCTGGTTTTATGGTACACCACTTTACAAGGGACCTTCAGGTAAATTAAATATGGCAATTGTGGTTACACCAATGTTACCATATATTTTTAGGGGAGAAGCACATGCACTTTAGCACCGATCAGCGGCGCCTAGAGTTCTTAAGGCCAATAAAAAGATGACCAAAAAAATAGGAGGAGAAAGGCAAACAGTGTGAGGTAAAACCACCCTTAGCATGCCAAATCTAACAGACGGTCCATTAAAATAGGCTACCTGTGATTAAGATTTGGCCTGTTATAATGTAATATTGCAAGTGTTTTTCCCCAATACCAAACCTAATAGCATCTCGTTTTTGTCTGTACTTGCCCGGCCCTAAAAAAATACCATAATCCTTTCTCTGAAACTTGTATTCTCACAACCGTGAGTTAGAACGCGTAGAGAGGCTGTTGATAGCAATTTTAATTCCAGAGATGAACAGCTTCTGGCAAGACCTGTGAAAACTATGTTATCTACACATTACACGTCTGTCAGCTTTAACAAACGCGGACAATAGCCCGCGCTAATCCACCAGCGCAATAATTTCAAGGATCAGTGAAGTGTTATATTGACATGAACTGTTCTTGTTTTTATTTGTAGCCGTTAACTGTTTTCACTTTCCAATATTTTAACTGTTCGAGTAAAATTGTTGGAATTTTACATTCGTTTTAAGAGAACATTTATTTGCTGTTCATTTTTTTTTTTTGTTAACGAAATGTTTTTAAATGACAACATAATAAACTTGAAACCGAAAACTAAGCATTTAACACACAGTCTTTTTGACTAACCGGCTCTTGGCCCAGGCAGACTACCGTAGCAATAATAAATAGTCAATATTTTTTCGGATGAAAGATAAACTGCTTACAAATAACGAAATTAGTTTTGCCAACTGAGTGAAAATTCTGCTTACTGCACACATAGCGATTGTCATAGACTGATAATCTGCGATGCCACAGGGACACCTAGTGGATTTTACTAGAATTTCCAAAACGTTAAAACGCTTCTTGAGCCAGAAGAGACATTCTGTTAAGAGATATAACACCTTTTGCTTAAAAAAGAAGAAAAAATACATATTTACAAGTACAGAACTTTAGTGAAACAGATCGGACATTACTTCGGATAAAAAACAAACTTAACTGGCATTAAGTTCAGTTTTTATCCAAAGAGAAGGGGCGAAATCAATTACATAAATAAAATAATAATATGAAAATAAAAATAATTTTTCTTATGTGCCAAGGTGATGTCTGTCTACCGATATGCGCTGCAAATTAGTCCAAAAATACCGGTGGTTGTGTGTGGTAGTGAAAATGATTCCAGGGTTGTTGTAAAACCATTTTATAAAAGCAAGCCGTGACATCATGGTGCAGATTTTGAATAAATTCACATGTTGGAAAATACAGACTGCACTGGGGTTGGTAAAACCAAGACAGCGCAATCTATAAAGATGTATAAAAGAGGCATAAAAGTATGTTTAACCCCTTCGCTGCCAGGCCTTTCCCCCCCCTCAAATGGCAAGCCTTTTTTTTGGCTATTTGGGGCTGTTTGCGCTTAGACCCTCATAACTTTTTTCCACATAAATTACCCACACCAAATGTGCGTCCTTTCTTCCCCAACATCCTAGGGATTCTAGAGGTACTCAGACTTTGTGGGTTCCCTTGAAGGAGACCAAGAAATTGGCCAAAATACAGCGAAAATGTAGTTTTTTTTTTAAATGGGAAAAAAGGGCTGCAGAAGAAGGCGTGTGTGTTTTTTCAATGAAAATGGCATTAACAAAGGATTTGCAGTGCTAAAATCACCATCTTCCCAGCTTTCAGGAACAGGCAGACTTGAATCAGAAAAACACATTTTTCAACACAATTTTGGCATGTTACTGGGACATACCCCATTTTTACTATTTTTTGTGCTTTCAGCCTCCTTCCAGTTAGTGACAGAAATGGATGTGAAACCAAAGCTGGATCCCAGAAAGCTAAACATTTCTGAAAAGCAGACACAATTCTGATGGGGTAATTTGTGTAGATCCTACAAGGTTTTCCTACAGAAAATACAAGCTGAAATAAAAAAAAATTAGAAACTGAGGTGAAAAAAACAGCAATTTTTCTCCATGTTTTACTCTAACTTTTTCCTAAGATGTCAGATTTTTTAAAGCAATATACCATTAAGTCTGCTGGACTCTTCTGGTTCCGGGGATATACAGGGCTTGTAGGTTCATCAAGAACCCTAGGTACCCAGAGCCAATAAAGGAGCTGCACCTTGCAATGGGGTTTTGTAGGAAAGTACCATCTTGCCTGGCATGTTACCCCCATTTTTACTGTATGTATGTTTGTTTTTGCCTATGTGTCACTGGGATCCTGCTAGCCAGGACCCCAGTGCTCATAAAGTATCCCCTGTATGTGTTCCCTGTGTGGTGCCTAACTGTATCACTGAGGCTCTGCTAACCAGAACCTCAGTGTTTATGCTCTCTCTGCTTTTAAAATCGTCACTGCAGGTTAGTGACTAATTTTACCAATTCTCACTGGCACACTGGGACACCCTTATAACTCCCCTTGTATATGGTACCTAGGTACCCAGGGTATTGGGGTTCCAGGAGATCCCTATGGGCTGCAGCATTTGTTTTGCCACCCATAGGGAGGTCAGACAATTCTTACACAGGACTGCCACTGTAGCCTGAGTGAAATAACGCCCACGTTATTTCACAGCCATTTTTCAATGCACATAAGTAACTTATAAGTCACCTATATGTCTAACCCTGCCTTGGTGAAGGTTAGTTGCAAAGTTACTTAGTGTGTGGGCACCCTGGCACTAGCCAAGGTGCCCACACATTGTTCAGGGCAAATTCCCCGGACTTTGAGTGCAGGGACACCATTACACGCGTGCATTACATATAGCTCAATACCTATATGTAGCGTCACCATGGTAACTCCGAACATGGCCATGTAACATGTCTAGGATCATGGAATTGTCACCCCAATACCATTCTGGTATTGGGGGAACAATTCCATGCATTCCCGGGTCTCTAGCACAGAGCCCGGGTACTGGCAAACTAACTTTCCAGGGTCTCCACTGCAGCTACTGCTGCTGCCAACCCCTCAGACAGGTTTCTGCCCCCCCGGGGCCTGGGCAGCCTGGTCCCAGGATGGCAGAACAAAGAAATCGGTGTGAAGGGCTGGGGAGGAGTGGCCTCCCAGAGTCTCTGGAAATGCTTTGATGGGCACAGATGGTGCCCTCTCTGCATAAGCCAGTCTACACCGGTTCAGGGATCCCCCAGCCCTGCTCTGGCGCGAACTGGACAAAGGAAAGGGGAGGAACCACTCCCCTGACCAGCACCTCCCAGGGGAGGTGCCCAGAGCTCCTCCAGTGTGTCCCAGACCTCTGCCATCCTGGATGCAGAGGTGTGAGGGCACAATGGACAGCTCTGAGTGGCCAGTGCCAGCAGGTGATGTCAGAGACCCCTCCTGATAGGTGCTTATCTTTCTCTGTAGCCAATCCTCCTCTGTGGGCTATGTAGGGTCTCTCCTGTGGGCTATTCCTCAGATAACGAAAGCTAGAGCTCACCAGAGTTCCTCTGCACTTCCCTCTTCGATTTCTGCCAAGGATCGACTGCTGACTGCTCCAGGACGCCTGCATAGCCGCAACAAAGTAGCAAGAGGACTACCAGCAACATTGTAGCGCCTCATCCTGCCGGCTTTCTCAACTGTTTCCTGGTGGTGCATGCTCTGAGGGCTGTCTGCCTTCACCCTGCACTGGAAGCCACAAAGAAATCTCCTGTGGGTCAACGGAATCTTCCCCCTGCCAATGCAGGCACCAAACTTCTGCATCACCGGTCCTCTGGGTCCCCTCTCATCCGGACGAGCGTGGTCCCTGGAACACAGGAGCTGGGTCCAAGTGTCTTCGATAGTCCAGTGGCCCTTCTGTCCAAAATTGGTGGAGGTAAGTCCTTGCCTCCCCATGCCAGACAGTAATCCTGTGTACTGCGTGAACTGCAGCTGCTCGGGCTTCTGTGCACTTTTTCAAGACTTCCTTTGTGCACAGCCTAGCCCAGGTCCCCAGCACTCCATCCTGCATTGCCCAACTCGCTGAGTTGGACTCTGACGTTGTGAGACCCTCCTTTGTGACTCTGAGTCGACCGCTACAGGTGCTGCCTGCTTCTGCGTGGGCTCTCCGTGTTGCTGAGCGCCCCCTCTGCCTCCTCCTCCAAGGGGCGACCTCCTGGTCCTTTCTGGGCCCTAGCAGCACCCAAAATCCTCAACCGTGACTCTTGCAGCTAGCAAGGCTTGTTTGCTGTCTTTCTGCGTGGAAACAACTCTGCATCCTCCAGCACGCCGTGGGACATCTTCTGACCAAAGGAGAAGTTCCTGGCACCTTCCGTTGTTGCAGAATCTTCGGCTTCTTCCACCCAGAGGCAGCCCTTTTGCACCTTCATCTGGGGTTTAGTGGGCTCCTGCCCCCCTGGACAATTGCGTGACTCTTGGACTTGGTCCCCTTCTTTTACAGGTCCTCAGGTCCAGGAATCCATCTTCAGTGTTTTGCAGTCAGATGTTGTCCTTGCAGAATCCCCTATCTCGAATTTACTGTCTTTCTAGGGTAATAGGGTAACTTTACTCCTACTTTTCAGGGTCTTGGGGTGGGGTATCTTGGACACCCTTAGTGTTTTCTTACACTCCCAGCGACCCTCTACACACTACACTAGGCCTGGGGTCCATTCGTGGTTCGCATTCCACTTTTGGAGTATATGGTTTGTGTTGCCCCTAGGCCTATTTCTCTCTATTGCATTTTATTGTGTTCTACATTGTTTGCACTACTTTTCTAACTGTTACTTACCTGATTTTTGGTTTGTGTGCATATATTTTGTGTATATTACTTACCTCCTAAGGGAGAATATACTCTGAGATACTTTTGGCATATTGTCACTAAAATAAAGTACCTTTATTTTTAGTAACTCTGAGTGTTGTGTTTTCTTATGATATAGTGCTATATGATATAAAGTTGTATAGTAGGAGCTTTGCATGTCTCCTAGTTCAGCCTAAGCTGCTCTGCTATAGCTACCTCTATCAGCCTAAGCTGCTAGAACACCTCTATTCTACTAATAAGGGATAACTGCACCTGGCACAAGGGGTAAGTACCACAAGGTACCAACTATAAGCCAGGCCAGCCTCCTACAGTTTTCATTCTATACCGGTTATACAGCAATTAATTTGCTGAAATATAGAGAATGAAAAATAGGTATCAAGAAAATCTTTTTTATTTACAAAATGGGCACAAGATAAGGTGTTGAGAAGTAGTGGTTATTTGCACATCTCTGACTTTCGGGGTGCCCATACTAGCATGTGAATTACAGGGCAATTCTCAAATAGACGTCTTTTTTAACACACTGTCTTATATTTGGGAGGAAAAAATGTAGATAAAGACAAGGGGCAATAACACTTGTTCTGCTATTCTGTGTTCCCCCAAGTCTCCCGATAAAAATGGTACCTCACTTGCGTAGTTAGGTCTAATGCGCGCGACAGGAAACGCAACAGGAAACGCAACATGGACACATCACATTTTTACATTGACATCTGACATGTTTATTGCAAAGTCCCTAGCTGTAGATTTTGGCCTCTAGCTCAGCCAGCACCTCAGGAAACCTACCAAATCTATGCATTTTTTAAAAACTAGACACCTACGGGAATCCAAGATGGGGTGCCTTGTGGGGCTCTCACCAGGGTCTGTTACCCAGAACCGTTTGCAAACTTCAACATTTGGCCAAAAAAACACCTTTTCCTCACATTTTGTCGACAAAGTTCTGGAATGTGAGAGGAGCCACAAATGTCCTTCCGCCCAGTGTTCCCCGCCAGCTCTCCTGATAAAAATGGTACCTCACTTGTGTGGGTAGGCCTAGTGCCCACGAAAGGAAATGCCCCTAAACACAATGTGGACACATCAAAATTATCAAATTCAAAACTACCTGTTTTTTTGAGGGAGGTTTGGGGGGGGGGGGGGGGGTCACCTACCTTTTTGGTCCTGGGATCAGCAGCCATACAGGGAACCCTACCAGACCCAGACATTTCTGAAAACTGGACACCCGAGGGATTCCAGGGAGGTGTGCCTTGCGTTGATCCCCCAGTGTTTTCTTACCCAGAATCCTCAACAAACCTCAAATTTAGCTTAAAAAAATCATTTATTTTACCACATTTGTGTGTGGGATCACCACACCAAGACAAATTTCCCAACACCCAACGTTACCAACGTTACCCTCAGTCTCCCGGTAAAAATGATACCTCACTTGTGTAGGTGGGCCAAGTGCCTGTGACAGGGAAAAGCCAAAAACATGTCAAAATTGAGGGGGAACCAAAGCGGGTCCAAAAGGGCAGTGTGGAAAAAAAAATGAACTCAAACAGGTTAATCTTCACCACCCTCCTCAACGTAAGGAGCTGTCGAATAAGACTGGGGACACCTGGTAGCAAGTTCCATGATGTACTCACAGTAGCCAGAAACATCTTTCTTCCAGCATTTTTTCTAATGCTCCTGATTGGTATGCTGTTTCCCAATAGGGAAGGCTGTCTCCGTTTCATACGACCAAAGCATTATAAATATTTGATCATCCAAGGAAATATTTTAAAACCTAGATGTGACTGGCAGCAAGTGCAAATTCCATCAGACTTCAGAGTTATATGCTGCTTGAGGATCAACAAGCATTTACAATCCATTTGCGAGACAGAGTTATTGGCATTGTAAATGACAATATCTTTTGCTTATTTGTTTTGGAGTGTAGTGGATGTATGTGGTGTGGAGTGGAATTATCTGGGTTGTATTGGAATTGTTAGTTGAGGAATTGTGCGGGGTGGAATTGTGTGGTGTATGTGGTTAGTAGAATTATGTATTATAATGAATAGACAGGATGAGAGCTGCCTAGGCTAGATCGAAAGAAAGATATAAAGGGATAGGTAGTTTGTTCAAGAAGGGGTGAATAAACTCGAGACAGAGGAGCAGAAAGTCTGTGAGAAAGAGAGAAAGAAGGTGGGTGCAGGCAACAGAAGCATAAAGAGGGAACACCTATGTATGCAGACTACACTCTAAGAAGAGTAACAGAACTTCATTTTCTGGGACATAAACCTTGAAAAGGCACGGGAAAAGTGTGCTCAAAGAACTGAAGTCAACCATATGAGAGAGGCAGGAACAGTGCATGAGAGTGAGGGGCAAGAGTATGAGAGAGAGAAATTGAGGGACGAGTGGGGTGGATCCTGGGATTCGGGGGGAGGGGGGCAGGCAAGAGGTGTACCAGTGCACAGCTTGTGGAGTTACAGGAAGTTAGTATGCGTGATTAGGCAGTATAGAGAGGAAAAAGGGAGTGTGACAGAAGGATGAGAGGGGGCAGTGGGATTGCAATTTGAGGAGTGAGAACCAGTAAGGAGGCAGCAAAGAAGAGAGAAACTGGAGTCAACCTATGGTAAGCAGCAGGCAAAATAAAAGTCCTGTTACTGAATACAGCAGGTCTTGCAAACAGCACATGCACCCTGTGGATTTTGAACAGGGGACTAGATAGGTGTAGCTAGGTAGGTGTAGCCCTCTGTCACCATTACTGTATGTACTTGTGTCAGATTCACAAGCATGTGCTCTCCATGAACACCATTCACATACAGGACTGAGATATCTGAGAAGTAGAGGTATAATATCTGCTTATGCTGATGACATCCTGTAAGAAATGACATATGTAAGATAGCCAGTGGCCAGCCTCTTGCAGGTAATCTCTGATATTGATATTTGGCAGTATCGCAAGACTAAAAATTAATTGTAATAAGTCTGTGGCGTTTCCCTTTATGGAGAGTGTGACTTAAGGCCCTTTTGAACTTCCTTTTCAATTTGGTAAAATATAATGTAATTAAAGTTCACCAGGGCGCTGCAGTTATAATGCAAGATAATTACGGTAGCCTTAGCTATACTCGAAAATGAGGTGGACGGCTGACAAAACTCACACTCTACTTTGTGTGTCGATTGTGCGACTGGGGCATAGCCAACAGGTCTCACCTTTGGGACTTTATAAGCATGTTCATACATGCATGGCGTAAGCAATCGCAGAGTGATACACACTTCTGTAGGCCAAAACTGAGGAGTGTAGAATTGGTAGGAAAAGGCACCAAGAGTTACTGCTGTTTTTAGATTAGCAGTCTGCGGGAGCTATATACGGCTCCTGCGGCACTTAGGCTGGCACTAGCCAGGCTGCTTCCACCTCTGTAAACGGACTCCACATACATTAGTGAATAAAAGTCAATCCAACCATAAAAGTCTGGGAGATATAACAGAAGTACAACAGCATGGGCAAGAGAAGACCTATAATCCATCCCATGTAAATGCACACATGCATGCACGTTAGTGCTGAATTGGTTTTCTGTACCTAGTCAAATAAGTTATGTTTTTTAAAAGTAATTTTACGTGTATTTTCAAATAATACAGCCAACTTCAAAGCAAAGGGTAAACAAAAGATCTTAGGATTTGCAACTTCCCGTACTAAGCAGGAGAGACTGCGATTCATTGGATCATTTGGTTTTTGGACACAGCATATCCCACACTTGAGTCAAATGTAGGCCCCTCTGTACAAAGTGACAAGAAAGAAACATGAGTTTGAATGGGGAGAGCATTGGCAAAGTGCATTTGACTTGGCAAAGGAGGTGTTCCAACAGGCTTTAGACTTATGGCCAGTATAGATGTTGAGTTACATGTAACCATTCAGGGGCAATATGCAAAGTGGAGCATGTGGCAAAAACAGGGAATAACGATGGTGCCCTGGGTTTATGGACTAAAAAGCTACCTGGTGCTGGAGAGCGATATACTCACTTTGAGAAACTCGTTTATTATCTTGCTTGTTATCTTTCCTACTGCCTTCCTTTCTGACCAACCCTCGCTTATGGTACATCTCCCACAAGCTTTTGGCATCTATCCCATCAATCTGCTTCCTGTTGAGATCATCCTTCAGTAATGCCATAAACATGTCTCTCCTAGATACTCTATTATCTGTGCGACCCTCAGGCCTTGAGGCTCTTTCAGGTTTTGTTCAGTCTCAAGCTCTCCCAACTCGCGAACTGCCTCCAGCAGGTCTTTCAATACCAATACCTGGCCTGTCTGTATTATTAATATAATTAATTTCAATACCTGCCCTGTCTGATCAATTATATATTTATGTGTGTGTATATATATATATATATATATAGAGAGAGAGATAGTGAATATGTATTATTTTGCATACACACAGTAAAGCTAGATTTTAAGAGTTAAAAGTGCATCACCATGGGGATCGAATCCAACTGAATCCAACATCATCCTTGTCTGCCAACGTCAAGCTGTGCAACCCGGAACCGCTGAGACAGGAGAAATTTCCCCAATGGGATTGTTCTGAGCACTGCATCCACGCCAAGAAATTAGTTCCTTCTGCCCCAGCGCCAAGCTTCCCCATCTTATATATTTTAAACAAACTTAAGAGGAAAGTTCTAATAACTCCTCTCCTTCGGGTAAGTTGTGAAATTCAAGCGCTGGCTGTACTGGGTCATTGTTGAAAAACATGTAGAGATGGGCCAGATCCCAAGGTGTATTTCCAAGACTGAAATGTACCCTTCCCTGCCATAAACATTCTCATCCTTGTACACTCTATCAACGTTGCATCCTCCATGTTGTGTTCCATTCCCTGGTTAGAAAATCGAAAACACATTAACAAGCTGTGTGTGGAAAAACACTTGCACCACCAATGTGACTATTTGAAGCTAAGCTAAGCCCATAATGGAGTCAGTGGTCAAGATGGAATCTGTGGTTAAATACAGATAGCATTACACAATCTACAAGTGGATTGTCTTTGGCAGCAATGATATTGGTTCTGGATCATCAGCAGAAGCAGCTCATGGTTGTGATGGTGGCTCAAATGAGGGGCCTGATTCCAGGCAGTGTTTCAGTTGAAATTAATGAGAATACTGCTTCATACCTAGCAGGGTGGAGACGGACCAGGTTGAGAGGTGCTCCAAATCATTTGCAATGTATTTGTTTTTGCTGCTTTGTTTAATTCTTTGGGGGGGAGGAGTGGTGGTGTATTGACAGTGTCAGGATGTAGTTCGTTTTTTCCCCAGGCACGAAGCACGAGTGACTTTACATGCTGTGTTCGAATGCATGTTTTGATCTTGCACTCTCATTCTATTCGGGGCTGTTAACCAGGTATGGATATGCACGCCAGTCATCGAGACGTGTACAGGCTTCATGGTGTACCCTTAGCTTAAAGAAGAGTTTGTGTATTTAACTTTCTTTGATTGCTTTCATTTCGCAACAGTCAGAACCTGGAATATCAGGAGTAAAAGGTCACAATTCCACACCTTTGGGCCCACAATCCCCGCTTGCCCCAGGGCCCTCTGTATGGCTGTTAGCAGGTATGGACATGGTTTGGAGTTGGTATTGGAACTCCAAAGTCCACTCAGTTTCAACCAAGGACCTGTTTGGGACAACATATTGAGAGTTGTTTTCTGATTGTTACCTGGGTAGAGATATAAATGCCAACCACTGCCAAAAAATTCTTACCCTGTGAAGTGTTACATACCCTATAACCAACATTACTAATTAAATAACCTAAACATTGTTCTCCTGACTGCCTAAAACTGAACAAGCACTGCATTTTTATTTTCTAAGGAAGGGGAACTCCTCAGCAGATGGCACACACATTTTAACAGCCATTTATCGTCCCAATACCAAAGGTGAACATTCTTGCGGCCCTGAAAGGACTACCAGTCCTGCTCCGAGTTGTTTTCTAATTTCTCTGAAACCACTGTTTAGATCTTATTGTGCAATGATTTCATAACTGCTTTTCTGACCATTTAATCTAGTGCCTCAGATTCAACATGCCACTATCATCTTAAAACATTCTTGTGTTCACCAATAATTACAAGCTTCTGCAGCCCATTACATGTGTTTAGCATCATAAAGATTTAACCTCCCATTTCCAGTAGACTGTCAATCGTTCTTTTGAGAAGGGGATCATTTCAGCTACCCTAAAGGAGGAACAGAGTCTCTGGTGTCTTTCAACTATAGACCCATATCATATATTGTTTGACTTCTTAAATACTTTAAAACAGCAATTCATAGTATCTTCAAGATCAAATAAAAAGGTAAGCTATTCCTGGGACAGACAGTCTGTGCTTTGTCCACTGAGTAAGCAGTGACCAGTGTTCATTCTACCATTCTTAACACCATAGTTAAACATGAGGCGCAGCGCAGCCCATCGACTTCAGAAGGATGAAAAGCTCAGTTAGCCCCGACAGCATTGCAAACCCTGACCTTCATGCTGCATGCTGAGCTATGTAGTACATGCATTAACCTAGTGGTCTCAGTTATTGGATTCAGAAGGACTGAAGTCAGAGTTAGACAGTCTCAACCTCTAAGAAGCCCCACTGTCACACACGCTCTCACTTTCTCTTATCTCTGCAGCAGGCACTGAGCTGTCTTAAAGTTTATATGAGGTGAAACAAGGGTTTTTAATTAGCCTCGAGTGAAGCTTTGGTTCTTCCCAGTTTAAGTTTTCCGCTCCAGTGACTTGGGCTCTGGCTCGATATGATATGGTATAGAGGTGACCCTGGCAGATGATTTAGTTGGATTCTATTGACAAGATGGTTCACATTCATTCTAGCACAGATATATGGAAAACAACACTTCAACAGATTCTATCACTAGTGTACTGCCACCCCACAGCCTGGTTGGGGCATTTTTGGTAGGCTTCGTATGTTTGAATAACAAGACAACATGTCAAAGCAATACAGTAATCACCCATGTTCTTCATCTTCCCATGTATATTTACCCAGAAATCATTCCAGACAACATATATATTGCTTTAAAAACAAAAGAGCAAAACGGGGGTGGCGGAGATGCTCACAAGGGAGGCAGCAACAGAGCACGGAAGAGTAAGAAGAACACAAGTGTGGATAAAAATACTGCTAACAGCTCAACTACAGAAGGTCTTGCAGACAGCGCATGCACGCTGCCTAGGCTCAACCCACAAAATAAGGCACTGCAGAGTTTTGCAAAACCTGCATCTTACTGACATTTGTGACATTTTCCAGTTAAGGCGGCACTGTCAAAGTCGAATACTAAACATAAGCTCACTCTTGCAATGGTCATGTGGTTTATAATTACATTTGATGTGATAATTAAAAATTCAGATTATCTGACTTGCCTTAACCACCCATCCACATTTCCTACCAATCATTGCAATCAACACCTCAAAATTTGTTTTTTGAGGCATATAAAGCTGTTCAACTTTCATTCCTCCACTCTTGAATAGCAACAAATACTTCAGATGCTCCCAGTAGAACCTGGGGATGACCAACCTTCCAAATTGTAATTTCCTAGTGTATGGAGGAATAGTGAAAAAGGGGACTGCCTCAGCCCTTCTTACAGTGCGTGGGGAGTGTTTTTTTTGGCTCAACTGGCAAAAACCTTGGTGCTAAAGTGTGGGTAGAATCTCTCAATCACCCTCCTGAACCAGCGGAAATCATAGCAAAGGGCAATGACAACGTCCTGTTAGTCTTGAAACCAGGAAGGGAGAGATGGGAATGTGTACCAGCGGGTAATGTTATTTGCGAGAATACTCATACTGGTCTGTAGTGAAATGTGTGTTTTGACCAATGACTTTGTGTTGCACCACTCTGCACTTGGCTTAGCTGCCCACCATCACATCAGTGTTCACCAGTTACAGACTATTCAGTTTAGCCTTAGATTCATTCTGCCCATTGACTTTGTCGTAGCATTAGACACTGCCATGTTAAAGGCTGCCAGTGATTTTCCACGTGGTCTGCCTGTTTTCGTGCTTTTTCTCACCAAGGGCTTTGGTTGATAAGGATGTACTCAGATGGCAGGGAACGGCCTTGCTTTGACCTGACATCTTGGGATTGTGGCCAAACCCCAACGTGTTATTTTCAAAGCATACCTAAACTAGCCAGCATCTTTTAATACATCTCAATGGGAAAGGTTTTCCAGAAAGCTCCTTCTCCAGTTCTTTAAAATATAGAAGATGACCCTGGTCGACAGTGGCAGAATGAGGGACCTCAATCAGGATTCAGACATCGGATGCCTGATATAGATTTCCCGTGAGGGCGGAGATCTCTTTCTCTCAGTCGAACGGGGTCATCGGCTTTCTGGCAGGAGAAAGATGAAGCACCTGACAGGCCCTACGGTGATGCATTTTTTAAATTTTGCTTTGCATTATAATATAGATACATATATTTGTTGTGTATATTGCAGTGGAGAATCACTTTGGTATGTTTTCATTTCATTGCTGTGACTATTTTTAAACATGTGCTTTCAACATGCTAATCTCCTTTTAGGAACCTTGCATAGTGAAATAAATAATAAATGTCTTCTTTGGACTAAGAAGGGCATTCCAGAGATTTTTTGTCAGTGTATGAGTATCTCCGCTCTGTTACTAGAGAAAAGCAAAACATGGTTTCTTTTGCGGAACATACTACGAGGGGTCTTTGTGCTAGCTGTTCTACATGGTCTACCTTTGGGCATGTGGGGTCGGGAGGGACCGAGAGCCACCGCTCTGAAATGACTGACCGACCACGATGATGGACTCCTTTACTGCACTTGACCGAAAATGTTTGGACTCATCTGGCACGAGTCATGTTCAACAGAACAGACTTTTGCATGTACAACATGCAAAGTACTGTTTATGTCATTTCTACCGGTCTAGTTGCTATACCCACTCCTGCCGGTGTTTTGTCGAAAATGTTTAATGCCATCAACAAAGATAGAGCAGTTCAATAAAGCTACGTGTTGTCACATTTTTCTCCCTACAAATACTGCAGGTTTTGCCAAGAGGTAAAGGATGAGAAATGGGATAATCTAACCCATGTGATTACTTACAATATTACTACTGGTGATGTTTCCTACAACTTAACTTGTGATTCTCACAAAATTGCAAAATGTGCTCAAGTGCGCCTAGAGGCAACAACGGGGTCTCATCAAGAGATCCCGTGGGAACAACGAGCACCTTCTCAGCACAGAAACGATAAACTTTGTAAGAATATGGACAAAAGCATGTCTTGATTATACATTGTGACAGCTACAAGCCACATCAAGCGTGGCAAACTACCAGTGGGGTGGTGTTCTCTTATGAAAATGCCCCTTATACACACATTACTGCCAATATAAGTTGTGGACTGTGTGCTTTTACACAATAAGGACTCATGAGGTTTCCATTTCACTCTGTACATACTAGCTATCCAAGGGAAACAGTTAAACTAAGCAAAAACTGTGACTCTGAAATTCAATTATTTTCTAAATCAGAATATGTGAGTTTAAGTATTTCTATAGTAGGAGTTCCAGTATTAGCTGTTTATAATATTTGAGTTGTTAGCATGTTTAATGGTTAAGAACATCAATCATACCTCCAACACTTTAGCCGAGTTATTGCTAGATATAGTTATTACTAGATATACGGGGTAGTAGAAAAGCTGCATTGGAAAACAGGGCCACCATTGACTATTTACTGTTAACCCCTTCCTTGCCAAGGACGTAACCGTTATGGCCTGGGACCGGCTTATGGGAGGAGCACTGGTGCTCCCTTCCATGAGCCTCACACCCACTCCCCTAGCGGGGGGGATATGGAAGTGGAATTGCTTCCCCTTCCACCCTTGTCCCCCCCACCCCGACACCTGATAACTTCAGCACACAATGGCGTGCTGACCTCATCAGAGGCCACCCCAATCGCGATGGAAGCTATGCTTCCAGCTCAATCGGAAGAGAAATGCTTTGCATTTCTGTTCCGATCGGGATGTGGGGGCAGGCAGAGGACATGAAAGAAAGGCCTTTCCTTTCATGTCTGTCTGAGCATTTCTGCAGCCTGATCGTGATGCAATCGGGCTGCAGAAATACCCACTAGACCCCAGGGACTTTTGTTTTGTTGATGTCAACAATGAAGGGGAGCAGCCCCTTTGGCAAGGGTCGGTCCCCTGGGGGGCAAAGTTATTTTAGGCCATTTCTACCCCCCCTTGGGGGCATATCGACCCATTTTAATTAGGCTCATCTTCCCCCACAGGGGGGCAGAAACTACTAGGCACCAGGGATTTTTTTTTTTTATTAATGAGGAGCAACCCCTTAGCCAAGAGTTGCTCCCTTGGGGTGAATTTTTATTTTCAAATCAAATCAAATCATTAACATTTATAAAGCGCGCTACTCACCCGTGCGGGTCTCAAGGCGCTAGGGGAAAGGGGGGGTTACTGCTGCTCGAATAGCCAGGTTTTTAGGAGTCTCCGGAAAGCGGAGTGGTCCTGGGTGGTCCGGAGGCTGGTGGGGAGGGAGTTCCAGGTCTTGGCCGCCAGGAAGGAGAAAGCTCTCCCACCCGCCGTGGAGCGGCGGATGCGAGGGACGGCAGCGAGTGCGAGACCAGAGGAACGGAGGAGGCGGGTGGGGACGTAGAAGCTGAGGCGTCGGTTGAGGTATTCCGGTCCCTTGTTGTGGAGGGCTTTGTGTGCGTGGGTGAGAAGTCGAAAGGTGATCCTTTTGCTGACTGGGAGCCAATGCAGGTGTCTCAGGTGTGCGGAGATGTGGCTGTTGCGGGGTACGTCGAGGATGAGGCGTTCCGATGCGTTTTGAATGCGTTGCAGGCGATTTTGGCTGTGGTCCCGGCGTAGAGGGTGTTGCCGTAGTCCAGGCGGCTCGTGACGAGGGCGTGGGTCACGGTTTTTCTAGTGTCGGCGGGGATCCAGCGGAAGATCTTGCGGAGCATGCGGAGGGTGAGGAAGCAGGCGGAGGACACAGCGTTGACTTGCTTGGTCATGGTAAGAAGAGGGTCCAAGATGAAGCCGAGGTTGCGGGCGTGGTCTGTGGGGGTCGGTGCGGTGCCGAGGGCCACCAGGAGTCGTCCCAGGCGGACGGGGTGTTGCCGAGGATGAGGACTTCCGTTTTTTCAGCTTTAGGCGGCTGAGCCTCATCCAATCTGCGACGTCCTTCATACCCTCTTGTAGGTTGGTCTTGGAGCTGGCGGGGTCCTTGGTGAGGGAGAGTATAAGTTGGGTGTCGTCGGCGTAGGAGGTGATGATGTTGTCGTGCTTGCGAACGATGTTGGCGAGGGGGCTCATGTAGACATTGAAGAGTGTCGGGCTGAGCGATGAGCCTTGAGGTACGCCGCAGATGATCTCGGTGGGTTCTGAGCGAAACGGAGGGAGGTAAACTCTTTGGGAACGGTTTGAGAGGAAGGAGGCGATCCAGTCCAGGGCCTGGCCTTGGATCCCGGTGGAGCGGAGGTGGGTGATTAGGGTGCGGTGACAGACGGTGTCGAAGGCAGCCGAGAGGTCGAGGAGAATGAGGGCGACTGTTTCACCGTTGTCCATCAGGGTTCTGATGTCGTCAGTGACTGAGATGAGGGCGGTTTCCGTGCTGTGGTTGGTTCGGAATCCGGTTTGTGAAGGGTCGAGCAGGTTGTTGTTTTCCAGGAAGGTGGTCAGCTGTTTGTTGACGGTCTTCTCTATTACCTTGGCTGGGAAAGGCAGAAGAGAGATGGGGTGGAAGTTTTTCAGGTCGCTCGGGTCAGCCGTAGGTTTCTTTAGTAGGGCGTTGACTTCGGCGTGTTTCCAGCATTCGGGGAACGTAGCAGAAGAAAAAGAAGAGTTGATGACGGTCTGGAGGTGCGGGGCGATGATGTCGTCGGCTTTGTTAAAGATGAAGTGAGGGCAGGGGTCCGAAGGGGCGCCGGAGTGGATAGAGTTCATGATGGATTTGGTTTCTTCAGTGTTGATGTGGGTCCAGTTGTTGAGGGTAATGGCCGGGGGTGCGGGTTCGGTGGTGTTATGTTGGGTCTGGTGTCCAAAGCTGTTGTGGAGGTCGCTGATCTTGCGATGGAAGAAAGTGGCGAGGGATTCGCACAAATCCTGTGAGGGCGTGACGGCGTTGGGGTTGGAGAACTCCTTGACGATGCTGAAGAGTTCTTTGTTGTTGTGGCTGTTTTTGTCCAGTCTGTTCGTGAAAAAGGTCTTTTTAGCAGCGCGGATCAGGCGGTGGTGTTCGCGGGTAGCGTTCTTGAGGGCGGTCATGTTGTCAGCGGTGTGGTCCTTGCGCCAGGCCTTCTCAAGGGCGCGACAAGTTTTCTTTGATTCTTTGAGGGTGTCAGAGAACCAGAGAGGTTTTTTGGTGTTGGTCTGTCGATGCGTGCGTTTGAGGGGAGCAAGGTTGTCTGCGCAGTTGGAGATCCAGTTTGTGAGGCTGAGGGCTGCGTCGTTGGGGTCGGTGGTGAGGGTGGGTTGGTTGGCGGCGAGTGCTGAGAAGAGTTGCTCTTCGGGGATCTTGTTCCACTGTCGACGAGGGATGGGTTGAGTGCGGAGGTGGCGGGTCTCGCGTCGGAATGTGAAGTGGACACAGCTGTGGTCAGTCCAGTGTAGAGCGGAGGTGTGGCTGAAGAAGACGTGTTTGCTGGCGGAGAAGATAGGGTCAAGCGTGTGTCCGGCGATGTGGATGGCGGTGTTCACCAGTTGTTTGAGGCCGCGGTTGGCGAGCAGGGTGGCGGTGTTGGGGTCGTTTTGGGCCTATCTGCCCCCCTTGGGGGAGGAGCAGCTTACTTTTCTTAGGCCAATATGCCCCCAAGTGGAACAGAAACCACTAGACACCAGGGTTTTTTTTTTGCACCAATTTCACGCAAGAGGAGTGACCCCTTAGGCAAGAATCGCTCCCCTGGGAGGGAAATTTTATTTTAGGCCATTTCTGTCCCTTTTGGGGGCAGATTGGCCTATTTCAATTAGGCTAAGGGGCAGAAACCACTAGGACCAGGGATTTTTATTTTATTTATTTTTTTACAGGTAGGGAGTGACACCATAGACCAGGGTCGCTACCCTGGGGGGAAATGTATTTTAGACCATTTCTGACCCCCTTGAGGGCAGATAAGCCTATTTCTATTAGGCCGATCTGCCCCGAGGGGGGGGGGGGGGGGCAGATACCATTTAGGCACCAGGGATTGGTTTGAGTGTGTCTTGTTTTGGGGGAGGGGGGCAGTCCCTTGGGCAAGGGTCGCACCCCCTGGGGCACTTTACAGTTGGCCATTTCTGCCACCTTGCGGGAAGATCGGCCTATTTCTGTAAGGCCCATCTGTCCCCAAGGGGGGCAGAAAGCCCACCAGGGAAGATTTTTGTTCACAAAAAAAGAGGGTGGGGGTATAGCCATACCCCCCCACGCCAAATAAATGGGGAAAAAATTGGTCTGCCCACCAGGGGCAGATGGGGCAATTATCCCTGATTCACTCCCCGCGGGGTGAGGGGCAGAGGGGGAGCAGAAGGCCCACTAGAGGCTCAGGAATTAAAAAGAAAAAATAGTGGGCTGGTGGCTACTGACCAGTAAGGGCATGGTTATGCCCCACCCCAAATGAAGGGGGTAACAGTCTTTCAGCTCTCCCCCTGCACACTAAAGGATTTTATCCCAATGGCAAGCAAGAGGACATTAGATTATTTTGGGTTTTTGTTTTCCATTGGGTCATGAGAGCTTGGCTAACTCTCAAAATCGTCCCACTTGGAATGGTGAGGGCTGAACTTTTTGGACCCTGCCATGTAGAAAAATCTACGAGACCTAGACACATCTGAAAACTAAACTTCTGGGTGAGGCCAGGGTGGTGTGCTTTACACATGCACCCTTCACCATTTTCTTAACCACAATTCCCTGCAAACCTCCAACTTTGCTTGAAATCACACATTTTCCCCACATTTTTGTGATGGAACCTTCCCTAATCTGCAGGAATCCACAAAATTCCTACCACCCAGCACTGTTGCATCTATACCAATAAAAGTTCGGCCCCACTTGTCAGCCTAAAACGTTTTTTTTCAAACTGCCCTTTTGGACCCACTTTGGTTCCCCCTTAATTTCGACATGTTTTTGGCTCTTCCCTGGCCCACCGACACAAGTGAGGTATCATTTTTATCAGGAGACTGAGGGGAACGTTGGTTGGTAGGAAATTTGTGCCAGTGCTGTGATCCCATAAAGAAATGTGGATAAAATGTAATTTTTTAGGATTCTGGGAAAGAAAACACTGGGGGATCCATGCAAGTCACACCTCCCTGGACTCACTTGGGTGTCCAGTTTTAACAAATGTCTGGGTCTGGTAGGTTTCCCTACCAAACTCAGGTGCCTCCCCCCGCAAAAAAAGGTCGTTTTGTATTTGATCATTTTGATGTGTCCACGTAGTGTTTTGGGGCATTTCCTGTCACAGGCACTAGGCCTACCGACACAAGTGAGGTACCATTTTTATTGGGAGACTTGGGGGAACGCTGAGTAGAAGGAAGTTTGTGGCTCCCCTCAGATTCCAGAACTTTCCATCATCAAAATGTGAGGAAAAAGTGTTTTTTTGTGCCAAATTTTAAGGTTTGCAAAGGATTCTGGGTAACTGAACCTAGTGAGAGGCCAACATGTCACCCCATTCTGAATTCCCCTAGATGTCTAGTTTTAAAAAATGTATAGGTTTGCTAGGTTTCCCTAGGTGCCGGCTGAGCTAGATGCCAAAAGCCACAGCTAGGTACTTTTCAAAAAACACGCCAGATTTCTATGTAAAAATGTCCATGTTGCTTTTCTGTCATGGGCATGAGATGAGGCCTACCCACACAAGTGAGGCACCATTTGTATCGGGAGACTTGGGGGAACACATAATAGAAGAACAAGTGTTATTGCCCTTTGTCTTTCTCTACATTTTTTCCTTCCAAATGTAAGCCGGTGTGTAAAAAATATGTCTGTTTGAGAAATGCCCTGTAATTCACATGCTACTATGGAGACCCTAGAATTCAGAGATGTGCAAATAACCACTGCTTATCAACACCTTATCTTGTGCCCATTTTGAGAATACAAAGGTTTCATTGATACCTATTTTTCACTCTTTATATTTCACCAAATGAATTACTGTATACCCGGTATACAATGAAAACCCATTGGTGCAGCTCATTTGTTGGCTCAGGGTACCTAGGGTTCTTGATGAATATACAAGCCCTATATATCTCTGTATCCATACGAGTCCAGCAGACATAACAGTATATGGCTTTCAAACATCTGCCATAGCTGGAAAAAGTTATAGAAGAAAACGTGGACAGAAATGGCTGTTTTTTCCCCCCACAATTTTGATTTATTTTTTATTTTTGCTGTTACTTTCTGTAGGAAAACCTTGAAGGATCTACACAAATGACCCCTTGCTTAAATATAGAATGTTGTCTACTTTTCAGAAATGTTTAGCTGTCCGGGATCCAGCATTGGTTTCACACCCATTTCTGTCACTAACTGAAAAGAGGCTAAAAGCACAAAAAAAATAGTAATAATGGGGTATGTCCAAGTAAAATGCCAAACTCGTGTTGAAAAATGTGGTTTTCTGATTGAAGTCTGCCCGTTCCTGAAAGCTGGGAAGATGGTGATTTTAGCACCGCAAACCCTTTGTTGGTGCCATTTTCAGGGGAAATAACACAAGCTGTCTTCTGCAGCCCTTTTTTTCCTATTTTGATTTAAAAAAAAAAACTTTTAGCTGTATTTTGGCTACTTACATGGTCTCCTCAAGGGGAACCCACAAACTCTGGGTACCTCTAGGATGTTAGAAAAAAAGGACACAAAGGCGTGGGTAACTTATGTGGAGAAAAATGTATGAGGGCCTAACCGTGAACTGCCCCAAATAGCCCAAAAAAGGCTTGGCACAGGAGGGGGGAAAAGGCCTAGCAGTGAAGGGGTTAAAGCATGATCATGGCTACTCAGAATTTGAAGGCATGTGCTGCTTTAACCTATCAGACCACTCTAAATCTATCCAGTCTAATACTGACACTTTACATGAATTGGTGAAAGGAGTAAAACAAGATGTAGACAAAGGGTGGTGGGACTGGTTATTCGCTTACCTGACTGTGGGAAATTACACAATATTTTAGGCGGGACAGTCATAGTGATTTGTATGGTAATCATGCTATGTTGCTGAGTAGAATGCATACCTAATGTAATTACAATGTTTAAACCAAAAAGGGTTACAGTTAAACCAGTATGTTATGGAAGTCACTGGTCAAAGGGTGGAGTGTAATGCTATCTGTATTTAACCACCGATTCAATCTTGACCACTGATTTCATTTTGTGCTTAGCTTTAAATACAGTCACATTGGTGATGCATGTATTTTTTCATGCACATCCTGTTAACGCGTTTTCTCTTTTCTCATTAGGAAGGGACTACAACATGGGGGATGCAACATTGTTAAAATTGTACAACGATGTGAATGTTTATCACAGAGAAGGGTACGGCTCGGTCTAGGAAATACACATTGGGATATGGGCAATCTCTTTGTGTGTTTTTCAACACTGACCCAGTACAGCCAGAGCTTGAATTTTACAACTTACCCGAACGGAGGGGGGTTACTAGAACCTTCCTTTTAAGTTTACTTTAAGTATATAAGGTGGGGTACCTGGCGCTGGGGCAGAAGGAACTCATTTCTGAGGGGAAATTCCTCCTGTCTGAGTTGTTTCGGGTTCCACAGCTGGACGCTGGCAGGCGAGGATGATGTTGGATTCGATCCCCATGGTGATGCATTTTTAACTCTTAATATTGTGTGTGTGTGTGTGTGTATGTGTGTACACATTCATTGTTGATATATTGCATTTTCTCTGATAATTATCCAACTGTTGTGATTATTTCAGTAGCTGCACGTGTGTTGCTGCATGCAAATTAAGTGTTCACATTATTAGTTTCGTATATTTGTGTTCGAGACCTTGGAAGTGCCTCAATAAATTCATTACTCAGACTAGGAGTGCTGCATTCTTCACATTCTTTAGCTTTGTTCCCTCCGAGTCTGAAGCAAGGCAGAACAGACTGTGAACAGTCCACAGAATGTATATCATCAACCCTCTTTCTACCAAATACCCAAGTGGCATCAACTTGAATGGGAATAACACCACCATCTATAGCCATGGTACTCAGAATATGGTCCATGGGCTGCCAGCAACCCGACAGACCTTCCCTTTGCAGCCCGTGGACCTTTTTCATGGTCCTCTCGAGTCCAGCTCTTCTACCCCGTTCATAGCGGGCTCCCCCAGACTCTCAGTAAACACAAAAGAGGGCCGCTGAAGCATGCAGGATAGCAGTTTAACTGCACATATTTTAGTGGCCTTCTTCTGTGTTTTTACTCATAGCCTCAGTGCCCTCACGTACCTGGCACTGGCGGGAAGCAAAGGCCCTTAAGAAGTCAGCTGTTGCGCATTCACAGCTGACTTTTAGGAAGTCTTTCAGCAAACTTCTTGCTGCCCTTGCCTAGGACTTCGCCGCCTGCTCTCTCCACACTGCCTGCTCTAGCCAAACCCCCCATAGCCTGCTCTCGCCAGCACTTCTTTCTGCCGCAAAAAGGACTGCAGCAGGGGCCTCCTGCGGATCGGGCCAGTCTGCTCCAGTTCTCACCACCAGCAGTCCAGCTTATTTGCCAGCCTGTTCAACACCAGACAGGCTGCCTGGCTCGCCAGGTCTGCTGGGCCAGTTTTTACTGTTGATTTCCCTGATGTTAAAACTAACACTGTTTACATCGAGCTCAAATCCATGCAGTCTTCCATATTATGCAAAGAAACTTACACAGCATGTCTTTATAGCATAAACACTATCCTGATTTGCTGACATGGGACAAAGGTTTTCAAATGCACAAGTAATGCTGTCAATGCTAAATCTTGGTGCATTTCTAGTGGAAATTTCTGGGGAGATCAAAAGGGGATTTTCTTAATTCAAAGCCCTCACCCCTCTGTTCAGGCTAGTTGAAAACCTCTGGATGGTGAGCGCACAAAATATTGATGTTCATGAACTTATTTTCACGAAAAGTGTGGATGCAGACATAGAACTGACTGACATGCAGTACAATTCAGCTCTCAAAGCATCTTTTCGGTGCAAATACCAGAAGAATACTGGAAAATTGCACCTTCTGATAAATTTAATTTGTGTATTTGGGTCTACATATGTTTGTGAAAGTTTGTTTTCCACAATGGGAGTGTTAAAGATAAACTCACAAATAAGCTTACAGACTTAAATTTGGATCAGCACTTGAGGCTTGCCGTTTCAGATACAGTACCAGATTACAGAACATGAATAGGAGACATGAAGTGTAAAATATGTTTCTAGTATATCTGTCTTTAACTTAACTATTTTTTGGAATCAGTTAAACCTGTGCTGCACTGGGCCTGTGCTGAATATCTGGTTAATAAGGATTACCATGCAGTGCATCTTAAGATTGCTATTGTCTGATAATATAAATGTATTGTCAAAATGATCATTCTAGGCAGTGGTACACTGCACAACATTAGAAAACTAACATATATAACGCACACACAAACAACCTCAGGTGAGTATTAGGCTCTGGCAGTCACACACAGAATAAGTTTTTGATACTGTGTGCTGGGGCTATAACTGGCTAGTCAAGAAAGAATGGGATTTGCGCCCACTTTTTTCTTGGATGGATCAAGTTGTTACATGCTGAACCAAAAACCAGAACACAAAAAGATAAGGGCATTTCAGGCAGATGGACACTGGGCACGGCACGGAGCAGAGGTGTCCTTTGTCACCCATGCTTTTCACGCCGGCATCAAAAACTATGGCATTTAAACTATAAATAGGTATGGACCAGTGGGTTATACAGTTATGTCTAGCAAAGCGTACTGTATGTCCCAGCATGCAGACAATAAACTAGTCTACATATAAGTCCCAGTGCATGGCAGCCCACCTATTACAGAACAAGAGAAATTTGGAAATGAAACAGAACAAAACAAAAAAAGTCACACATCTATAATGTTCCCACTTGGTAGAATTAAAGGAATGAAAGACCAAACCCTCCCAAGTCAGGGAGTAGCCTGAAAAAGCAAACATTTTAGATACCTTGGGATAGATCGCAGATGACGAAAACAGACTAGGACACACTCAGTATGGGAAGGGTAATGACACAGCTTAACCACTCTGTGGAAGATATTTCCTTTGTTGATCATGGGACAAATATCGCTAACTAAGAAAGTCTTCCTCCCCCGATGTTTCTATGAACAGCAAAACTCTATGAGCCCTATACCACTCAGCATGTTTGGAGAATTGGATGGTCTGATGTGTTCCTTAATTTGGGCAGGGAAATGGACTTGGGTTAAGTTATTGGAATTACCTGACTTGCTCTTGTACTATGCGACACTTCAACTGCAGCACCTGGCGCACTGCTTTAAAGATGGCAATAACTCGGAGAAGAAACCCCTGAGTTGATGACTCCAGCTGAAAATCCGAACCAAGGTTATCATGATGGGGAACAACCTGCTGAATGAATATCCACAGTTGAGAATAAAGGTGGGAAAGGTCTCAGGGAAACATAACATGATCACTTCACTATTTAAGAGGCGAGGCTCTCATACACCCCAATATCCTGTTAAGGACTAATAAGCCTTTTAAAAGTATGAGTAAGAACGTGTCAATGGCTTAATGCCGGGGAGGTGGCTGTCGAACATTCAGAGATTTGCTTCTGAATAACAGAATCCAGACATAAGAGCAAGCACAGAGGTGGGTCCAGGTCAGTTACTCCAAAATGTGACAATAGCACACACCACCAGAGAGATACAGCCCACCTTTCTGGAAGTGTCAACAAAAACAAACATAATATATGGGATACTCAACCCTGCTGAAAGTTGAAGAATGATCACAAACCACTACTCAGCATTAGTCCATAAAAGGGAGCAGGGGGACACATAACAGGTGTGAGAGAAGTGGTCCCAGGACTGCCAGGAGCTCCTGATTGAGTATGCTGGAATAAAGCTTCTGCACAAGTTAAACAAATCTCATCCAATGCATGTTTCAAATCAATCCAATTTCACGAACAACATAAAACTTACAAGACCTCCAAAAAGCTAGTGGTGATTTACCCTGGTAGGAATTCAGCATGTGTATCAATAGGAGCCGACTTCTTATACATACTATGGGCCAGTCCACAGATGGTGGAATACTGGGACATGGTAGTGGAATGCTAACAGAAGGTGACAGGTACTTTACCTACAAAGAACCCAAATCAATGCTTATTAGGTATATTCTCCACAAAGAATTACAAAATGTAAATAAGATTGGCATCTTTGGGCACGGTCCAATCGAAAAGACGAACAGCTATACACTGGGAGAGCCATAGACTCCTGAAATTCGATCAATGGAAAAGAGACCTAACTGAATAGGCTGCAGTAAATTATCATCATCTGAGAATCTCTAGGAAAAAATAGATATTAATGGAAGGCCTGACTGAGTAGACAGAGAGTCTGGTGAAACTGGTGGAATGCCCCTCCCTCAAAAAAGAAAAACCAAAAGGCCATCTTGAGAAAGATACATGGGCAAGAGTTACCTTTTATGGAAGTAGGTGGGCAAGTATAGTGTGATTTTTAGTTTATCTGCTTTGCCGGAAGCACTAATTACTGAGGTACAAGATCTATGGAATATACTGGCCCATTTGTCCTTGGATATGCTGCATTCTATTTCTGTCTCCAACCTTCTTTGTAAAAAGGTTTTACATGGGGTATCGCTGATCTGAGAAACTTGTAAATATCACAGACCAGATGCTTGTCATTTGGGTGTGTGATAACCCATTTTGCAGAGATGGTAAGTGGTTTGTATGCATCAGGTTTGATAGCAGGACACATCACCCAGGGTCTAATCTGCTTGAACCCATGTCTCTTTCGGGGATTCTGAAGTAAGCTTTTAGCTGCTCAAAAGATTTAAGTTCCTCTGTTTCACAAGTGTCACCAAATCGCTTGCAACTGGCTTTCTATCGCTCTGAGTATCGAGCCCTCCCATGATATAGGTGAGCAGAGATGCTCTTTCGGTACTGCTCTACTTCATGGTAGCGGCACGCTCACTCGGAATGCCACTGAATGCTACAAATCCTAATTTTGCACAAAACATGTTAGGGATATTGCCTCAATGTTGTTGTTTTTTATGTTGTTGTCTTTCAACTTGTTGCACCACCTTGGGGTCTAAATTCAGCTGTTTGACTTATATACACCATTTGCAGAACATGTGATGTACAGCTTCAGAATGTGCATAGTCCATGTATTGCATGTCATATTCTTTTTTCTCTTTTGTGTTTTGCTATGCATACTCAATAAAGGTGGTTTAAAAAAATATATATGGCTGCTGTCAAGTGCAGATTTTTTCTATTTAGCTAAGGTTTAACTGCACTGCTCTATATGTTTCCACTACTTTTTCGGGTCTTTCTCCAAAAGGGAAAAGGGGGAAAAAAAATTATGACAAGATTAATTCACCGTATGCAGCTAGGATGACCTCTTAATATACTGAATTCCGTCTACACAACACGCAGATGGATCACATCAGCCAAAATACTATAGCAACATCTGGAATGATGCCACAAACAGAAGCAGAATGTTTTCCAAGACAATCAAGCACTGCATCAACCCCCTGCCAGACCCACCTATTACTCATCTCACATAAAAGTGCGCTGCCATCAAATTCCAGTGAAACAAATACAAAAGATTTAACAGCACACTGCCGATACTAAGCTTGCTTCATCTCTTTCACACATACCTCCCCATATAATTCCACAATGGTCAGCCTTTTAAAGCCCTATCTATCACCACTTTTCACCAACATATTCAACTCCCTCAAAGCCACTTCTTATGAAGATGATGTCTTCTTTTTTTTGTTGTTTTTTTTGTTTATTACGTTTGCAGTAAGTAAATCTTAATCCACAATATAACAGTCAACATGTAACAACCCTGCCGAGCCACATCCCATCCCGGTTAGATGATTGTACAAGAGCATTGTGTAACAAATGAAGGTGTTCAGTAGTCATCAGTTTCTTCTTCAACAGGTGGGCCACCCAGCAACAATCCCAGCGTCACTTCACCACATCTCTGGCCTAGATTACTCTTTCTTGAATAAAGAGGACACAGCTGCCATCAGTCCATCTCAAGTTTCGAGCTCCCTGCGAGGGGCACGGGCCCTCCCAGGGTCAGGGGGCGCATAGTTCTGAGGTCTCATAAGTCTCACACCCTCCAGGGGGATCCTCATGGAGACACAGCAAAGGCAGGAGCTTGATGCTGAAGCAGGTATGCATCAAATGGGGCCCAGATGTGTCTAGGGCGAGATGAGGGTGGCTGCAGCTCGGCGTGTGTCTACAGCTGCATCTTACTATATAGTAAATCTGAGAGCCAGTCTTTGAATTTGGGTGCTCTCCCCCTACCCCACCTGCAGGCCACCCTTCTCTTAGCTAGTAATAGAGTAAAGCTGACATACCTGCGGTAGCCAAGGGTAATTGCCTCAGTGTGTCCCAGTAGTGCAACCGGCGGTAAGTGTCAATGGAGCAGAGACCATAATAGACAGCGCCTCACCAACCTCCCTCCAGTAGTCCAGCACTGCAGGGCAGGACCGGGCCAGGTGAAGGAAGTCAGCGTTACCCGCTCCACACCTATCACAGTTATCATTAGATCGGAGATTGTGTCTGCAAAGCCTCGCAGGTGTGTGGTAAAGACGGTGCAAGTATTTATAGTGCATGATCCGCAATCTACTACTGGCTGTGAGTTTCCCTGTCTCCTGACAGCAGTATGACCACTGAGTCTCTGTGATCTGCAGTTGCAGCTCCTCCTCCCACCTCCTGCGCGCCCCTCCCTCAAGGATCGGCTGCTCCCGCTGAATCGAGTGGTAGAGTATCGAGACTAAATGCCGCGGTGAGCTTAATTGTAAGAGTGTATGGAAAGTGTGTGGATAGGCTGGCTCCATGGGGAAAGAAGGCGAAAGAGCCCTGACGGAGTGCCAAAGGTGTAGATACAAGAAGGTCAACAGCGGGGAGAGCGGACCATCCGGAGAGAAAGCATCTCGTTCACGAAAGCGGGAGGTCGTATAGAGATCTCCCCATATGAGAATATTAAGCCTCGTGAACAGTCTCGCGCCCGCAGTCTCACACGTCATCAAGATCATTTCGTGCCCCAGGAGTGGCATATCCGGCAAGTATAGCAGACTGCTTCCCACTCGGGTGGCTATTTTGTTTCCAGGCTAGCTGCGTACATCTTACCGTTGAGTCTCAAGGGCCAGTGACAGCGAGGTCCGGCCTCAGGTAAGCAGAGCTGGGGACTGGTGCCATGTATCCCAGCTCCACCGCCAAGTGTGCCATGTACGGGTTGGGCGGTACCAGTAATGCGTAAATTGTGCCTGTGCACAGTGATAATATAGTTCAAAATCTGGGGCTTCAAAGCCCCCGTACGCAAAGGGCTGCGTCATGATCTCCCATTTGAGGTGTGGCTGTTTGCCAGCCCAGACCAGTCTAATCATCTGTGTTCTCAGTTCTTTAAAAAAAAGGTTACGCTGGGGGGGAACAGTATATTTAGAAATAAGTAGAGGAGTTTTGGGAAATATGATCATTTTCATTAATGATATGCGCCCCGCAATAGAGGGGCAGAGCAATCCAACGTGTGACCACCGACTGTATGTTATCCAGCAGCACCCCGTAGTTCAGGCGCATTGATTCGTGTCTATCTCGGGTAATCTCTATGTGTAGATAGCGTAGGTATGTATCAGACCACTGGAGGGGGAAGTCCAAGCAATATCTTGTTGTGCAAGTAGTCAGGGGGTATACCTGCGACTTCCCCCAGTTAACCCGGACTCCTGACGTAATACAGGATTTAGGCTCTCCTTTGGGTTTCTCAAATATAATGTAACGTCATCCGTATATAGCAAGATTAGGATATGTCTGGAAGGGGTGCGGACTGCATAGTGGTTATAATGCTGGCAGAGCATTGCCGCCAAAGTGAAAAGCAATGGCGGGAGCGGACATCCCTGCCTCGTGCCCCTCTCAATATGAACTGGCGTGGATCGATGGCCGTTAACCTGCACAGTGGCCAATGGGCCAGAGCACAGTAGGGTAATCCAAGAAAGGTACATGTGGGGGAAGCCCATGCGCTTTAATATTGCCATTAAGTAATCCCATTCAAGGGTGTCGAAGGCCTTGGTGGCATCTGGAAAAACAGTGACCGCCAGGATTTCAGGATCCATACTTTGCTGGACAGCAAAGAAGGTGCGCAAATTATGGGCAGTAGACCTGCCCGGTATGAATCCGGACTAATCAAGAAGATCATCAGGAAACTCAGGCAATTAGCGAGTACCTTAGCCAGACTCTTGACGGTGCAGTTTATGAGGGACAGTGGACGATATGAATGGCAGCTGGTAGCAGGCTTATTGGGTTTTAATATGGTAGTTAAGAGAGCTTCCCTCACAGTGAGGGAGGACTCCCTCCTGTCATGCCTCGCGATAGACCTCTCTCAGCCACGGAACAAGTGTGTCTGCATAACTTTTATAAAACTTGGCTGATATGCCATCTGGCCCTGGGGCCTTACCAGACTGGAGCTGCATCATGGCCTCCCGGATTTCACTGTGTTCAAGCTCGGTCGCCAAATAATCTTGCTGCGCATCACTAAGCCAGGCCAGTGCCACCTCCGTTAAATAACCATCGACATCTGGAGTTCTGGTAGAAGAGTAAAAGTGTTGGTAATAGTCAGCAAAGGTTTTAAGCATTTCAGGGGTATCCCTAAGCAGGCAGCCAGAGGCATCGGATATTTTGAGTATAGTATTCTCGGGTCGGGCTGCGCAGAGGGTGTGGGCAAGGGACTTGCCCGGTCTCTTACCTTCCCCATAGGAACGGGCCCTTGCATATTTGCCTCTAAATAGGACTTCACGTTCTGCAGTTTCCTGAAATTCAGTTAAGGTTTCAAACAAGTGGCGCGCAATGTCAGCCGATGGTGCCTCTGCCCGCTCCGATTCAAGTCCTTTAAATTGCAGTTCCAGCCCACTGAGTGTGGATCAAAGGTCTTGTAAGATGCCTACGCCCTTGGACAAACAGAATCCCCTCAGGGTGACCTTAAAAGCCTCCCAAATTACAGCAACGCTATCCACAGTACCCTTGTTTCTGTCAGAGAAATCCATTATATCGTTCCTCAGTTCACTACGAAAAGCGTTGTTTACCAATAAAGTAGGGGACAGGCACGATGCAAGAGGGGCCAATGCGGAAGGGAACCTCAGCTCGAGCGGGACCAGGGAGTGATTAGAATACGTGCGGGCCATGTGTGTGACTCCCACTAGACAGGGCACCATGGATTGGGAAATAAGCCAATTATCTTGCCCGACCAGCCTGAGTGCGCCGCAGAGTAAAATGTGCCCTGTAACAAGGGTGTAGCCAGCGCCACCCGTCCACCATGTCCTGCGCTATAATGTCTTCCCTAAGTCTCTCCACTGCCCTGTGGTGATGGGGCATCACCCCTGTCCCTCTTTCCTCCCCGGGATCTAGTTCCAAATTGAAGTCCACACCCCCATGCCAGATATTTCGAGCCTATCTACGCAACACAGCTCCATATGGAGTCAAAGAAAGAAGGGTCATTGACATTAGGCGCGTAGCAGTTGACTATGGTAATGGAATATTGTATCTGCCCTGCGTGTCGTTCCTAGATCCCAGCGGAACATAGGGGGTTCTCCTGTGTATGAGGATGGAGGTGCCAATGGAGTACGAAGAGTAGGTGGCGTGCTGGCTGGAAGAGGACCAGCGATCCGCAAATGTAACTCGTTTCCCAGGTGTGAAATGTGTCTCCTGTAGGAGTGCAATATGTATTCTGTGTAGTTCCAGGTATGCTATAATGCGGTGCCACTTGCAAGGATCTCCCAACCCCTGACGTTCCACGTCAGGAATCGCAAGACGTGCCCATCGCCGAAGCCCTGGGCTGCAACCTTAAATGCCGCCATGGGTAATAGCTAGGTTAGGTGGGCATGGCCTGGGGAGAGTGTAGCCCAGAAGGAGGGCTAACAGGGTGCCAGGTGCCCAAAGGAATGTGTATTGGTGTGGCTCAGAACAAACAGTAAACTCCCATTCCCTCCCTCATACCCGCCTCGGCCGCCCAATCCCGCCCGGAAGAACCATCTCTTTGAAACCCACAAACATAACTACAAACTGACAATTCTGAATCTCAAAGAGTAGATGGGGATTTCCCAGTGGAAGGTCGTCCAGAGAGCCGGCATAGAACCCCCGGGTGTCAGGGGGCGCCCGGATCGGTATAAGGTGCCCAAGAGTGCCTGCAGTGGCCGACCCGCCAAGGGGCGCACAAGGGGCCAGGTACAGAGTCACACTCGCAGGGGTCACTGTTAATGTGCAGAATTCTCCTCTATGGAGGGGTGTGGGGGGGACAGCATCAAAGAGAAGAGTACCCTCAGTCCTGGTCGGACAGAGTGGAAGAGTTATCCGGGGCCGCCCAAGCAGGATCTTCCGCAGTCTCTCCACTACGGGCTCGTTTTAGATATTCATTTGCCTGCTGTGGGGTGGTAAATATCACATTTCTATCTTTGTGGGTAATTCTCAGTTGCGCCGCGTATAACATAGCATAGGTTATGTTCGCTTGCCGTAGCTTCTGCTTTACGGCAGTGAATTTTTTCCGAGCCTCCTGGACAGCCATGGGGAAATCTGGATAAATCGACAGTGCGTTACCCTCAAACTGCAGGGGATGTTTTTCTCTACTCAGTCTTATTGCAGCATCCCTGTAGTTCAGGAGGTGAGCGACAATTGGTCTGGGCGGGGCACCAGGTGGCGGTCTGGCCGTCAGAATCCTATGCGCCCTCTCCACCACTAGAATCTGTGAAAAAGTATCCTCTGCAAAAAGGGCGAGGAGCAATCGCTCCACAGATTGCTCCATATGGCCAGTGTTTGCAGATTCTGGAATGCCAACTATGTGCAGGTTATTTCGCCTGGATCTGGCTCCCAAATCTTCATTCTTGAGCGCTATGACTTTGAGGAGTTTATCCATCTGTAAAAGTTGCTCACTTCTTTTCTGCATGGTGTCTTCAACGTGCAAAATGTGTTGTTCAGTTTCTGTTATCTGCCGTTTGTTTCTCCTGCCTAGTAGTAAGCAGGTACAACCTGGTAGTCATTGTGTCCATTTTGCTGTCTATCGAGGATAGGCTGGATTGCATGGTGAGTAAGAGTGCTTTCATTTTGCCCATTTCTGACTGCTCACCCTTGGGGGAGGGGGGGGGATAGGGACGCAGCATTTTCCATGCTCTCTGGTGGCACCCAGGTCGATTTTTGTGCTCCAAATTGCAGTTTTTGCTGCCTGGCATCAGATCTCCCCATTTCCACCAGGCGCAGGACCAGAGCCTTCAGTAGGGCCACTCCCCAGGGGCCGTCGCCAAAGCACACCACCAGTCAGTCCACCCCCCGTGCGACAGTGAAGGGGCAAGCAGTCAACAGCAGCAAAGTGTGTTGCATGGAGGGGGTGGGGGGGGGGGGGTGGGGGGGAGCAGCTCAGCAAACTCCCAGGAGCACCCCAAGACGCACCACATCCAAGCCTAAAACGTAATCCCTTCTCCAGAAGCGCCTCCCCGGGACCCCAGGGGCTCCAGCACTCCTCACCTCCACCTGTGTCGTTGTTGCCTCCGCGAGGGGTGCATCGTGGGCACCTCCTCAGTGGCCCACCCAGTACAATCCAGCGGGCCCCGGTGCCGCTTACGGGCGCCGGTCCTCCGCACACCAGGCCTTCCACGCTACTACCGCAGATAGGGCCCAAGCACCGCCAGCGTTCTCTCGCAGGAGGCTGATCCGCTGGGATCTAGCCCATGCTCCGGTCGGAGCACCCGCCTCTTATCCGATGGGCCGCCCCACTGCGGAACCACCTGCCGCTCGCCTCAGGCCACGTCCTCAGAGGCCCAGGAGTAGCGGCCGCGCCATTGGGCCCAGTCCACGCACGTCACAAGTGCACCGATATCCAGCGGCGCCCCCTTCAATCCAATGTCTGGTAGGGGACCCCGGTCACCAGCACGAGACCCCCCCCCCCCCGCTAGGCCGCCAGGTGCAGCACAGCATTTAAGGCAGGATAGTGACGGATGAACAGTCCGGGCCGCGGAAGCCTCACGAAGTGCGGCCATCTTGCGCGGCAGCTCTCTAGCACACCCCCCCCTCCCCCCCAGATGATATCTTAACTTCATCCTTCATTAAACTGTCTCTGGGCAAGCTCACCCCTACTCACCATAGTCAACATCTCCTCAACTCAACATCGTCGCTGAAACTACCAAGACAGTCACAATTCTCCCTAAAGAAATATACCCGAAACCCTAATGATCTCTCCAACTACAGGCTTATCACAACTACAATTCAATGGCAAGATCACTGAAAAGCAATCTATGTTAAACTACAATATCACATCAATAATAACCATCTCCTGCACATCTAGTATGGATTTAGATCACGCTGCAGCACAGAGACCGCTAGTCTGTACATCGTAGATAATGCCTATCACACCATAGATGAGGATGACCGGTGCCCCCTGGTCTTGCTGGACCTCTATGCTGGTTTTGACACAGCTGACCATCAAACCCTCTTATGCAGCCTGGCGGCTTTAATGAGATTCACCTGCAATATCATTCACAGGTTCTCCTCCTGCTTTTCCAACCAACCCCGTTTTGCTCACATGGGGACCTCCATGTGTCAAACGATTCCTTTCACCGGAGAAATCCACCATGGTTCCATACTATCTCCTGCCATTGTCAATCTCTACATGAAATTGATTAGACTTTATTCACAGATAACAGCATCAAGATTCACCAATATGCTGATGATACAAAACTGTACTTGAACGTTTCTGCTGCTTCAGGAATCCAACATCTCAAACACTGCCTCCACGTTATCCAGGCCTGGATGACCAGCACCTAACTGAAGGGCATCTCTGCCAAGATAGAATTTTTGTTATATGCCAAGAACAACCAATGAGAACGAGTACAAACCTGGCTCAACAACATGAACCTTTAGTTCCTCGAACCCCAACTCTGACTGACTGCCAGGCCACTTCAATATTTCCTGGACACCAACTGCACTCTCTCAGGGAACACGTTGCCAAAATATAAAGACAGTCTTGTACCAGCTCTCTCTTCTGAAGAAAGTGAAACCATTACTTCTTGACTGTAACTTTAGAGTGCTAAGCCTCATACTCTTGTGTCTGGATCACTCTACTTCATAGCCTCCCAAACACAATAATGCTTCCCACTCTCCTTCCCAAGACCCACTTCAGCTATTCTATTTAACTTGTTGAGAATAAAAATTTGCACGGAGGAAACATATCTCTTCACTTGAAATTAGTGTTCCCATTTTTCAGCTGGACAAACTGCAGTACATGCAACCCTGTCCCTATTACTTGAACAGTCTCACCTGCCTTTTACACTACCAGGGAGTGGATTCTGTTCTCAGGTACCTTAGAACCATCTCCTGCAGGCTAATGAAGCTTGAAACGTGGAGGTATCATGTTTAACAAAGGCAAGGAAGTCACAATAGGACATGCTGTAACCGTCACAAGCTGAAACCCTTCTGATAATGACAAGGGAGGATGCAGGAGCTCTGCAAGAATTTTGAATGGAAACCCAATGTGAATAAGAAGGGGGAATGTGATCCCATTATGGGGGCCATGGGCAAGCAGGGCCAACTGAGCCTATGCCATGGGGGCTTAATTTGTTTGTCTCTGATGTCCTATTATGGCTCTGCAAACTAAGGCAAGTACAACTCCTCCTTCGGCACTTGACTGTCAATGGAAATGGCGGCAATCAGACACAGGTTTCTAAGGGAGGTTAGTGTGTGGGTACAAAAGACAAGGGTAACTGACATGAGGATAATTCTTCTATGAAAGGCTTTCCCCACTTCTCATGCTATTCCTTTCCACTCTCACCTTTACTCTAGTGTTGATTCAACATGAATATTATCGCAGGCACCGAGATTTCCCCCCTGGTCGTCAATCTTTGGCAGAAATAGCATTCACTATCTTAACCATATTCTGGGGCAGCAGTAAGCCTGGTGTTGACCTCCCGCTGCTCTTCGTTCTTATTCCCTATCAGGGATGGAGGTGTGTCAGCTGCAGTCTGGCAAGGTGGCTTCTCTACTCCTAACGGGAATGTGCATGCCACACAGCAGTGTCCTGGATGCAGTGGAGGAGAGTAGCTGCCTTCACGCTGGGCCTTCTTCTGGGTAGACAGCTTCGGCAGCAGGTGGTCCCTCCAGTTACAGTCATCAAGCGCTTGGGCCTCTCTGGATCAACATATTGGTGCTCCTCCTTTAAGCACAGGTCTGGGGTCAGGAACTGGAGTGCTTTGAGGTGCTTCTGGGTAGCGGTAGCTGAATCCGATCAGACACACGGGGAGATCAGCGCCATAGACAGCTACCAAGCCACTTCAGCACACTTGCAAGTGCCTTGAAGTAGCAGCTTATACCAATGTGAATGGACTAGAATGCGATCATGATCTTTGCTAGTCAATATACCCAATGTTAATTTATGTATGTTTTGATTTAAAGACAGAGCTGATTTAATAAATGCTCTTACAATTGTACGTCTACTTTTCTATCTGGTTTTAGGTTAACGGCCATTGTTCTACTGATTTACTCTACTTGTCTTTATGCATAAACATATGAACAACCTTTAAATTTGCCAGTCAGGCATGTAAATTACAAGTCTTCAAACTGGGGGGCGGCCAAAAAGAAGCATTATGCTAATAACGGGGCTTTGTTTTAAGCTGGAAAAAAAATTAGCAGCAGTAAACTGCTCTATAATGGGCAATCACTAACATGTTTTGTCATCTATATCCAAGCTGGGAGTATGTGCCAAAAGGGAAGGGACACCAAACTGTGGATACTTTTACACATCTGTGTTTGTAAGGCCTGCCTGACCAGACAAGTATGTTTGGCATCATGTATTTGATTGTATTTTTTAAAACAGTAACACAAGTTGACTGCAATGTTTAAATAAGTGTTAACATATTTAAACACTGCCAATTTAATAAAGTAATTGTGGAAAGTTCAGAGGGGTTAGGGGAGGCGCAGCATTAAAATGTTTGACAACCACAGCTGTAAATGATCCTCTGGTATTCCATGTACCTCAGAACATACTGATACCTAAGCCCACAAGGAGTACTTTTTTCTTGAAGTAGCAGCCATCACTTCCAGCGATATGGTCCACGTGAGCACACAAATGACAAATGGTGGGGGCTAGCCAATACCTGTTCTTCACATTGGAAGGAGTGCCACAGCTTCAAAGGTTTTTTTTAATCTGCACTGCAGACTGCTCTAGGAAATGCCAGTGCTACATAGGAGGCTTACTTAAATCACACATACAAGAGCCACACATGAGAGTTGGCCCCTTCTTCAGCTGCACAGATCAGTCAGACACACTTTGACAATTTCCACAACAGCAATGACAGGGCTTATGGGCAGATCTGCTCAGGCATACTTCGGCAGTGCTGCAATTCCTCCAATTTGGCATCAGTGACCGGCTTCAAGTCAGGAGCATGCCAGTCGCACTTTTCATGAGTCTCTGCTGGACGAACTGACAGCACCAGGGTCATCTGCTCTTTTCCACACCACCAGTCGGCGCAGCACTCTCAAGCTGTTCGAAAACACAGAAAACAGTTCTTCCTCCAGACCATTCTCCAGTTGATGCCCCCATCACCCTGGGAAGCTGGCAGTCAGGAACACACCTGCTCTGGTTACCCAGTAGTCACCTGGGTACTTTATGGAGCACCCCCCGGGTCAAAGAGAACTTGCAACTAGACCAACTACTGAGTCGACAGCTCATACTCCAACGCAGCGGTGGCAGACAGAAGATATGTATCATCTTCTGTCCGCCATTACAGAATCAGTTTTTGTTGGTACTCCTTTCAAGTGTCCATCTCAAGTCTTCTTTCACATTCAACCTTGTCTGGAGAGATGCAGGGTCATCTTTAGATTAGCGCACCCACAGAGGCACAAAGAGGAGAGTAGTCTGCACCTGACTAATAAAAAAACATACCTAACCGTTATCAGGAAGAGAGACACAGTTAAAAGTCACAATATGATCTCACAGAATTTCCCCTTTTATTTTGTTGGTACAGTTCTACTCGCTGTAGTTCTGTACCAACAAAACAAAAGGGGAAATTCTACAGGGAGTCTACAAGCGACTCCATCAACAATGTCAATTGTTTGGCGCTATGATGGCTTGTCCATTTGTAGTACTTGTCTTGGCACAATTTTTGACCATTTTCATTTTCTTCATGAATCGGGGAAGTTGCCTACCTAAAGTATTTGAGAGGACATTACCTTCGGTGGTCCAAGTGTATATAGACATATTGCTTTTCTGGGGCTATTGAGATGCTCTACTCGAGCATGGGGTCTCAGCCCTTTAGGTTTCACAACAAAGCCCTTTGAAATTGGCGACCATGAGTGAATGTGTGGTATTGGGCCCTTTTACTTGTTATGTATTTTGTAATATGTGGTTATAAATG
Organism: Pleurodeles waltl; assembly: GCF_031143425.1. Lineage (NCBI taxonomy): Eukaryota > Metazoa > Chordata > Amphibia > Caudata > Salamandridae > Pleurodeles > Pleurodeles waltl. The sequence continues at coordinate 338,107,685 of NC_090450.1, read as the reverse complement.
TCTTTACTGTTTAGAATGTTATTGTTTATATGTAGGGGATTCATTATGGAGCTGTGAGCAGCACCTGTTCACTTGAATCAGTGATGCAATAAAAGCTTACCTTGTGCAGTGTGTTCTTTATTGAAAAATGACACAACTTCGGTGATAAGGATGTCATCATGCACCCCTGACAAAGCCACCCCTAGGACTGCACTGTTCTCGAAGAAACTCATTGATTTCACTTACAAAGTACAATATGTCCTGGAGCAAAGAATAAAGTAGCTTGGCTGAAAGTGGAAATTATAGAGGCAATTACAAGACAAGAGTGGGAAAATGCTGACGTTAAAGGTAAACAAGTATAGGTGGTTAAGGGCACTAGAATTTTATGTCAAGCACGGAGGCTCCTATTATGCTTCTCTTTAACTTGCTTTAATTCCAAAAGCAGCAGTCAAGAACTACAACTCCCCACAGGCTTGAAACACATAAAGCCAATGGGAGAGAAAAACGTAACCGTTAAAGCACCAATCAGAACAGCAGGAGGTATGTAATCACTAAGCTGGACTGCGACCAGCCCTCTTTCTTGCTGCTCGCAGTCAAGATAAGTGACGTCTTTTCTCATTCCTCCTTTATGCGTTATTTAATTGCTTATTTTGTTTCGTTGTGCAGTATTAATGCGGCGCTTGCTTTTTAAATTATTGTTACATATTTCTATTTGTTTTTAATGTACTTAGCGCTTCCACGCGTTTTATTCAAGGCTTCCTTATCGCCCCGTCTGTATATCTCGCTCGCGCCTGAGGGATTCTAACGGTCGCGCTCCGCTCGAGCCTATTCCGTTTACTCTGCCCCTGCTGTGCAGAGTTCTGTGCTCTTCAGCCAAGCGTTTCCCACCTACTTTTTGGTGTGCCGCTCCTTTTGTTTACCGCGCTTCAGGATAATCCTTTAAGGATACGGGCACTTCAATTTCTTCGTTTCCAGGACTGCTCCGACACTCGGCCATGTCTCTGGGGGCGTGTTTGTAGGCCGTGCAATCCCTGGCTGTAGATTTACCCTTTCAACTCGGGTTTGCTCTATATTTCACAGATTTGATTTATTGGGTACTGCAATTTAATAACATGGAGAGGCAAGATTCCTTTGCAATTTGTCAGACAATAAAGAAATTGGAGCCTTTATTAATGAGGCTGTGGCTAAGGCTGCTTCAGCCACAATGAATAAAATGTCGAAGAACATTGAGAATTCTGTGCAAAATATGGTTTACAAATCCTTTATGGCCCAGTCTGCGGGGGATAGCAGAAAAAGAAAACACAAGGATCTGTCTGTACAAAAACCATCAGATGGTGCTTTTGTGACTGGTGAAGTTTCTTCACCCATGACTGAGGATGCAATTCCTCCCAGGCCTCCTTCCCAGGAGGGGAATTCTAAGAATACTTATGGGAAACGCAAGTCTAAGACAAAGAATATTATTTCAGCGCCAAAACAGGTTGTGATATCGCACATATTGGATACCGATGATGATGTCGGTGACATGGATGATGATTCAGACTTCTGGGGCTCGCTATCTCAAGCTTCTCCCCCGAAAAAGCCTAAGTTGGAGGTTACTGATCCTTTCTCAGCAAACAAATTTTGGATTCGGAGGGTAACCCCATGTTTGACCCTTCATTCCTCCACCACCCTAATTCCACGGAATGGACCCCTGAGGCGCACGTGGGTCAGTATATTGCTTCCAGGTTGAGGCTTCCCCTGGACACACAGACGAGAGCCAAACTGAAATCGGAGTGTCCCAGACCTTCCCTTTTCTCCAGCAATACTACAACCCCAGTTATTGACCAACCCTTGTTAACTTTTTTCCTCAAAATTTGGCAAAGTCCCCCGTAAAGGGGTGGACAAAGCCTGGTCAAACTGCCAGGATAAACTCCTTGATTTGGTGGGACCTCTGGCCCGGATTCTTGACCTGGCGGAGTCAGCAAAAATGGACAATGTCGATATGGATCCTTCGAGCTTGCTCTGTGGACTCAAAGGGCATTTTGTCTATTGGGTAATGCCAACGCTGCCATTACCCATGAGAGAAGGAAAGGATTATTACTTAAACTGGATCCTAAGTTATCCAATCTGGCCTCCATGGATCCAGGGGTAAAAGCTGAAGGTCGTCTCTTCGGAGATTCCTTTATTAAGGATCTGGGAAAGTTAGTTTCAACATTTTCCTCCATTGATAAGGCGCAGCAGAACATTAAAAAAGTGTTCAACCAGCGGGTTTTCGCCAGGGCCGGTACAGGCTGGTGCCGCTTTACCGGCCGGTCCGTGCATCCTCAGGGATCCAAAGGCTCCTCTTACTCCACCTATGGATATCAACCTTACAAGCCCCAGTTTTACCCCCAAAGGGGCAGAGGGTACAGGGGTCATGGACACTGCGGTTTCAGATCCAGCAACACTCAAGGTAAGTCCTACCTCTGGCCCTCCTCCAGTAGGGGGCCGGCTCTGTTTTTTCATTCAAAAATGGCACTCCTTGACTACCGATCCTTGGGTTCTAAATACTGTTCAGGGTTACCAAATAGAGTTTTATTCAGAACCTCACCAGGTTTATCTTCCTCCACCTCTAAGTTTCTCAACAGAGACGTCTCTTCTTGTGTCAGAAGAAGTTTGTTCTCTCCTTTCAAAGCAGGCCATTCAAATATCGTCTCCGGATCCCTCCGGGTTTCTCAGTTCGCTCTTTTTAGTTCAAAAGAACAACAAAAAGTTCAGACCAGTCATAAATCTGAAAAACTTCAATCAGTTTGTCGTGTATCAGCATTTCAAAATGGAGACAATTCTTCATTTGAGGGATATTCTTCTCCCCTTAGATTTTATGGTGCATTTAGATCTTCAGGATGCGTACCTTTCAGTTCCCATTCATTCAAGTCACCGCAAATATCTTAAATTTCAATGGCTTGGTCAAACTTATCAGTTTTCTTCCCTTCCGTTCGGCCTTTCGTCAGCACCCTGTTGCTTCACAAAGCTGTTGAAACCGGTAACAGCGCATCTCAGGTCTTTAGGCATCAGGCTTTTTATTTATCTGGACGATATCCTTATCTTACATCAGAACCTCAACACTCTTCAGTCCCACTTACAAGTAACTTGTTCCCTTCTTTCCCAGTTGTGTTTTCTAGTCAACGAAGAAAAGTCAAGCACTATTCCTTCTCAAAGGATAGAATTCCTGGGATTCGAAATAGATTCTTCTTCTTCCACTCTCCATCTTCCTCAAAAGAAAGTGCATACCATCAAATAGGAGATTTTACGAACTCTTCGCAAATCTCAAATTTCGCTGAGATCTCTGGCCAGGATTGTGGGCCTCTTGTCCTCTTCAATTCAGGCCATATTTCCCAGCCCATTGCACTATCAAGAACTCCAAAGACTAAAAATTTGTCATCTCAGGAAAGGTCTTGCCTATTCGGAGCTGATCTTTCTAGATCAAGAATCCCGCCTAGAACTCCAGTGGTAGATAGACCATTTAGATGCCTGGAATGGCAGAGCTATCTTTCCATCAGCCCCAGATCTTGTGTTAGAGTCCGATGCAAGTCTGACGGGTTGGGGCGCCCGTTGTGGTCTAATCTTGACTGGCGGTACATGGTCGTTAAGGGAGTCCAAATTGCATATCAATTATTTAGAGATGCTTGCGGGCTCCTTTGCAATCAAGAGCCTGGCAAAAGACAGGGTGCAGTGTACCATCCTCCTCCGGATGGACAATGTTTTGGCTGTCCATTACATAAACCATCTAAGAGGAACCAGATCAAAGCCGTTAGCCGACCTAGCAAAAAGTCTTTGGAAATACTGTCTGCGCAACGAGATATCTCTCACTGCGGAGTATCTCCCGGGAATTCCTCAATCAAACGGCGGATTGGCACTCCCACTTCCTCAGGGATTACAGCGATTGGAAACTTTATCCCTCGGTTTTCAGTCTATCCTCCACAAATGGGGCCCCTTCGGCATAGACCTCTTTGCCTCTCGCCTCAACGCCCAATATCCTCTCTTCTTCAGTTGGCGTCCGGATCCTTCAGCATTGGCCTCCGATGAGTTTCTTCAAGATTGGTCACAGATGGTCAATCATGCTTTTCCTCCATTTATAATGATCACCAGGGTTCTGGCCCAAGTCAGGCGGCAGAAGGTGACTGTGGTCCTGGTGGACCATTTTGGCAGTCTAAAATCTGGTTTCCCCCTCTCTTAGAATTGGCAATCGACTTTCCTATCCTTCTTCCTCTTTTTCCTTCCCTTCTGCTGGATTCCTTAGGGAACCCTCATCCCCTGGTACTCAACAAAACACTCATCCTTTCGAGCTGGAAGGTGTCAGGCCTTCCTTATCTACCATCCCAATTTCAGAAGAAGCTGTTGACATCAATAAAGCCTTGGTTCCCGGCACCAGGAAAGCATACTCTTCCGCTTGGTCTCTTCAGTCAGGCTGGTGTTTGGGAAGGGACCTCGATCCAATTTCAACGGATATAAACTATGTGGTTAACTTTTTAGCTGCGCAAGCTAGTGCAGGTAAGTCCTATAGGACGATTAACTTGTATAGGTCTATACATCACGCCTATGTCAACGGAAAACCTGTGGGTGAACACCCTCTAATTTGTCGTCTGTTAAAGGGAGTAAAATTTTCCATTCCTCCATTGCCGAAATATTCAAAGTTATGGGATGTCAATGTGGTTTTGAATTTGTTTTTGTCTTGGCAAGATAATTCGGATTGGTCTTTAAAGATGCTTTCAGCAAAACTTACCATGTTACTTTGCTTAGTTTCCATTAAGCGTTTATCGGATGTTAGAGCGCTGGATTTTACTTCTCAACAGTTTGCCCCCACTGGGGTATTGTTCTCCATTAACAAACGTACCAAGACTAACTTACGTACAGTTTTTTATCCGTATTTTCCAGATCAACCTAAGTTGTGTGCGGGACAATGTCTCAAATATAATGAAGAACGTACGGCTGGTCTCAGAACGTCCTCTTCTCCCCAACTACTCATTTCTTTCCGGAAACAACATAATCCGGTGTCTTCAGCGACTCTGGCCAGATGGGTTCGTTGGGTGATGTCCTTAGCGGGTACAGATACCTCCGTTTTTGGGGCTCATTCAGCTAGGGGGGCCATGGCTTCCAAGGCTTTACGGTTTGGGTCGAGGTTAGAGGACATTCTGAGATCGGCTGACTGGTCCAATGACAATGTTTACAGGACATTTTATTGTAAGCCAGTTCATACTGTTACGTCAGTGGTGATTAATATGCTTTAAAACAGCATAATAGGAGCCTCCGTGCTCGACATAAAATGTAGATTTTCCTAGTATATTATGACAGAAAGTCTTAATTTTATTAAAGACACGGAGGCGAGTATTATCCCACCTCAACAAGGAGATATTGCTGATTTTGTCTTGTTTTTCCCTCCCTTGCAGCGACCTCCACTCCAGCTCAATCTTCTACCTAATCGGAGGATGGTTCTGTCAGACACATACGTCTCTACTGGACAATCGGATCCTTCCCACTGCAGTATCTCTGCTTCCGGCCGGATGTCTCCTTCACTTCGTTTCTGCCTGGACCTGATTCAAGACATTTGTTCATTGACTTTAGCAGTTGCGATAATTTTAACTATTTTTCTGTTATTTTCTCGTACTCACTAGCCTTCTCGCATCAAGAAACAGGGCTGGTCGCAGTCAAGCTTAGTGATTACATACCACCTGCTGTTCTGATTGGTGCTTTAACGGTTACGTTTTTCTCTCCCATTGGCTTTATGTGTTTCAAGCCTGTTGGGAGTTGTAGTTCTTGACTGCTGCTATTGGAATTAAAGCAAGTTAGAGAAGCATAATACTCGCCTCTGTGTCTTTAATTAAAATTAAGACTTTCCGTCATAATATACTAGGAAAATCTACATTATGCGATTGTGCAGAAGCAGTGATTTTTTCGCTTATAGGTTTGCCGAATAATCTGAAAATTTTAACAAAAACAAATATTCTTTCTAGCTCAAACGGTTAAAATGTTACTAGAAATATAGAACATATGTTGACGCACAGTAGAAGGACCTTTGCAATATCTGACTGGTCACCTTTCTGTTTTCTAGTGCTATATTTGGGTGTCAAACTGGAACTACTGATGTGCAACCAATGCCCAGACAGTGGTAACAAGTGTACATATGACAAAATAATGAAGTAGTATCATCACAATATGTGCTGCATTACACTGCATAATTTGCTTTTACTTGATGCATAATTTACTCAAACCTGCCCCACAGCTTGACCCTCCACTGCTGCGTAATTCCAGTGGTCCTGGTTAAAGGGTGGGTGGTGGAAGGGTGGCCAGGAAACAAAACTTGTGACTGAAGACTGCAAATCATTCTGAGA